>NC_091282.1:1056176763-1056478152 GCF_032444005.1 Ranitomeya imitator | reverse complement strand
TAAATCTATGGATGCAGAAATAAAACCGGATCCCACACGGAACATTCATGTGGCATCCAGTTTTTACAAATATATTTCTATTATATCATAGCATTCTGAGCGCGAAACGCGCGTCGGTGGCGGCGGGGACACCGATCCTGACAGCACAGTAGTATGGGTAAGCGATTCTTTCTAGTCTGAGACCATGTCCTTTGAATGATACAGTACGTTTACTGATCGGGTCACTTACTTACCAATACATTCTGGACATTTTTGGTCACTCTATGTGGCACTGTGGCACCTTACCCACCTCTTATACTAAACATCCATGGTCAGGATCTGTGTGTCCTGTTTTTACCCGGTCCTAGTCCATTTATTTGTTGTGTATATTATTTCTTTGTAATAAACTTAACTTTGTATTACTTTTGGACTCTTTACTCCATTTGTTCATATGTTTGCCTACAACCAAACAACACAGGCGAGGAAAATGGCAGAAACAAATGCTAGACCCTGAGAAGCTAGGTAAAGCACAGACTGTATTTTTGTTAAACTCCCTATGCCAGAGTTGAAAAGGTTTCTGAAAGAGAACAAGCCATTTAAGCTTTTAACCTCCCTGAGAGCCGTTAGCTATCTAAAATTGAAGTAAAACCAATTTACGTATCATGCTGTGTCTATGTGTATGTATCCACCTGATTAGAGGCGCCATGTGTGGGGTCAATGGGCCACAGAAAAAACTGATCTGTATACATGCTGTTCCTAACTAGGCTTATACACATGCAATAGTTTGACTTGTACACCTGCCTAACCTCTAATTTGTAAAGATGTTGTAGACAATTATAAAACCTGTTATTTTTTTTTTCCCAATACCGCACCACAAATGTCCATGGGTTGTGTCTGGTATTACCGCTTAGCTCATTTAAAGTGAACAAGGTAGACCAACAAGGTACAAGTACAAAAACAGATTTCTTTTTTTGGGATGAAAACAGTAAACCACAAAGTAACCCATCCCACAGCAGCATGACAACTCATTATAATTACAGAATATGAAGGCTGTAATTTCTTTATATGCAATATCTCTCTAAATATATCTTAGCAAGAAATATACTTTAGTCGGGGACCAGAGTACATCTCTGTCATAATTATAGTCACTAAATTATGATGAATTTGTCGGCCATGCTAGGTCATGCCCCATGGCCGGTTTTAGGCAAAGTGTGGCCCTAGACAAAAGTTTAAAATGGGGCCCCAAATACTAACATACTGCACATCTCACAGAAGCATTTCTGTTGCATTTTTGTGCGCTGAGTTCAGGCAACTAAACAAGCGGGAGCGACAATATTGATGTCATTCAACGCTTGTTTCCCGGCCTCTACATTGGCTGAGAAAGAATGATGGGAACAGAACAATCACTATTAGATCAATCTGTCCACATACAGTATCATGTTATCAGCAGCATATCTACAGTTTACACCGGCAATGTGCTGCTGATAACAAGGATTTCTGTTTCAGCATAAACAATCCAATCTCTAGATGAATATGCAGCATTTTGCTTATTTAGTATAATACATCACATAGTCCTACATATATTATAATGTGCACCACAGTCCTCCATATTGCATAATGCACACCCCATAGTCCTCCATATAATATAATCTGCCCCATAATCCTCCATATAGTATAATACACTTCTCATAGTCCTCCATAAAGTATAATACACTCCCCATAGTCCTCCATATAGTATAATACACTCCCTATAGTCCTCCATATATTAAAATACACTTCTCAGTCCTCCATATAGTATTATACACTTCCCATAGTCTTCCATATAGTATAATACACTCCTCATAGTCCTCCATATATTAAAATACACTCCGCAGTCCTCCATATAGTATTATACACTTCCCATAGTCCTCCATCTATATATATAATTGTCTAAGGGTTTTTCCGTCTGTCTGTCTGTCTGTCTGTCTGTCTGTCTGTCTGTCCTGGGAATCCCGCGTCTCAGATTGGTCGAGGCCGCCAGCGACGATGATGTCATAAAGGACGCAGACATCCCGCGTCTGATTGGTCGAGGCCGCCAGGCCTCAACCAATCAGCGACGGGCACAGCGACGATGATGTCATAAAGGACGTAGAAATCCCACGTTTCTGATTCAGCGACGGGCACAGTATCGACGTAGATTTCATAACGGTTGCCATGGCGACGATGATGTCATAAAGGATGCCACGACCAATCAGCGACGGGCACAGTCTGCCACGAATTCTGGAATCATCATTGTCCATATACTACGGGAACATGCATATTCTAGAATACCCGATGCGTTAGAATCGGGCCACAATCTAGTATAGTATAATACACTACTCATAGTCCTCCATATATTTAAATACACTCCTCAGTCCTCCATATAGTGTCTAAGGGTTTTTCCGTCTGTCTGTCTGTCTGTCTGTCCTGGAAATCCCGCGTCTCTGATTGGTCGAGGCCGCCAGGCCTCGACCAATCAGCGACCGGCACGGCATCGACGTAGAAATCCCGCGTCTCTGATTGGGCACAGCGACGATGCTGATTGGTCGAGGCCGCCAGGCCTCGGCCAATCAGTGATGGGCACAGCATGGCGACGATGATGTCATAAAGGTTGCCTCGACCAATCAGCGACAGGCACAGTCTGCCGCGAATTCGCCTTGACCAATCAGCGACGGGCACAGTATTGATGTAGATGTCATAATGGTTGCCATGGCGACGATGATGTCAAAGGTTACCTCGACCAATCAGCGACGGGCACAGTCTGCCGCGAATTCTGGAATCATCATTGTCCATATACTACAGGGACATGCATATTCTAGAACTAGATTGTGGCCCGATTCTAACGCATCGGGTATTCTAGAATATGCATGTCCCCGTAGTATATGGACAATGATGATTCCAGAATTCGCGGCAGACTGTGCCCATCGCTGATTGGTCGAGGCAACCTTTATGACATCATCGTCGCCATGGCAACCATTCTGAAATCTACGTCGATACTGTGCCCGTCGCTGAATCAGAAACGTGGGATTTCTACGTCCTTTATGACATCATCGTCGCTGGCGGCCTCGACCAATCAGAGAGGCGGGATTTCCAGGACAGACAGACAGACAGACAGACGGAAAAACCCTTAGACAATTATATATATAGATACCCGATGCATTAGAATCGGGCCACAATCTAGTATAGTATAATACACTACTCATAGTCCTCCATATATTTAAATACACTCCTCAGTCCTCCATATAGTTTAAGGCCGCATTCACATTAGCGTTTCTGTGAGCATCGTTTGATCTGCATAGATCCGCATGCGTCTTGCATACCTATCTTTAACATGGCGTACACAGGGACATGCGTTTGCATCAGTTCGCATGCATCGTTTCGCAGTGTGCGGCGGGGTCCGATGAATGCAACATGTTGCATTTTTTGAGGCATCAATTATGCGCAGTCATCCGCTCCAGGCTCTCCTCCAGTCTCATATGCTGCACTGCCCGGGATAGGCACACAGCGGGTGTGCGATGAAGTGGCATCATCACGCACTCGCAGTGTCAGAGGGGAAAAATGGGAGCGGGAGCATCATCTGATGCTCTCTCCTCCATCATTGCTTCGAACTGTGCCGACGTCTATGACGCTGGTATTGTTCAATGCGGCAGTGAAGGCAGGGGGAGTCGGCACTGGCAGCAGGCAGGCCCCCCTGACCCACGGGCCCCATAGAAGCTGCGTAATGTACCTCTATTAGCAGCACGCCAGTGGCTGGGGCTCCTGGGGGAGTAGAGGCCCTAGGCAGCTGCCTGGTTTGCCTGCTGCTAACGCCGGCTCTGCATGCCCCCTCCGGCCAGCCTGAGCCCAATTATACAATGTTGGCAAAGCTGGCTGATTCAGGCATAAGAACACTGTAAGTCACTATTTCTTTTCTCAAGTATGAGTTTTAAAAAATATTGCAACATTTCAAAGAGTTTTACGTCAGAAATCCGGTGATGGATGTTTGATGTATCAGCCCTACAGAGATTATACTGTACTGTAGTACATTACATCTTTTCTATGACAAAAATTACTTCAGCCAGATGTTTTCTAGGAGTCGGTTCAACATAATATATGCAGTGTTTTTTACCATATTTATTTTTTTTTTTATTTCTTTGGTTCTATTTTGATTGTTGTATGAGATAATGATGCATATGTCTTTTTGTGTCATTTTTACTTTATAGAAAACTTGAAGAATTTTGGAACTACATGATCTATAAATCCTATAACTTTCTAAGCAAAAAAAAATGCAAACAATAATATGCTTATAAAAAATACACAAGAAACAGCTAAAAACATGCTGGAAAGAAATGCACGTAAATGTGCAACCATTGTTACATAGTTTTTTTAGGATAAAAAGAGAAAAAATGCTGGCAAAACTAGTAGCTTGATGTTGTCTTAAAAATTACTAATTCAATATCTATGGTGTCAGCCTTTTTATTGTAGATGTGAAAAGTCCCTGAACCATTAAAATTTTTGGCTACAAATTTTTTTTCTAAATTGTTTTTACGAAAAGATAAAAGTTGTCTTTGTCCAAAAAGTTTTTTTCCTTGCATTTTCCTTGCTGTTTTTTTTTTACGTTGCACTTTTTATTTGTTTTTAATGATGTTTTTTTTAATTTCTTGACATTCTTGTCTTTTTTTGTTTGCTGGTGTTCATCCCAAAGGCATTTCTAGGGAGCGTCATAAAAACCATCACCATAAACCAAAAAATAAACCACAATTGAAAAGGCTTGAAATTCATGGTGAAATTTACAAGCAAAATAAAAGTGGAAAAGAAAACAGTTTTAAGGAGGCCTTATATTATCCAGTTTGTATTTCCATGTCATACTGTATCTTTCTTCGCAATCTGATTTGCATCATTGCCTCCTAGCTGTTACTTTACGGCAGAATAATGTCAGGCGCAGGTTATCTAGCATGGTATGTGCGTGCACTAGAGATGCATTGAAAATATCACTCAGCAACGTTATGTGATTACATATTTTCTAAAAGATTCTAAGGTTCAGCTGGATTCTTTCACAGTATGAGGGCGATGAGGGCATATTCTAAAGTAACATGTTACAGATGTTAAAGTGGAGATTAGAGACTTTAAGTAGCTGGAAATGTAATGGTTGATTTACTACCCAAGCGCAAGATCTGTCATATAACAAATGGAGAACTTAAACAGGACCTGTCATCTGGGTCAAAAGTGGGCAATTTTTGGTCTTATTTTGTTCCCATTGTTCTCCTGGGAATTCTACTTTTTTTCTTTTTAAATGAACCTGTGACCAAGTTTTCCCAAAATAAATAATGGCCACCACCTTTAAGGCCTCTTTTACAGCAGTCTAGTAAGTCATATATAAGTCCCACACGCCTTCTACACAATCTAAAAAATACCTGTTATTATCTCCCTATATGGCACGGTCTGGTCTGATGTGCTTCGCTGGTCTGCTTGGGCACCTCCTCTCTCCTGATAGTCACCGTCCTTCTAGTTGCTTCATCTGGACAGTGTCAGACTGGGGTGCCAAGAGCCCATCAATAACATAGACTTTTGAGGGGGCCCACTTTTCACCTGCATACAAATATTACACTACTCTTGTTTACAAATTTACCTAAATCTCTATATAATAAGAAACTGGGTAATTTGGTTAATGAATGATGAGATGCTGCTTTTTCCTGTACAAAGTGAATGATACCAAGTACTGCCCATACAGTGGGATTGGGGCCCAGATCTGCACTGGGTCCCACCTGGTGATTCCCCTGTTAACCAATGGGCCAGTCCAAGCCTGTGTGCTATACAAGCACATGTATTCAGCTTAGGCTACTTTCACACTAGCGTCGTTTTCAATACGTCGCAATGCGTCGCTTAGGGGAAAAACGCATCCTGCAAAGTTGTTTGCAGGATGCATTTTTGCCCCATAGAGTAACATTACCGACGCATTGCGACGTATTGACACACGTTGTAACCATTGTGCGACGGTTGCGACGTATTGTGGCGGACCGCCGGGAGCAAAAAACGTTAAATGTAACGTTTTTGGCTGCCGACAGGCCGCTTTTTCCGACCGCGCATGCGCGGCCGGAACTCCGCCCCCACCTCCCCGCACCTCACAATGGGGCAGCGGATGCGCCGGATAAATGCATCCGCTGCACCCGTTGTGCGGTGCAACAAATGCTAGTGTCGGAATCTCGGCCCGACGCACTGCGAAGGGCCGAATCCGACGCTAGTGTGAAAGTAGCCTTATGCTTATATTCTTATATATCTATATTCCAGATGTGTATGGATCATATTTATATAGGCAAATTTTTCAAGATAAAAATTCATCTTTTTAATATTTGCAGTTTACCATCTTTCAGGAGCTCAGTGTTATAGGGATAATTGTCTCTAATATATAGGGATCTTTGCATCTCTTTCCCTTTTGCTTTTAGCTGTACTTCTATTTGATCTCCACATTTGTATCGTATTACCGTATATATAATTATTGTATTGTATTTTTGCAATAAACTTTATTATCATTTCATCCTAATTCACCCCTGTTCTGGGGCCTCTGTATCACTTTCTATATGAGTTTTATGTAACAATTTCTCATATTATTTCTTTAGTGGTCGATTTTGGTAGAGACCCTCTTTTTGGTTCTATAGCTAAGCATAGTAATCAAGGATAGGGGGAAAGAAGAGCACTATCTAAGTGTAGTAGTCTGGGATAGGGGAAAAGATGAGCACTATCTAAATGTAGTAGTCTGGGATAGGGGAAATATGAGCACTATATAAGTGTAGTAGTCTGGGAGAGGGGAAAGATGAGCACTATATAAGTGTAGTAGTCTGTGAGAGGGGAAAGATGAGCCTATATAAGTGTAGTAGTCTGGGAGAGGGGAAAGATGAGCACTATATAAGCATAGTAGTCTGGGAGAGGGGAAAGATGAGCACTATATAAGTGTAGTAGTCTGGGAGAGGGGAGAAGATGAGCACTATATAAGTGTAGTAGTCTGGGAGAGGGGAAAAGATGAGCACTATATAAGTGTAGTAGTCTGGGAGAGGGGAAAAGATGAGCACTATATAAGTGTAGTAGTCTGGGAGAGGGGAGAAGATGAGCACTATATAAGCGTAGTAGTCTGTGAGAGGGGAAAGATGAGCACTATATAAGCGTAGTAGTCTGGGAGAGGGGAAAATATGAGCACTATATAAGTGTAGTAGTCTGGGAGGGGGGAAAATATGAGCACCATATAAGTGTAGTAGTCTGGGAGAGGGGAAAAGATGAGCACTATATAAGTGTAGTAGTCTGGGAGAGGGGAAAAGATGAGCACCATATAAGTGTAGTAGTCTGGGAGAGGGGAAAAGATGAGCACTATATAAGTGTAGTAGTCTGGGAGAGGGGAAAAGATGAGCACTATATAAGTGTAGTAGTCTGGGAAAGGGGAAAAGATGAGCACTATATAAGTGTAGTAGTCTGGGAGAGGTGAAATGATGAGTAGGGTTGAGCGACTTTTGTTTTTATAGGATCGAGTCGGATTTCACGAAACCCGACTTTTTCAAAAGTCGGGTCGAGTGAAATCGGCCGATCCTATAGAAAAGTCGGGGTCGGGGTCGGCCGAAATACGAAACCCAATGCAGTGCATTGGGTTTCTAATGGTTCCCAGGGTCTGAAGGAGAGGAAAATCTCCTTCAGGCCCTGCGATCCATATTAATGTGTAAAATAAAGAATAAAAATAAAAAATATTGCTATACTCACCCTCGGACGCGCCCTGGTTGTAACCGGGAGCCTTCCTTCCTAAGAATCAGCTCTTGAAGGACCTTTCGATGACGTCGCGGCTTGTGATTGGTCGCGTGAGCGGTCACATGGGCGTCACGCGACCAATCACAAGCCGTGACGTCATCAAAAGGTCCTTCAAGCGCTGATTCTTAGGAAGGAAGGCTGCGGGTTAGAACCAGGGCGCGTCCGAGGGTGAGTATATACCTATTAAGAATATACTCACCCTCGGACGCGCCCTGGTTCTAACCTGCAGCCTTCCTTCCTAAGAAACAGCGCTTGAAGGACCTTCGGTGACGTCGCGGCTTGTGATTGGTCGCGTGAGCGGTCACATGGGCGGTCGCGCGACCAATCACAAGCCGCGACGTCATCTAAGGTCTTTCACGCGCTGATTGTAAGGAAGGAAGGCTGCCGGTTAGTACCAGGGCGCGTCTGAGGGTGAGTATAGCAATATTTTTTATTTTTATTCTTTATTTTACACTTAAATCTGAATTCCGATACCGATTCCCGATATCTTAAACATATCGCCAACCTCATGGCCGACCCCACACAGGGGTCGGGTCGGGTTTCATGAAACCCGACTTTGCCAAAAGTCGGCTACTTCTGAATCTAGCCGACCCATTTCGCTCAACCCTAAAGATGAGCACTATATAAGCATAGTAGTCTGGGAGAGGGGAAAGATGAGCACTATATAAGCGTAGTAGTCTGTGAGAGGGAAGAAGATGAGCACTATCTAAGTGTAGTAGTCTGGGAGAGGGGAAAAGATGAGCACTATATAAGTGTAGTAGTCTGGGAGAGGGGAAAAGATGAGCACTATATAAGTGTAGTAGTCTGGGAGAGGGGAGAAGATGAGCACTATCTAAGTGTAGTTGTTTGGGATGGGGACACCTCCTGCCTGTCACCCTCGCACCCAGACTGGTTGGCGTGGGCATGCGGGGGTGTGGCCCCACTGTGCCACTGACCAGACTACCCTGGAAGGGGCGTAACTAAGTAGCTTCCTTGGTATTCGCTGGAGCCTCTGATGGTGAGGTCAGACTTGTGTGGCAGGAAGCTACCAGGTACCTCTCCAGGGTCGTGTCTGGCTGTGGCTGCTGATCCCACCGGGGGAAACGGAACATAGACAGGCAAGCGGGCACGGCTGGCACTCTGGCAGACAGGCGGGCACGGCTGGGACACAGGCAAGCAGACGGGTACAACAGAGACACTGGTAGGCAGACGGGCATGGCTGGCTCTCTGGTAAGCAGGCAGGCACAGCTGGGACACAGGCAGGCAGACGAGTACAACAGAGACACTGGCAGGTGGGCACGGCTGGCTCTCTGGCAGGCGGACATGGCTGGCTCTCTGGCAGGCAGGTACGGGTAGCTCTCTGGCAGGACAGGCGGACAAAGCTGGTACACTGGAAGGACCGGTAGGGACCGGTATGCAGGCAGGTATGTAAAGCATGTAAGAACCTGTTCAGACAGGAGGACTTATGAATAGGTAGAGAAAGATGGCAAGAGCGGATGCAAAGCGGAAGCACAGGAGCTAGAGCCAAAAAAAGAAATGCAAGAGGTGGAGCCAAGAGCAGGAGGCGGAGCAAAGCACAGAAATGCAGGAGGTGGAGCAAAGTGCAGAAATGCAGGAGGCGGAGCCAAGAGCAGGAGGCGGAGCTAGGTAGAACCGCAAGGAGCGGAGCCAGGTAGAACTGCAGAGCACAGAAGGATCAAGGAGTGCAAAGCCGAGAGTGGCAAAAAGCCACCGAGTGCAGAGCTGAGAGCAGAACAAAGCAAGACACCAAGTGCAGAGCAGAAAGCAGAGCAAAAAGTCAAAGTGCAGAGCAAAGCTACAGAGTGCAGAGCTGAGAACAGAGCAAAGTCAGAGTGCAGAGCTGAGTGCAGAGCAAGACAGAGTGCAGAGCCGAGAGCAAAACCACAGAGTGCAGAGCAAGGTCACAGAATGCAGAGCAAGGAGCAAAGCAAGGTCGCAGAGAGCAAAGCCAAAAACAGAGCAATGCAAGACACAGAGTGCAGAGCTGAGAGCGGAGCAAAACAAGACACAGAGTACGCACAGCAGAGAATGTAAACCAAGACAGGGACATAAACGGACACAGGAACGGGACTAGACTAAGACAGAGTCAGGAATGAGACAAGGCACAGAGACACGGACCCAAGCCAGGGTACGAGGCCCCACTGGGTGGCAGACACAGGCCAGGGTACGAAGTCCCACTGAGTGGCTAACACAGGACACAGGCCAGGGTACTATGCCCCACTGGTTGACAAACACAGGACACAGACCAGGGTACAACGCCCCACTGGGTGGCAGACACAAGAGTCACAGAGACAGGGCTTGGCACCTTAGCAGCTAAGAACTGACAGAGGGAGAAAGTTGAACAGGCCCCCACCAATGGATGGGGAAGTCTTAAATACAGGAAGCCTCATGGCTATTGGCCGGGGACACCTTAGCAAGGTGCACATAGTCTCAATATGACACAGGAGTTGCCAGCGCCGCCCCTCTATGCACACAGACAGAGCATGCACAGAGCAAGCAGCAGACATGAGGCACACAGCATGGAGCTGGCAGCAGAGAGAAGTCACCACAAGGCCCAGAGAAGTAAGTGAGTTTGAGTGTAATGCAGGTAGGGGATAGGAGGCCATGCAGTGATAACAACAGAGTTGTTACACTGCCGAAGCCAAGCAGGTGAAACACATGTTGAGGTGTTCATCATCTATTAATTTGTAATTTGTATTTTGGCTGTAGGCACTACCTGTCCTTATGCAGAGACTGGTGTAGGACAACTATTTGATCCTTCTTGTCATCCTATGGATACATTGTATTCATGTGATTGCATTGCTGATACTGTACATATACTCGTGCACTATGATATTGATTCATATCTGGCACTACCCCAGTGCACCATCCATGTGAATGTGTTTGGCATATGCATTTACTCGCCCTTAACTATTTGTATACCTTGAAATTACATTACCTTATTGCCATTACATGCACCTGTGCAGTGTCATTCTGGCTCTAATTTGAGATTATCATAGCGTGCTGGATGACATGTCCTATGTCAGCGCTCCCAATCATGTACCTGCTTAGGCATAGTTTGCTTTGCTCTGCTGAGGATCTCCTGAAGAAGTCAGAGCACTTGGAAAAGCATAAACTGCACTGCTACCCTATAAGCCGCTTAGGCTACGTTCACATTAGCGTTGCGCGCCGGTGCGTCGGCGATGCAACGGCGACGCAACGCGCGACGCACAAAAAACGCGCGCAAAAACGCTGCGTTTTGCGACGCGTGCGTCGTTTTTTGACGAAAATCGGACGCACGAAAAATGCAACTTGTTGCATTTTCTTGCGTCCGACGCTAGCGTCGGAAACGACGCACGTGTCGAAAAACGCAACCAAAAACACGCACGCGTCCCCTATGTAAAACATAGGGGCGCGTCGCCGCTGCGTCGCCGACGCAACAGCGACGCACATTAGCGGAACGCTAATGTGAACGTAGCCTTATTGGATCTTTTTTATGGACACAGATCCAGCAATGCAGGTTACCCACACTTCCTAATACTCAGAGTGGTGTTGTGATATCCTTTTAAATAGTAACACAAGATGCTATAAAGAATCTGTTATTCAGTGAATACAAGACTTAATTCACTTATAATAGGGTCCTTCTAGATTACCATTGTTTTGTTAGCAATTATGGTGCTGCATGTTTCCTTATCCTCACCATCTAAATGGCAGAAACTCCTCAGAAATGTCCAATTACAGGTGTAAACCTAGCCTGGGAAAGTATGATTTTACGCCACTTGCAGTTACCATCAATAAACTAAACATGACATATTCTTTGCTTTGCAGATTTCCTTCCCTGTCCAGTTATTCTGTGGGACTCCCTTTTATCCCCAACAGACAACATCACACAATCTTCCATAAGACTCAAATGGGGAAGTTACCAAAGGATCCTTACACACAAGTGTTGGTTGAATGGAAAAGTCCCCAAAGCAGATGTGGGCTGTCCAGAAGTCCATCATCATGAGTGGTCCAAGATGGCACTTTTTGATTTTCTTCTGCAAGTAAGGACAAATTACGACTATAATAAGTGTACTGTACATCAGAGACCATACATGGTCAGAAAAGTAGAGACTATAATCAATGAAGACTATATGGAATAAATGGAGTGGAACTGCCTTACGATGCATTGTGCACAGTAGTTCTCCACATGCAGTGTTTGCTTCCTGTACACATGTGGTCAAAATTGTTGGTACCCCTCATTTAATGACATAACAACCCACAATGGTCACAGAAATAACTTGAATCTGGCAAAAGTAATAATGAATAAAAAATCTATGAAAATGAACAAATGAAAGACAGACATTGCTTTTCAAAAATGCTTCCACAGAAGTAAGAAAAAAAATTCTGTGACCATTGTGGGGTTTTCTGTCAGTAATCGAGGGGTACCAACAGTGTCGGACTGGGGTGCCTAGGGCCCACCAATGGAACTGACTCCAGGGGCCCCCTCTAAATTTCAATGCTCAAGCTAGGTACATTAGAAGAACAGGTACAACATGCTGCACATTTTTTTTTCGCTAAAAAGATAGACACTCTAACGGAAACAACAAAGACCTGATCACTGTATTTAAAGGGAACCTGTCACCCCCACGGCGTTTTTAAGTAAAAGAGCCACCTTCAGCAGCACCAAGGCTGCATTCTGTGAAGGTGGCGCTTATGTCTAGTATCCCTAGGAATGCTGAAATAATCACTTTTATAAATTTTGCGCCATACCTGTATTGAGTCCTGGAGGTATGTCTTCTACCCCGGTGTCAACCGCCTCTGTGACGTCAATCATCTCCCTCTTGTGTCTGTGCGCCGCCTCCTGTGTTCAAAATATATGCCCAGCGCATCCCTGGGAAAGGAAGCCGCCACGTGCACCGCTGAGAGGTGGGAGGACTCCAGTGGGGGCATCAGAAGATACGTATATATATTTTTTACATGAATATGGTTCCCAGGGCCTGGAGGAGAGTCTCCTCTCCTCCACCCTGTGTACCATCCGCACATGAAGCGCTCACTTTACGCAT
Source organism: Ranitomeya imitator (assembly GCF_032444005.1). NCBI lineage: Eukaryota > Metazoa > Chordata > Amphibia > Anura > Dendrobatidae > Ranitomeya > Ranitomeya imitator. Next base: position 1,056,465,364 of record NC_091282.1, on the reverse strand, counting down.
GGTGGGCATAGCCACATGCGTAAAGTGAGCATTTCAATGCACTCCTATGGTGGCAGAATCGCCACGATTCCGCAGAAATAATGAACATGCTGCGGATTTTACCGCTATGCGATTCCAGAGTGAGAAAATCCGCAGCATGGGTACAACTGCGGAATCCCATAGGATTGCATGGGAATGCGCTTAAGTGTTTACGCTGTGGCAAAAACGTATAAAGAACGCAACGTGGGCACACAGCCTAAAACTCAGTTGCTTTTGACCTTTTTTTTTTTTTTTTTTTTTTTTTTAATACCCCGGAGATTATTTAGTCATTTTTAAAATGGAACAACCCTTTTAATTATCTACTTTTATGAACAAATTTGGGCATGTAGAGCTGGAAATTTTTTTTTACTATTATATTTTTGCTATAAATAACATTATAGATATATTATTCATTCTGCATTTAAAAGTGCAAGGTTTTTTTAAAGGTTCATGAGCATTTTTTGTGGCGCGTTTAACTAAAGCATACATGCTTTTTATGTTTGACTCCATCACTAAAAATGGCAAATGTATTGTAATTCACTTACATAAATGCATTGCAGACATGCACACTGTACTTATTTATATAGTGTGTAGGTGTGCATTTGTAGATACATTTAGGCTGGGTTCACACTGCGTTGTGTGAACCCATTTAACGGACTACGTTACACCGCGGCATAATGCGGTGTAGCGCAGTCCTTTAACGCCACCATTACTTGCAATGGCGAACGCATCGCTAGCGCACGCCCACAATGGGCGTGCGCTAGCGATGTGCCGTCATTGAGTGACGGACCTGAGACGCGGGCTGCAGCGTTTCCGGGTCCGTCACTAGTAGCGCACTGCTAGCGCAGATGGAGCTAACCGATGCTCCATCTGCGCTAGCGCAGTGCCAAAGTCGGCACTTGGGTTAGTGCAGTCCGTTTAACGGATTTGTTGAACGGACTGCACAACGCAAGTGTGAACCTAACCTTAGGGTATGTGCACACGTTCCGGATTGGCCTGTGGAATTTTCCACACAGACTCTGCATCTCTTGGCAGAAAATGCAGGCCAAAATGCTTGCGAATTTCATGCAGAATTGATGCGGATTTGTTGCAGATTGTCATGCGTTTTTTGATATGCGGATTTGCCTTACTCGGTGTATAGTCAAGGGGTGCAGAAACATTGCGTTTCTGCACAAAGAATTGACATGCTGTGGAAAAAAACCGGCAGCGATTCCGCACGTTTTTTCCACAGCATGTGCACTGCGGTTTTGTATTTCCCATTGATTAGCAATGTGTCAGGCCATGTGCACACGCTGCGGATTCCGTTGTGGAATTTTCCGCTGTGTATTTGACTAAATCCGCAGTGCATAAAGTACTGCGAATTTATCGCGTTTTTTTGTGCGGTTTCCACTGCGGTTTTAGACACCTGCGGATTTTTAACATGGAGCAGGTGCCAAACCGCACAAAGAATTGACATGCTGCGGAAAAATAAACCGCAGCGTTTCCGCGCGTTTTTTTCCGAAGCATGTGCACAGCGGTTTTTGTTTTCCATAGGTTAACATTGTACTGTACACCGCATGGAAGACAGCTGCGGATCTGCTGCGTCAAAACCGCTGCGGATCCGCAGCAAAAACCGCAACGTGTGCACATACCCTCAATGTGTGCACAACGCACTGCGGATTTGAGGCAATTCCGCGCATCCAAAAACGCTGCGGAAACGCATCAAAATCAGCAATGTGTGCACAGAGCCTTATACACACACAAAAATAATATAGATGGATCTCGGGCAGCAAGCGCTATGAAGATGGGGATCTCCTGTCACCCTCACAGAAACTAGAAAGCAGAAAGGGTAGAGGGGGCAGGGAGGGCGCAGATGTATGGGGCAAACAGGAAAAACAGCTTTTGTTGGGGTGGAGGACAGAACAAGGTCAGGATAGAGACATAAACAGGAAGCTCCAGTACTCACTTCAGGTCAGCACTGTGTTCCTCTGGAGCTCCCCTCCCCCTCCTGACCGTGCCGACAGCAGAGCTTAGAGCTTGTCTGATAGGCTGCAGCAGTATGGGGGAGAGAGGCCATCTTCTATTCAGGTCATTAAGAACTTTCTTCAGCAGTGGCTGCACAGCTCTCCTGGCCCCATGCTCCAGCAGCCTGACCCGACCCGTGCTGGTGTGCTGAGCTTACTGCTGTGAGGCTCCAGCAGCATCTTAGCTAGTGCACCTCAGGGAAATGGCTGTGCTGAGCCTCCCTCCCCCCATCCTAGCCAGAGACTCGGGGGAGGGAGAGAGAGAAGGTAGAGATCCTGCCCGCACACTGTTCTCCCCACCCTATGTTATACTAGGCAATGCAGGAGGCTCCTGCCAGGAGCTCAGCGGGGAGGGGCGGGGCTTAACTAGTGTGTGCAGGGCAGGGATACTGAGAAGAGAGAGATTATCGGAGTCAGGGGCCCACCGGGGGATCCTCCGGTTTCCCGGTGGGCCAGGGAGTCTACACTTTTCTCAACTCATAGCCTTTGCAATTGACTGTACATAATATACATCCAGTATACTTGTAGCAAAAATCTAATATATAAAGCTGAATGTGTGTATGTATGTATGTATGTGTGTATGTCCGGGATTGGCATCTGCACCGTCGCAGCTACAGCCACAAAATTTTGCACAGTCACAAGTCTGGACCCCGAGAGCGTCATAGGCTATGTTGTGAGGCGAAATTTTAACCCCGCGCGTTCCAATTCACCAAACAATTTTGCCCCTATCTACTGTACATAATGGGGAAAAAGTGAAAGGAAAAGTGTTGGAGGCAAATTGACAGCTGCCAGATGTGAACAAGGGGGACTTAAAGAATGAGAGCGATGGCGCCAAAGAGTATATACCGTACAGTTGCTAAGGTGGGGCCCCGACATGGGATACTCACCACACACGGGGATATGAACACACACACAAAATGCACCACACACTACCACGTGCTTGAACACATATTACCCTCAGCACACATTTCACCACACATACACCAACCTCGCCACATAAAAGTCAAAACACAAAAGTCGCCGCTCAAAACTCACCACGCGCAAAACTCGCTACAGGCAAAAACTAGGCTCACGCAAAACTCGCCACAAGTGCAAAACTCACCTCATGGAAAACTCGCCACACACAAAACTTGCACATGCGGAAAAATTGCCACATGCACAAAAGTTGCAACACATGCAAAAGTTGCCTTACACAAAACTTGCACATACTCAAACGGCACCAGACATAAAACTCACCACACATAAAACTCCCCATGCACTGTTATGAAAGGCAATTCAGTATCACAATGGACATGGAGGTCAGAGCACATACAGTGATCTGACAATAACCCAAAATCATAGAACGAGCTCTGAGACATGGGAACTCTGCAGACCGCAATCCCTAATCCTCTCCAAACAACACTAGAGGCAGCCGTGGATTGCGCCTAACTCTGCCTATGCAACTCGGCACAGCCTGAGAAACTAACTAGCCTGAAGATAGAAAATAAGCCTACCTTGCCTCAGAGAAATACCCCAAAGGAAAAGGCAGCCCCCCACATATAATGACTGTGAGTAAAGATGAAAAGACAAACGTAGGGATGAAATAGATTCAGCAAAGTGAGGCCCGACTTTCTTAACAGAGCGAGGATAGGAAAGATAACTTTGCGGTCTACACAAAACCCTAAAGAAAACCACGCAAAGGGGGCAAAAAGACCCTCCGTACCGAACTAACGGCACGGAGGAACACCCTTTGCGTCCCAGAGCTTCCAGCAAAACAATTAGACAAGCTGGACAGAAAAAATAGCAAAGAAATAGCAAAGAAGAACTTAGCTATGCAGAGCAGCAGGCCACAGGAATGATCCAGGGAAAAACAAGTCCAACACTGGAACATTGACAGGAAGCCAGGATCAAAGCATTAGGTGGAGTTAAGTAGAGAAGCACCTAACAACCTCACCAGATCACCTGAGGGAGGAAACTCAGAAGCCGCAGTACCACTTTCCTCCACAAACGGAAGCTCCCAGAGAGAATCATCCGAAGTACCACTTGTGACCACAGGAGGGAGCTCTGCCACAAAATTCACAACAGTACCCCCCCCTTGAGGAGGGGTCACCGAACCCTCACCAGAGCCCCCAGGCCGACCAGGATAAGCCACATGAAAGGCACGAACAAGATCGGGAGCATGGACATCAGAGGCAAAAACCCAGGAATTATCTTCCTGAGCATAACCCTTCCATTTAACCAGATACTGGAGCTTCCGTCTTGAAACACGAGAATCCAAAATCTTCTCCACAATATACTCCAATTCCCCCTCCACCAAAACCGGGGCAGGAGGGTCAACAGATGGAACCATAGGTGCCACGTATCCCCGCAACAATGACCTATGGAATACATTATGTATGGAAAAAGAATCTGGGAGGGTCAGACTTAAAGACACAGGATTAAGAACCTCAGAAATCCTATACGGACCAATGAAACGAGGTTTAAACTTAGGAGAGGAAACCTTCATAGGAATATGACGAGAAGATAACCAAACCAGATCCCCAACACGAAGTCGGGGACCCACACGGCGTCTGCGATTAGCGAAACGTTGAGCCTTCTCCTGGGACAAGGTCAAATTGTCCACTACATGAGTCCAAATCTGCTGCAACCTGTTCACCACAGTGTCCACACCAGGACAGTCCGAAGACTCAACCTGTCCTGAAGAGAAACGAGGATGGAACCCAGAATTGCAGAAAAATGGCGAAACCAAGGTAGCCGAGCTGGCCCGATTATTAAGGGCGAACTCAACCAAAGGCAAAAAGGACACCCAGTCATCCTGATCGGCAGAAACAAAGCATCTCAGATAAGTTTCCAAGGTCTGATTGTTTCGTTCGGTCTGGCCATTAGTCTGAGGATGGAAAGCCGAGGAAAAAGACAAGTCAATGCCCATCCTACCACAAAAGGCTCGCCAAAACTTCGAAACAAACTGGGAACCTCTGTCAGAAACGATATTCTCTGGAATGCCATGTAAACGAACCACATGCTGAAAGAACAATGGCACCAAATCAGAGGAGTAAGGCAATTTAGACAAGGGTACCAGATGGACCATCTTAGAAAAGCGATCACAGACCACCCAAATGACTGACATCTTTTGAGAAACGGGAAGATCTGAAATAAAATCCATAGAGATATGTGTCCAAGGCCTCTTCGGGACCGGCAAGGGCAAAAGCAACCCACTGGCACGAGAACAGCAGGGCTTAGCCCGAGCACAAATCCCACAGGACTGCACAAAAGTACGCACATCCCGCGACAGAGATGGCCACCAAAAGGATCTAGCCACTAACTCTCTGGTACCAAAGATTCCAGGATGACCAGCCAACACCGAACAATGAACCTCAGAGATAACTTTATTCGTCCACCTATCAGGGACAAACAGTTTCTCCGCTCGACAACGATCAGGTTTATTAGCCTGAAATTTTTGCAGCACCCGCCGCAAATCAGGGGAGATGGCAGACACAATTACTCCTTCCTTGAGGATACCCGCCGGCTCAGACAAACCCGGAGAGTCGGGCACAAAACTCCTAGACAGAGCATCCGCCTTCACATTTTTAGAGCCCGGAAGGTACAAAATCACAAAGTCAAAACGGGCAAAAAACAGCGACCAACGAGCCTGTCTAGGATTCAAACGCTTAGCAGACTCGAGATAAGTCAAGTTCTTATGATCAGTCAATACCACCACGCGATGCTTAGCTCCTTCAAGCCAATGACGCCACTCCTCGAATGCCCACTTCATGGCCAGCAACTCTCGGTTGCCCACATCATAATTTCGCTCAGCAGGCGAAAACGTCCTGGAAAAGAAGGCGCATGGTTTCATCACCGAGCAATCAGAACTTCTCTGCGACAAAACAGCCCCTGCTCCAATCTCAGAAGCATCAACCTCGACCTGGAACGGAAGCGAAACATCTGGTTGACACAACACAGGGGCAGAAGAAAAACGACGCTTCAACTCCTGAAAAGCCTCCACAGCAGCAGAAGACCAATTGACCACATCAGCACCCTTCTTGGTCAAATCGGTCAATGGTTTAGCAATACTAGAAAAATTGCAGATGAAGCGACGATAAAAATTAGCAAAGCCCAGGAACTTTTGCAGACTTTTCAGAGATGTCAGCTGAGTCCAATCATGGATGGCTTGGACCTTAACAGGATCCATCTCGATAGTAGAAGGGGAAAAGATGTACCCCAAAAATGAAACCTTCTGCACACCAAAGAGACACTTTGATCCCTTCACAAACAAAGAATTAGCACGCAGGACCTGAAAAACCGTTCTGACCTGCTTCACATGAGACTCCCAATCATCCGAAAAGATCAAAATGTCATCCAAGTACACAATCAGGAATTTATCCAGGTACTCTCCGAAGATGTCATGCATAAAGGACTGAAACACTGATGGAGCATTGGCAAGTCCGAATGGCATCACTAGATACTCAAAATGACCCTCGGGCGTATTAAATGCAGTTTTCCATTCATCACCTCGCCTGATTTGCACCAGATTATACGCACCACGAAGATCTATCTTGGTGAACCAACTAGCCCCCTTAATCCGAGCAAACAAATCAGATAACAATGGCAAGGGGTACTGAAATTTAACCGTGATCTTATTTAGAAGGCGGTAATCTATACAAGGTCTCAGCGAACCATCCTTCTTGGCTACAAAAAAGAACCCTGCTCCTAATGGCGACGATGACGGGCGAATATGCCCCTTCTCCAGGGATTCCTTCACATAACTGCGCATAGCGGCGTGCTCAGGCACGGACAAATTAAACAGTCGACCTTTTGGGAATTTACTACCAGGAATCAAATTGATAGCACAATCACAATCCCTATGCGGAGGTAGGGTATCGGACTTGGGCTCATCAAATACATCCCGGTAATCAGACAAGAACTCTGGAACCTCAGAAGGGGTGGATGACGAAATTGACAGAAATGGAACATCACCATGTACCCCCTGACAACCCCAGCTGGACACCGACATGGATTTCCAATCTAATACTGGATTATGGGCTTGTAGCCATGGCAACCCCAACACGACCACATCATGCAGATTATGCAATACCAGAAAGAGAATAACCTCCTGATGTGCAGGAGCCATGCACATGGTCAGCTGGGTCCAGTATTGAGGCTTATTCTTGGCCAAAGGCGTAGCATCAATTCCTCTCAAGGGAATAGGACACTGCAAGGGCTCCAAGAAAAACCCACAACGCTTAGCATATTCCAAGTCCATCAAATTCAGGGCAGTGCCTGAATCCACAAATGCCATGACAGAATACGATGACAAAGAGCAGATCAAGGTAACGGACAGAAGAAATTTTGACTGTACTGTACCAATGGTGGCAGACCTAGCGAACTGCTTAGTGAGCTTAGGACAATCAGAGATAGCATGAGTGGAATCACCACAGTAGAAACACAGACCATTCAGACGTCTGTGTTCTTGCCGTTCAACTCTGGTCAAAGTCCTATCACACTGCATAGGCTCAGGTTTAAGCTCAGGTAATACCGCCAAATGGTGCACTGATTTACGCTCACGCAAGCGCCGACCGATCTGAATGGCCAAAGACATAGACTCATTCAAACCAGCAGGCATAGGAAATCCCACCATGACATCCTTAAGGGCTTCAGAGAGACCCTTTCTGAATATAGCTGCAAGTGCAGATTCATTCCATTGAGTGAGTACAGACCACTTTCTAAATTTCTGACAATATACCTCTATCTCATCCTGAGCCTGACAAAGAGCCAGCAAATTTTTTTCTGCCTGATCCACTGAATTAGGCTCATCGTACAGCAACCCAAGCGCCAGGAAAAACGCATCAATATTACTCAATGCAGGATCTCCTGACGCAAGAGAAAACGCCCAGTCCTGAGGGTCGCCACGCAAAAAAGAAATGACGATCCTAACCTGTTGAACTGGGTCACCAGAGGAGCGAGGTTTCAAAGCCAGAAATAGTTTACAATTATTTTTGAAACTCAGAAATTTAGTTCTATCTCCAAAAAACAAATCTGGAATAGGAATTCTCGGTTCTAGCAAAGAATTCTAAACCACAAAATCTTGAATATTTTGAACTCTTGCCGTGAGCTGATCCACACATGAAGACAGACCTTTAATGTCCATTGCTACACCTGTGTCCTGAACCACCCAAATGTCTAGGGGAAAAAAAAGGCAAAACACAGCGCAAAGAAAAAAAAATGGTCTCAGAACTTCTTTTTTCCCACTATTGAGAATCATTAGCAGTTTGGGCTTCCTGTACTGTTATGAAAGGCAATTCAGTACTACAATGGACATAGCGGTCAGAGCACATACAGTGATCTGACAATAACCCAAAATCATAGAACGAGCTCTGAGACGTGGGAACTCTGCAGACCGCAATCCCTAATCCTCTCCAAACAACACTAGAGGCAGCCGTGGATTGCGCCTAACTCTGCCTATGCAACTCGGCACAGCCTGAGAAACTAACTAGCCTGAAGATAGAAAATAAGCCTACCTTGCCTCAGAGAAATACCCCAAAGGAAAAGGCAGCCCCCCACATATAATGACTGTGAGTAAAGATGAAAAGACAAACGTAGGGATGAAATAGATTCAGCAAAGTGAGGCCCGACTTTCTTAACAGAGCGAGGATAGGAAAGATAACTTTGCGGTCTACACAAAACCCTAAAGAAAACCACGCAAAGGGGGCAAAAAGACCCTCCGTACCGAACTAACGGCACGGAGGAACACCCTTTGCATCCCAGAGCTTCCAGCAAAACAATTAGACAAGCTGGACAGAAAAAATAGCAAACAAATAGCAAAGAAGAACTTAGCTATGCAGAGCAGCAGGCCACAGGAATGATCCAGGGAAAAACAAGTCCAACACTGGAACATTGACAGGAAGCCAGGATCAAAGCATTAGGTGGAGTTAAGTAGAGAAGCACCTAACGACCTCACCAGATCACCTGAGGGAGGAAACTCAGAAGCCGCAGTACCACTTTCCTCCACAAACGGAAGCTCCCAGAGAGAATCAGCCGAAGTACCACTTGTGACCACAGGAGGGAGCTCTGCCACAGAATTCACAACAATGCACAAAACTAGCTGCACACAACTTGCTACACTAACCTGTCACATGCAACTCGACACACAAAAAGTTGCTACACGCATGTTGCCACACAAAACTCATCTCACAAAAGTCGCTACATGCATGTCGCCACAAGCAGCTTAACACACACAACTTGACAAACGAAACTCGCCCTAAAACACACATAAGTCTGGTATTATCCTTCAAAAATAAAAATCTGATTAATAAGCGGACAAAAAAAGAGCAACAAATGTACCATATAGGAAATATGGCAGCTGTCAGTCACATGACCTGTCTATTATGTGTATGTGTGAGCTAATATATACTGCCAGGGGGAGGGCTTCCTGTTGGCTGGGGATTTATCAGGCTGCCAATTTAGCTTACAAATATTGAGGTAAAAATACTGAGCAAATAACGTGTGAATAAGGTCTAATACAGGAGGAGATGACACACAGGTATATACTATATACAGGGGAGATGACACACAGGTATATACTATATACAGGAGAGATGACACACAAGTATATCCTATATAGAGGAGGAGATGACATACAGGTACATACTATATACAGGAGGATATGACATACAGGTATATACTATATACAGGAGGAGATGGCACACAGGTATATACTATATACAGGAGCAGTTGACCTACAGGTATATACTATATACAGGAGGAGATGACATACAGGTATATGCTATATATAGAAGATGACATACAGGTATATACTATATACAGGAGGAGATTACACACAGATATATACTATATACAGGGGAGATGACACACAGGTATATACTATATACGGGAGGAGATGACATACAGGTATATACTATATATAGAAGGAGATGACATACAGGTATATACTATATATACGAGGAGATGACATACAGGTATATACTATATACAGGGGAGATGACACACAGCAGGTATATACTATATACAGGGGAGATGACATACAGGTATATACTATATACAGGAGATGACATACAGGTGTATACTATATATAAGGGAGATGACAAACATGTATATACTGAGGTGAAAATGAGAGGTGTGAGGTGAAAATGAAAAGGTGTGAGTGCAAAATGAGAGGAGTGAGGGAAAATAGTGGAGTGATCGGAAAATGACAGATGTGAGGTCGAAATGACAAGGGGGGGATGAGAGGAGTGAGGGAGAAAATGAGAGATGTGAGGGGGAAAATGAAAGATGTGATTGGGAAAATGAGAGGCGTGATGGGAAAATAAGAGAAGTGAGGTGCTATAACTAACCACAGATATTTACTATGCCCAGGCAACGCCAGGCTCTTCAGCTAGTATCAAATAAAGTATATCATTTAAGTCTGGAGAAGCCCTATATCTATATAACCATTAGAGTTGAGCAAATTTTTCAAAATATGTTCCCGATTATGATCAACTACGAATATGTTTTTTGTAATATTCGCTTAACACAGCACGACATCATTGAAGTCAATGGGAGTAGAAATGAACGAATATGTTCGGAACTAATCATCAAACAAAAATTTGGCACAAATAGCATACCAATATGGCACAAATATGGCAAGTTCAGATTTGGTGACCGATTCTCAACTCTAATAACTGTAGCAAAAGGTTTCATTATCAGATGTTTATCTGTATAATTTGATATTTTTATGGTCACTGTGCTTTAGACAGCCTGATCTCTTATGTGGAAGATAATGTGATAAATGGACAAGCAAAACATCACTTTTTGGGCTCGCTCACTGCACCATAGCACTCGGACCAATGTTATTCAATGGGACAGTGCTGATGATCGTTTTTCTTTCATTTATAGATTCATAGAAAAAAATATTGTATGCCATACGGAGCCACAGTACAAAATCTGATATTAACAGATACATTGCAATTCTGTAACATAGGAAAGTGTAAATGGTCCTGTAAAAAATTAATATCTGCTGCTATAAAAAAACTGATTTTATACAGACTGCACACAGGCAGCACATGGATGACAAGCGAGAAAAAGATTGTGCCACTTTTCTAGATTAAAATATTTTATATTGTTGTGTGACCCTAGGCTATTCATAAATTACTATGTCTTAAGGGTTCGTACACATGCAGCGCCCCAGGGTCCTGGTCGTTGCAGTAATGTCATTCTCCTCTAGGGGGGAGTAATGTTACGTTTGTATACGTTTGGAGACAATAAAAGAAATCTCACTACCAGGTAACACCAACACACAACATACTTCATACTCCAGTCCACCAGGGGGAGCTATGCTCCTATTTATTAGGGCACTCTTCACAATTAGGTAAAACTGGTGGTCTGGATAGAAAGTTAGGCAGACGCTGACTGAGCTTCGCTCAGGCAGTTGCTATCTGAGCTCCGCTCAGGCAGTTGGTCCCTGACAGGGGTGGGATCCTGTCAGAGACCTAGACAGAAGGCCACGGAGCTGCGCCTGCCCCATGTGCGGCAGCTTCCAGAAAAAGACACGAACAGAGAACTGTATTGTAAAGCGTGAGGAGAAGTCATAGCAAAAGGAGAGGAAACCAGAATGATTTCAGCCCTGCAAAGGCTGCCTCCTTCTGAGGTGCAGAAATCCGGTAGCCGGAACACCGAGGAGCAACAGTCCTTTATGCCTTGTTCCAGAGACTGGCGGGACAGCTAATTTCATGTTACCTGCCCGCCCTATACCTAGGAGGCAGGGTGGCACCCACAAGAGGCTGGGACATGATAGAGTCCCTGTAAAAAGCCTCACAACACCGGTCATACGGGTTTGACCTATCCATCCGGGGGAGAGAGAGAGACACAACATCTAGAACATCTACAAGAGTTGTGAGGACCTTATGAGAAGCTCAGCAGTAAGGTACTACAACACCTAGGCGCTAGAGAAAGGCTACTGATTTCCACCTGGTTAAGGGGACTCTGGATTTGACTCCAAACCAGCCGGACTCTGCCTACCCTGTGATCTGGTACCCTGGACTGTGGATGCTGAAGCCTTCAGTAAAGGTAAAGGTAGAGAGACTGCAACCTTGTGTCCTCGTTCCTCACCGCGCCTCTCACCATCCACCATCTATACACTGGGAAGCCCTGGGGACACACTTCACTTGTGGAAAGGTATACTGTCTAGCTGCCATAACATCACCCAAGCGGACCCCTTAGCAGCATCGGTCACCCTGACCGAATACCACAGGTGGCGTCACGAACATTTCCCCTTTGAAGACCTTTCCCTTTTAATACAGACGTCCCTAGAGCCACGGACCGGGTCAGCCCCCGTGATATCCCCCTTGAGAACCGAAGGACCCGGTACCGAGTACCCCACTGCCCTAGACCGGGCGATTCACACACTACCGTATTTTCAGTCTGAGTTTATGTGTTAAAAAAACTGATTGCAATCATTATTCAATAGGACAGTGCAGATGACTGATTTTTTTCACAGACTGGATCTGTGTGTGGAAAAAATGTCAGCATGTACAATTTTCCGTTGGAAATTGGATGAGACTCACTCACTCAACTCTACTAGTGTGAAAAAAAAAACGGATGCCAAAGTATAGCATCCAGATTTTACGGGTACATTCTGTAACATTGGAAACTGTAAATGGTCCTGTAAATGATTAAAGGGAACCTGTCACCCCGTTTTTTGAGATTGAGCTATAAATACTGTTAAATAGGGCCTGCGCTGTGTGTTCCTATAGTGTATGTAGTGTACCCCGATTCCCCATGTATGCTGAGAAATAACTTACCAAAGTCGCCGTTTTCGCCTGTCAATCAGGCTGGTCAGGTCGGGAGGGCGTGGTGACATCGCTGGTTCTTCCTCAGCTTTACGTTGGTGGCGTAGTGGCGTAGTGGTGAAGACACAGCGCGCGATCTGCGCTGTCATCCCTTTCGTCGGTGGGGGCGGCCATCTTCCTGGGGCCGCGCGTGCGCAGATCGAGTGCTCTGCTGCACGGGGCTTCAGGAAAATGGCCGCGGGATGCCGCGCGTGCGCATTAGAGATCGCGGCGGCCATTTTCCCAAAGCCGAGTTTGCATCTCGGCTTTGGGAAAATGGCCGCCGCGATCTCTAATGCGCACGCCCGGCATCCCGCGGCCATTTTCCTGAAGCCCCGTGCAGCAGAGCACTCGATCTGCGCACGCGCGGCCCCAGGAAGATGGCCGCCCCCACCGACGAAAGGGATGACAGCGCAGATCGCGCGCTGTGTCTTCACCACTACGCCACTACGCCACCAACGTAAAGCTGAGGAAGAACCAGCGATGTCACCACGCCCTCCCGACCTGACCAGCCTGATTGACAGGCGAAAACGGCGACTTTGGTAAGTTATTTCTCAGCATACATGGGGAATCGGGGTACACTACATACACTATAGGAACACACAGCGCAGGCCCTATTTAACAGTATTTATAGCTCAATCTCAAAAAACGGGGTGACAGGTTCCCTTTAATAGGTGCTGAGTAAACACACGGATTGAATACGGACAGCACACAGATAACAAGTAAATATAATATTCATTATGTAAACTAGGGGGCAGGTCACAGGTCTTAAGCCATACAGATGAATATGAAATCAGAGCACCACATGAAGACCCCCGACAGGCCACCCCGGGGCACGAGCATATCATTAACTCAAAACTGAAAATAAAGATTATACAACAACCACAAGATGGATTTCACCACCAGGTATCATTTTAATCGGTATAACGGTGCCGACCTGACACTGTCTGTAAGTTACTGTGCACAATCCTACAGACAGATTCCCTTTAAGGGTATAGAAAAGTAATAAAGTTAATAGATATTTTTAATCTGAGCATGGATTTTCATGACAGATGGTGAGGTGCAGAAATTATTTTGCTGAGCATGGCATTCTTAGTCAGTCAGTCTCCATAAACAAAAGAAATGTGAAGCCCTGGTCAAGAGTAGAGATGGGTGAACCCGAACAGTAAAGTTCAGCATCCATACCAAACAGCTACTGTTCGGCCACGGACACCGAACACGGACTTCACCACGAAGTCCGTGTTACTGTTAGGCTTTGTTCCACCGAATACTTGGTGTTTCTCACACTTTCATGTGCATGACAGCACGGCAAACACTGCTTCTGATCGGAGGTAAAATCACTACCACCTGTCAGACAGCCGCAGATCCCACACTGTCAAATGACAGTGTGAGCCCGCAGCTGTGATCGGAGGTAAAAAGTTTACCTCTGGTCACTGGTGTTGGCTGATTGGACTGCTGCTCCCATCAGCCTACGCCTGTTGCTGCTAATAGCAGTGAGAGCAGGTGGCGGCTGATGGGAGTATTCACCTGCGCTTTAAATTAATAATAATCCCTCACCTGTCAGCTTTAGCAAGGTTGGCTATCAAGAATAGAGGGGTCCCCACACTGTTTCTTTAAGTTATTTAAATAATTAAAAAAAAAAAACAGTGTGGGGTTCCTTCAATTTTTGACAACCAGCCTCTCTAAAGCAGACAGCTGGGGGCTCTTATTCTCAGGCTGATAGGGGCCATGAATATTGCCCAGCCCTATCCTAATATTAGCATCCCACAGCTGTCCAGACAAGGGCAGGGCAAGAGGGAAGAACCATCTTTTGCACCTTTTATGCCCGGTTATGAAGTGCTATTTTTAGGCTGGGCAGGGCAATATCCATGGCTCATTACCAGCCTGAAATTACCAGCCCCTAGCTGTCTGCTTTAGTTTGACTGTTGTCAAAAATGAGGGTGACCCCATGCCGTTTTTTCATTATTTAAATAATTAAAAAAACAGTGTGGAGCCGCGTGAATCCTCCCATCAGCTGCTGCCTGCGCTCGCTGCTATTAGCAGCAGCAGGCTTAGCTTGATGGGAGAAGTTGTCCCATCAGCTAACGCCAGTGACCGGAGGTAAACTTTTAACCTCTGATCACAGCTGCTGGCTCATACTGTCATTTGACAGCATGGGAACCGTGGCTGTCTAACCGACAGTAATGATATTAGAAGCAGTGTTTGCCACTCTGTCATGCAAATGACAGAGTAGCAAACACTGGATGTCCAGGCCCCCCATTCGAGTGAATGAGGTCCAGGTACAGTTCTGGTACCTGAACCCAAACATTTTTTAAATGTTCGGCCGAACCTGCCAGACCCGAACATCCAAGGGTCCACCTTTCTCTAGTCAAGAGTAATCCATGTTTTGCAGCAGAGATGGATAACAGGATGTAAGGACAGGTGTTTGTATCTGCTCTTGCTCTCCTGTCTAGGTGCATATAAGACAGTTGGATTTTAAGTTAAATTAAATTCCTGCACCTATAGTGCTGGAACAATGTGAAACTGGCTACTGTGAAGTAATGGATAGCAAGAAACATTGCTTGAGAATAGGCACAGTTCCTGAACATAGACTGGTCCGTTCACCAAAAGCAGCTTTGACCTGTTGTCGGGGATTAGAGCAGGAAGACTATGCTTTCTATAGGTTTTGTGTGAAAGAACAGGTATGCTTTAATAAATTATATTTTAACTAGATGGTAGCCTAATTCTAACGCATTGGGCATTCTAGAATATGTATGTAGTTTATTTATGAAGATTTTAGAATACATTGAATACACAGGATTCGGCCGGCCGCGACCAATCAGCGAAGCGTGGTTCAAATCCCGCGCCAATTCGCGGCCGGACTGCGGTTGTCAAGGATTGTTCGCGGCCGTCCACATAGTATATAGCACAGCCACGTAGTATATAACAGCCCACATAGTATATTGCACAGCCATGTAGTATATTGCACAGCCACGTAGTATATAGCACAGCCACGTAGTATATAGCACAGCCCACGGAGTATATAGCACAGCCACATAGTATGTAACAGCCCATGGAGTATATAGCACAGCCACGTAGTATATAGCACAGCCCATGGAGTATATAGCACAGCCACTTAGTATATAGCACAGCCCACGCACGCAGCATATAACACAGCCCACGTAGTGTATAACACAATCATCGTAGTGTATTGCACAGCCCACGTAGTATATAGCACAGCCCACATAGTATATTGCCCAGCCCATGCAGTATATTGCACAGCCCACGTAGTATATTGCACAGCTACGTAGTATATTGCACAGCTCACGTAGTATATTGCACAGCCCATGTAGTATATTGCACAGCCCACGTAGTATATTGCCCAACCCACGTAGTATATTGCCCAGCCCACGTAGTATATTGCCCAGCCCATGTAGTATATTGCACAGCCCCGTAGTATATTGCACAGCGACTTGGATTTCCATGACAGACAGAGGCCGCGACCAATGAATATCTGTGAAAGACAGACAGACAGAAAGACGGAAGAGACCCTTAGACAATTATATAGTAGACTAGATGGTGGCCCGATTCTAACACATCGGGTATTCTAGAATATGCATGTCCACGTAGTATATTGCACAGCCACGTAGTATATTGCACAGTTCACGTAGTATATTGCCCAGCCACGTAGTATATTGCCCAACCACGTAGTATATTGCACAGCCCACGTAGTATATTGCACAGCCCACGTAGTATATTACACAGCCCATGCAGTATATTGCACAGGCCATGTAGTATATTGCATAGCCCACGTAGTATATAGCAATGTGGGCATCATATCCCTGTTAAAAAAAAGAATTAAAATAAAAAAGTTATATACTCATCTTCCGTTGGCCCCCAGATCGAAGCGGTTACCAACACTCCTCGCGTGCTCCGGTCTGAAGAGTGCATTGCGGTCTCGCGAGATGATGACGTAGCGGTGCGTTACACCGCGGCATAATGCGGTCCATTAGCGCTGCCATTAACCCTGTGTGAGCGCTCACTGGAGGGGAGTATGGAGCGGGCACTGACTGCGGGGAGCAAGGAGCTGCCATGTTGCTGCCAGACTGTGCTCGTTGCTGATTGGTCGTGGCTGTTTTGCCATGACCAATCAGCGACTTGGATTTCCATGACAGACTGAGGCCGCGACCAATGAATATCCGTGACAGACAGACAGAAAGACGGAAGAGACCCTTAGACAATTATATAGTAGAATAGATGGTAGCCCGATTCTAACACATCGGGTATTCTAGAATATGCATGATCACGTAGTTTATTGCACAGCCACGTAGTATATTGCCTAGCCACGTGGTTTATTACCCAGTTACATAGTATATTGCCCAGCCATGTAGTATATTGCCCAGCCACGTAGTATATTGCCGAGTCACGTAGTATATTGCCCAGCCACGTAGTATATTTCCCAGTTACGTAGTATATTGCCCAGTGATGTAGTATACAGCACAGAGCCATGTAGTATATTGCACAGCGACGTAGTATACAGCACAGAGCTACGTAGTATATTGCCCAGCCACGTATGTCACAGGTTAAAAAATAAAAAATAAACATATGCTCACCTTGCGATCCGAGGGCCCCTTGTAGTTCTGTCGCCTGAGCGCGGTGCACGCGGCAGCTTCCGGTCCCAGGGTCGGTCCCAGGGTGTGATGACGTCGCGGTCACATGACCGTGATGTCATGGCAGGTCCTTGTCGCATACCATCCTTAACACCGGAACCTGACGCTTGCATGGAGCTGTAACCGGAGCATCGCGAAAGGTGAGTATATAATGATTTTAAATTTTTTAAATTATTTTTAACATTAGATCTTTTTACTATTGACGCTGCATAGGCAGCATCAATAGTAAAAACTTGGTCACACAGGGTTAATAGCGGCGGTAATGTAGTGAGTTACCCATGGCATAACACGGTCCGTTACCGCTGGCATTAACCCTGTCTGAGCAGTGACTGCGGGGAGTATGGAGCGGGCGCTGGGCTCTGACTGCAGGGGAGTAGGGAGGGACTAATCGGACTGTGACCATCGCTGATTGGTCGCGGCAGCCATGACTGGCAGCTGGCGAGACCAATCAGCGACTTGGATTCCATGACAGACAGACAGGGCCGCCATCAGGGCATTATAGCCGTTACTGCTGTATGGGGCCCGGTCAGCAGCAGTACACAGAGGGGCCCGCAGATCCGGGGCCCCACTGTTGTGCTTCTACTGATCGGGTCCCATCATGCACTAAAATACTCTGCACTGCGGCACACAGGTCGGCACTGGGGCCCGGGAGCCTTCTTGGAGAGGTGCACGGCCGTCTCACCTAGTCGGCTGCGCAGCTCCTGCTCGGCTGTAGCTAGAATGTATGTGCTCCCTGCAGGTCCTGACTACAGCCCATACATTCTAGCCATCACAGTAGTGAATGTGCTAGAATGTAGGGGCTCCTGTCAGGTCCTCTCAGCAGCCCATACATTCTAGCTGCTGCTTCACTGCTGGAAACACTAGACGCCCCGGGAACGACTGAGGTAAGTATAAAAAACATTTTTGTTTTTTTAAATAGGTGAGGTGAGGGGGAGTGAGACTGCAGATGATGGGGTGTGTTTTAGGGAGTACTGCACATGATGAAATGATAGGGGGCTGCAAATGATAAAGTGTATTTGAGGGGGTACTGCACATGAAATGATAGGGGACTGCAGATGAAGTGAAGGGGGGATAGGGGACTGCAAATGATGTGGGGTGATGGGGGCTGCAAATGATGATGTGGGGGTGATGGGGACTGCAAATGATGTGGGGGTGATGGGGACTGCAAATGTTGTGGGGGTGATGGGGACTACAAATGATGATGTGGGGGTGATGGGGACTGCAAATGATGATGTAGGGGTGATGGGGACTGCAAATGTTGTGGGGGTGATGGGGACTACAAATGATGATGTGGGGGTGATGGGGGCTGCAAATGATGTGGGGGTGATGTGGACTGCAAATGATGATGTGGGGGTGATGGGGACTACAAATGATGATGTGGGGGTGATGGGGACTGCAAATGATGTGGGGGTGATGTGGACTGCAAATGATGTGGGGGTGATGGGGACTGCAAATGATGTGGGGGTGATGTGGACTGCAAATGATGTGGGGGGACTGCAAATGATGATGTGGGGGTGATGGGGACTGCAAATGATGGGGTGATGGGGACTGCAAATGATGTGGGGGGGACTGCAAATGATGATGATGGGGTGATGGGGACTGCAAATGATGTGGGGGGGACTGCAAATGATGATGTGGGGGTGATGGGGGCTGCAAATGATGATGTGGGGGTGATGGGGACTGCAAATGTTGTGGGGGTGATGGGGACTACAAATGATGATGTGGGGGTGATGTGGACTGCAAATGATGTGGGGGGACTGCAAATGATGATGTGGGGGTGATGGGGACTGCAAATGATGTGGGGGTGATGGGGACTGCAAATGATGTGGGGGGACTGCAAATGATGATGTGGGGGTGATGGGGACTGCAAATGATGGGGTGATGGGGACTGCAAATGATGTGGGGGGGACTGCAAATGATGATGATGGGGTGATGGGGACTGCAAATGATGTGGGGGGGACTGCAAATGATGATGTGGGGGTGATGGGGGCTGCAAATGATGATGTGGGGGTGATGGGGACTGCAAATGTTGTGGGGGTGATGGGGACTACAAATGATGATGTGGGGGTGATGTGGACTGCAAATGATGTGGGGGGACTGCAAATGATGATGTGGGGGTGATGGGGACTGCAAATGATGTGGGGGTGATGGGGACTGCAAATGATGTGGGGGTGATGTGGACTGCAAATGATGTGGGGGTGATGTGGACTGCAAATGATGTGGGGGGACTGCAAATGATGATGTGGGGGTGATGGGGACTGCAAATGATGGGGTGATGGGGACTGCAAATGATATGGGGGGGCTGCAAATGATGATGTGGGGGTGATGGGGACTGCAAATGATGGGGTGATGGGGACTGCAAATGATGTGGGGGGGACTGCAAATGATGATGTGGGGGTGATGGGGGCTGCAAATGATGATGTGGGGGTGATGGGGACTGCAAATGTTGTGGGGGTGATGGGGACTACAAATGATGATGTGGGGGTGATGGGGACTGCAAATGATGTGGGGGGACTGCAAATGATGATGTGGGGGTGATGTGGACTGCAAATGATGTGGGGGTGATGTGGACTGCAAATGATGTGGGGGGACTGCAAATGATGATGTGGGGGTGATGGGGGCTGCAAATGATGATGTGGGGGTGATGTGGACTGCAAATGATGTGGGGGGGACTGCAAATGATGATGTGGGGGTGATGGGGGCTGCAAATGATGATGTGGGGGTGATGGGGACTGCAAATGATGTGGGGGTGATGGGGACTACAAATGATGATGTGGGGGTGATGGGGACTGCAAATGATGTGGGGGTGATGGGGACTGCAAATGATGATTTGGGGGTGATGGGGACTGCAAATGATATGGGGGTGATGGGGACTGCAAATGATGTGGGGATGATGGGGACTGCAAATGATGATGTTGAGGTGATGGGGACTGCAAATGATGTGGGGGTGATGTGGACTGCAAATGATGATGTGGGGGTGATGGGGACTGCAAATGATGTGGGGGTGATGTGGACTGCAAATGATGATGTGAGGGTGATGGGGACTGCAAATGATGAAGTGGGGGTGATGGGGTCTGCAAATGATGATGTGGGGGTGATGGGGACTGCAAATGATGTG
Organism: Ranitomeya imitator; assembly: GCF_032444005.1. Taxonomy (NCBI): domain Eukaryota; kingdom Metazoa; phylum Chordata; class Amphibia; order Anura; family Dendrobatidae; genus Ranitomeya; species Ranitomeya imitator. The sequence continues at coordinate 1,056,444,777 of NC_091282.1, read as the reverse complement.
GGGGACTGCAAATGATGATGTGGGGTGATGGGGACTGCAAATGATGATGTGGGGGTGATGGGGTCTGCAAATGATGTGGGGGACTGCAAATGATGATTTGGGGTGATGGGGACTGCAAATGATGTGGGGGTGATGGGGACTGCAAATGATGATGTGGGGGTGATGGGGACTGCAAATGATGATGTGGGGGTGATGGGGACTGCAAATGATGTGGGGGGACTGCAAATGATGATGTGGGGGTGATGGCTGCAAATGATGATGTGGGGGTGATGGGGACTGCAAATGATGTGGGGGTGATGTGGACTGCAAATGATCTGGGGGGACTGCAAATGATGATGTGGGGGTGATGGGGACTGCAAATGATGGGGTGATGGGGACTGCAAATGATGATGTGGGGGTGATGGGGGCTGCAAATGATGATGTGGGGGTGATGGGGACTGCAAATGATGTGGGGGTGATGGGGACTACAAATGATGATGTGGGGGTGATGGGGACTGCAAATGATGTGGGGGGGGGACTGCAAATGATGTGGGGGTGATGTGGACTGCAAATGATGTGGGGGGACTGCAAATGATGATGTGGGGGTGATGGGGACTGCAAATGATGGGGTGATGGGGACTGCAAATGATGTGGGGGGGACTGCAAATGATGATGTGGGGGTGATGGGGGCTGCAAATGATGATGTGGGGGTGATGGGGACTGCAAATGATGTGGGGGTGATGGGGACTACAAATGATGATGTGGGGGTGATGGGGACTGCAAATGATGTGGGGGTGATGGGGACTGCAAATGATGATTTGGGGGTGATGGGGACTGCAAATGATATGGGGGTGATGGGGACTGCAAATGATGTGGGGGTGATGGGGACTGCAAATGATGATGTGGGGGTGATGGGGACTGCAAATGATGTGGGGGTGATGTGGACTGCAAATGATGATGTGGGGGTGATGGGGACTGCAAATGATGTGGGGGTGATGTGGACTGCAAATGATGATGCGGGGGTGATGGAGACTGCAAATGATGTGGGGGTGATGTGGACTGCAAATGATGATGTGGGGGTGATGGGGACTGCAAATGATGATGTGGGGGTGATGGGGACTGCAAATGATGATGTGAGGGTGATGGGGACTGCAAATGATGAAGTGGGGGTGATGGGGTCTGCAAATGATGATGTGGGGGTGATGGGGACTGCAAATGATGTGGGGGACTGCAAATGATGATGTGGGGTGATGGGGACTGCAAATGATGTGGGGGTGATGGGCACTGCAAATGATGATGTGGGGGTGATGGGGTCTGCAAATGATGTGGGGGACTGCAAATGATGATGTGGGGTGATGGGGACTGCAAATGATGTGGGGGTGATGGGGACTGCAAATGATGATGTGGGGGTGATGGGGACTGCAAATGATGATGTGGGGGTGATGGGGACTGCAAATGATGATGTGGGGGTGATGGGGACAGGAAATGATGTGGGAGTGATAGGGACTGCAGATGATGAAGTGTGTTTGAGGGGGTTCTGCACATGATGAAATGATAGGGGGCTGCAAATGATGAAGTAAAGGGGACTGCAGATGAAGTGACGGGGGGATAGGGGACTAAATGATGATAGGGGACTAAATGATGAAGTGGGGGTGATGGGGACTGCACATGAAGTGAGTGTGATGGACGTGGACAGCAATTGAACTGAAGGTGGGGGTGGGAAGAGCAAATGGTGTATTGAAGGTGGGGAGAGCAAATAATGAATTTTGAGGGTGGGGAAGAGCAATTGATAATGAACAGAGGGTGGGAGAGAGAGAAGACATGGCAATGAATTGAGGCAGAAGGGGCATGTAACTATAATGAATTGGGGTAAGGGTTAGAGCGGGAGGTAAATAGTGGGGGTCGTTGAGGATAACGTGACTGGTAATAAATTGGGAGAAAGAATACAGGTGCTAATTAATTTATATATTAAATGGGGAAAGTGGCTATATACATATAGTGGGGGCACAGTGAAGGATTATAATTTATATTTGGAATGGTGGGTTGCATAATAACCAATTATATATTAATGGTGGGTGAACGTCTGTAGTCAGATGTGTAGCGTAGAAGAAGGGGAAAAAATGGGGAATGTGCTCTGGAAGCGGTACTCTAGATAACTGTGTTATTTTATGCAGAGACGAGTCCTGGCAGATAGAAGTGCTAGCGGTCTGCACTTGATTAAAAAGAAACGCAAAGATGAAGGACTTTAGCTAGAGACGTCACTGGTGAGTATGTTACCTGTACACTGACACCATACACTGTATACTGTATACAGAGCTCCTGTGTATAATGTCACTGGTGATCACTATATTATCTGTACACTATACACTATATACAGAGCTCCTGTGTATAATGTCACGAGTGATCGCTGTATTACATGTACACTGTACCCTATATACAGAGCTCCTGTGTATAATGTCATTGGTGATCCCTGTATTACCTGTACACTGACACTATATAAAGAGCTCCTGTGTATAATGGCATCGGTGACCACTGTATTACCTGTACACACACTGCATACTAAGTACAGATCTCCTGTGTATAATGGCACTTATGGTGATAGTATTTTTTCTAAATTAATGATCAGTATTGTACTATTCAGTCACAATGTGGTGGTAATATGTTGTCCGGCCATGGTGTAGCGGTATTTGTTCCTTGTATGTGCTATTATTCGGTCATTGTGTGGTGGTAATATGTGGTCTGTTCATGTTGTGTTGGTATTTGTTCCATGTATGTAGTTGGTCACCATGTGATGGTAATATGTGGTCTGGACATGCTGCGGTGGTATTTGTCCCTTGTATGTGATATTGTTCAGTCACTGTGGTGGTAATATGTGGTCTGCACATGGTGTGGCGGTATTTGTTCATTGTAGATAGTATTATAGGTCACTATGTGGTGATAATATGGTGTCTGATCATGGTGTTGTGGTATTTGTCCCTTGTATGTGGCATCTGGTGATGGGAACTGTTAAAGGGAACCTGTCACCCCCGTTTTTTCAGATTGAGATAAAAATACTGTTAAATAGGGCCTGCGCTGTGCGTTACAATAGTGTATGTAGTGTACCCTGATTCCCCACCTATGCTGCGAAATACATTACCAAAGTCGCCGTTTTCGCCTGTCAATCAGGCTGGTCAGGTCGGGTGGGCGTGGTCACAGCGCTGTTTCTTCCTCAGCTTTACGTTGGTGGCGTAGTGGTGTGCGCATGTTGAAGTGACTAATCCACTGTGGGCACGTGAAGAAGCAGCGCGCGATCTGCGCTATCACCCCCCGTCATTGGTGGGGGCGGCCATCTTCCTGGGGCCGCGCGTGTGCAGATGGAGTGCTCTGCTGCACGGGGCTTCAGGAAAATGGCCACGGAATGCCGCGCGTGCGCAGAAGAGATCGCGGCGGGCATTTTCCCAAAGCCGAGATGCAAACTCGGCTTTGGGAAAATGGCCGCCGCGATCTCTTCTGCGCACGCGCGGCATCCCGCGGCCATTTTCCTGAAGCCCCGTGCAGCAGATCAGGGGGTGATAGCGCAGATCGCGCGCTGCTTCTTCACGTGCCCACAGTGGATTAGTCACTTCAACATGCGCACACCACTACGCCACCAACGTAAAGCTGAGGAAGAAACAGCGCTGTGACCACGCCCACCCGACCTGACCAGCCTGATTGACAGGCGAAAACGGCCACTTTGGTAATGTATTTCGCAGCATAGGTGGGGAATCAGGGTACACTACATACACTATAGTAACGCACAGCGCAGGCCCTATTTAACAGTATTTATATCTCAATCTGAAAAAACGGGGTGACAGGTTCCCTTTAATGTGTGATTTGTGAGAAGTGGAGTTTTGCCAAGAGACAGCGGTGGGGCTGTGGACAGTTCGAGGGGTGGAGGCGGGGCTGGGGTGGAGCCTGGGTGGCATCTTAAGGGGGCCCTGAATATTTTTCCAGTATGGGTCCCTGAAATTCCTAGTGGCAGCCCTGCAGACAGAGGCTGCGACCAATGAATATCCGTGACAGACAGAAAGACAGAAAGATGGAAGTGATCCTTAGACAATTATATTAGTAGATTTAACATGAAAATGTGAAACTTGGAAAAAGATATTTTTACAATGGCAGTGACATGTGGAGCGGTATCGCTATATCCTAGTTATATTTAATACATCTGTGGAGAAAAAATGTATAGGAGACAAAAATAGGATGTCTCCCAAAAGGAATGGCTCCTTTGTGCTGTAACATATATAACTGTTCTTTTGTGGCTGCGCTATGCCTGGAATGTAATATAAAAATCATGTGAGGATTATATTGACCCCAAACATAGTACAAGTCCTTCAGAAATAGTTTGGTGTGTGTCATACTTCAGAATACATGTCAGCTTATTAATAGGTGTCTGCTTTTCATCTTATAGACCCTATCAACAGCCCAGTCAGAGGAGTGGGAAAATGTGAGCGCGTTACCCTTGTAATCCCAGGTCAAAGTTTTTTTTTTTTCCAGGAAAATATGCATACTATATGAAGCAAAGAGGCTTATGCTTTATGAATATTCAGAATTTGGGTGCTTACAGTGTTCTTGGAATATAATAATGGAACTAGAGCGAGTACAAAGGAGGGCAACAAAATAAATAAAGGGATAGGGGAACTACAATACCCAGAGAGATTAGCAAAATTAGGATTATTTAGTCTAGAAAAAAGACAACTGAGGGGCGATCTAATAACCATGTATAAGTATATAAGGGGACAATACAAATATCTCGCTGAGGATCAGTTTATACCAAGGAAAGTGATGGTCACAAGGGGGCATTTTCCACCAACATAGAAGAGGATTCTTTACTGTTAGGGCAGTGAGAATCTGGAATTGCTTGCCTGAGGAGATGATGATGGCGAACTCAGTGGAAGGGTTCAAGAGAGGCCTGGATGTCTTCCTGGAGCAGAACAATATTGTATCTTACAGTTATTAGGTTCTTTAGAAGGACGTAGATCTGGGGATTTATTCTGACGGAATATAGACTGAACTGGATGGACAAATGTCTTTTTTCGGCCTTACTAACTATGTTACTATGTTCTTCTACACATATAGTGGTTCCTCATTAACCTGTAGATTAATGGCATAACCCAAAACCGTTGTACGAACATAGAATGACAAATAAAAAGTGATATTAATCCAGCGGAAACATTCTCTCATTCCCCTACCCAGCACTGCAGCCAATCACCGAGCTATGCCCATGTAGACAATAATAATAATAATTTTTTTATTTATATAGCGCCAACATATTCCGCAGCGCTTTACAAATTATAGAGGGGACTTGTACAGACAATAGACATTACAGCATAACAGAAATACAGTTCAAAACAGATACCAGGAGGAATGAGGGCCCTGCTCGCAAGCTACAAACTATGAGGAAAAGGGGAGACACGAGAGGTGGATGGTAACAATTGCTTTAGTTATTCGGACCGGCCATAGTGTAAGGCTCGGGTGTTCATGTAAAGCTGCATGAACCAGTTAACTGCCTAAGTATGTAGCAGTACAGACACAGAGGGCTATTAACTGCATAAAGTGAATGAGAACATAATGCGAGGAACCTGATTTATTTTTATTTTTTAACCCCTTCATGACCCAGCCTATTTTGACCTTAAAGACCTTGCCGTTTTTTGCAATTCTGACCAGTGTCCCTTTATGAGGTAATAACTCAGGAACGCTTCAACGGATCCTAGCGGTTCTGAGATTGTTTTTTCGTGACATATTGGGCTTCATGTTAGTGGTAAATTTAGGTCAATAAATTCTGCGTTTATTTGTGATAAAAACGGAAATTTGGCGAAAATTTTGAAAATTTCGCAATTTTCACATTTTGAATTTTTATTCTGTTAAACCAGAGAGATATGTGACACAAAATAGTTAATAAATAACATTTCCCACATGTTTACTTTACATCAGCACAATTTTGGAAACAAAATTTTTTTTTGTTAGGAAGTTATAAGGGTTAAAATTTGACCAGCGATTTGTCATTTTTACAACGAAATTTACAAAACCATTTTTTTTAGGGACCACCTCACATTTGAAGTCAGTTTGAGGGGTCTATATGGCTGAAAATACCCAAAAGTGACACCATTCTAAAAACTGCACCCCTCAAGGTACTCAAAACCACATTCAAGAAGTTTATTAACCCTTCAGGTGCTTCACAGCAGCAGAAGCAACATGGAAGGAAAAAATGAACATTTAACTTTTTAGTCACAAAAATTATCTTTTAGCAACAATTTTTTTATTTTCCCAATGGTAAAAGGAGAAACTGAACCACGAAAGTTGTTGTCCAATTTGTCCTGAGTACGCTGATACCTCATATGTGGGGGTAAACCACTGTTTGGGCGCACGGCAGGGCTTGGAAGGGAAGGAGCGCCATTTGACTTTTTGAATCAAAAATTGGCTCCACTCTTTAGCGGACACCATGTCACGTTTGGAAAGCCCCCGTGTGCCTAAAAATTGGAGCTCCCCCACAAGTGACCCCATTTTGGAAACTAGACGCCCCAAGGAACTTATCTAGATGCATAGTGAGCACTTTGAACCCCCAGGTGCTTCACAAATTAATCCGTAAAAATGAAAAAGTACTTTTTTTTCACAAAAAAATTGTTTTAGCCTCAATTTTTTCATTTTCACATGGGCAACAGGATAAAATGGATCCTAAAATGTGTTGGGCAATTTCTCCTGAGTACACCAATACCTCACATGTGGGGGTAAACCACTGTTTGGGCACATGGTAAGGCTCGGAAGGGAAGGAGCGCCATTTGACTTTTTGAATGGAAAATTAGCTCCAATTGTTAGCGGACACCATGTCGCGTTTGGAGAGCCCCTGTGTGCCTAAACATTGGAGCTCCCCCACAAGTGACCCCATTTTGGAAACTAGACCCCCCAAGGAACTTATTTAGATGCCTAGTGAGCACTTTAAACCCTCAGGTGCTTCACAAATTGATCTGTAAAAATGAAAAAGTACTTTTTTTTTCACAAAAAAATTCTTTTCGCCTCAATTTTTTCATTTTCACATGGGCAGTAGGGTAAAATGGATCATAAAATTTGTTGGGCAATTTCTCCCGAGTACGTCGATACCTCATATGTGGGGGTAAACCACTGTTTGGGCACTCGGCAGGGCTCGGAAGGGAAGGCGCGCCGTTTGACTTTTTGAATGGAAAATTAGCTCCAATTGTTAGCGGACACCATGTCGCGTTTGGAGAGCCCCTGTGTGCCTAAACATTGGAGCTCCCCCACAAGTGACCCCATTTTGGAAACTAGACCCCCCCAAGGAACTTATCTAGATGCATATTGAGCACTTTAAACCCCCAGGTGCTTCACAGAAGTTTATAACGCAGAGCCATGAAAATAAAAAATAATTTTTCTTTCCTCAAAAATGATTTTTTAGCCTGGAATTTCCTATTTTGCCAAGGATAATAGGAGAAATTGGACCCCAAATATTGTTGTCCTGTTTGTCCTGAGTACGCAGATACCCAATATGTGGGGGTAAACCACTGTTTGGGCGCACGGCAGGGCTCGGAAGGGATGGCACGCCATTTGGCTTTTTAAATGGAAAATTAGCTCCAATCATTAGCGGACACCATGTCACGTTTGGAGAGCCCCTGTGTGCCTAAACATTGGAGATCCCCCAGAAATGACACCATTTTGGAAACTAGACCCCCAAAGGAACTAATCTAGATGTGTGGTGAGGACTTTGAACCCCCAAGTGCTTCACAGAAGTTTATAACGCAGAGCCATGAAAAAAAAAAAAAATTATTTTCTCAAAAATGATCTTTTAGCCTGCAATTTTTTATTTTCCCAAGGGTAACAGGAGAAATTTGACCCCAATATTTGTTGTCCAGTTTCTCCTGAGTATGGTGATACCCCATATGTGGGGGTAAACTACTGTTTGGGCACATGCCGGGGCTTGGAATTGAAGTAGTGACGTTTTGAAATGCAGACTTTGATGGAATGCTCTGCGGGCGTCACGTTGCGTTTGCAGAGCCCCTGATGTGCCTAAACAGTAGAAACCCCCCACAAGTGACCCCATTTTGGAAACTAGACCCCGAAAGGAACTTATCTAGATGTGTGGTGAGCACTTTGAACCCCCAAGTGCTTCATAGAAGTTTATAATGCAGAGCCGTGAAAATAATAAATACGTTTTCTTTCCTCAAAAATAATTATTTAGCCCAGAATTTTTTATTTTCCCAAGGGTTACAGGAGAAATTGGACCCCAAAAGTTGTTGTCCAGTTTCTCCTGAGTACGCTGATACCCCATGAGTGGGGGTAAACCACTGTTTGGGCACACGTCGGGGCTCAGAAGGGAAGTAGTGACTTTTGAAATGCAGACTTTGATGGAATGGTCTGCGGGTGTCACGTTGCGTTTGCAGAGCCCCTGGTGTGCCTAAACAGTAGAAACCCCCACAAGTGACCCCATTTTAGAAATTAGACTCCCAAGGAACTTATCTAGATATGTGGTGAGCACTTTGAACCCCCAAGTGCTTCACAGACGTTTACAACGCAGAGCCGTGAAAATAAAAAATCATTTTTCTTTCCTCAAAAATTATGTTTTAGCAAGCATTTTTTTTGATTCACAAGGGTAACAGGAGAAATTGGACCCCAGTAATTGTTGCGCAGTTTGTCCTGAGTATGCTGGTACCCCATATGTGGGGGTAAACCACTGTTTGGGCACACGTCAGGGCTCGGAAGTGAGGGAGCACCATTTGACTTTTTGAATACGAGATTGGCTGGAATCAATGGTGGCGCCATGTTGCGTTTGGAGACCCCTGATGTGCCTAAACAGTGGTAACCCCTCAATTCTACCTCCAACACTAACCCCAACACACCCCTAACCCTAATCCCAACTGTAGCCATAACCCTAAACACAACCCTAACCGCAACACACCCCTAACCACAACCCTAACCCCAACACACCCCTAACCATAACCACAACCCTAATTCCAACCCTAACCCTAAGGCTATGTGCCCACGTTGCGGATTCGTGTGAGATATTTTCGCACCATTTTTGAAAAATCCGCGGGTAAAAGGCACTGCGTTTTACCTGCGGATTTTCCGCGGATTTCCAGTGTTTTTTGTGCGGATTTCACCTGCGGATTCCTATTGAGGAACAGGTGTAAAACGCTGCGGAATCCGCACAAAGAATTGACATGCTGCGGAAAATACAACGCAGCGTTTCCGCGTGGTATTTTCTGCACCATGGGCACAGCGGATTTGGTTTCCATATGTTTACATGGTACTGTAAACCTGATGGAACACTGCTGCGAATCCGCAGCCAAATCCGCACCGTGTGCACATAGCCTAATTCTAAAGGTATGTGCACACGCTGCGGAAAACGCTGCGGATCCGCAGCAGTTTCCCATGAGTTTACAGTTCAATGTAAACCTACGGGAAACAAAAATCGCTGTGCCCATGCTGCGGAAAAACTGCACGGAAACGCAGCGGTTTACATTCCGCAGCATGTCACTTCTTTGTGCGGATTCCGCAGCGGTTTTACAACTGCTCAAATAGAAAATCGCAGTTGTAAAACCGCAGTGAAATGCGCAGAAAAACCGCGGTAAATCCGCCATAAATCCGCAGCGGTTTAGCACTGCGGATTTATCAAATCCGCAGCAGAAAAATCCGCAGAGGACCAGAATACGTGTGCACATACCGAAACCCTAACCCTAGCCCTAACCCTAACCCTAACCCTAGCCCTAGCCCTAACCCTAACCCTAACCCTACACCTACCCCTAGCCCTAACCCTACCCCTAGCCCTACCCCTAACCCTAGCCCTAACCCTACCCCTAACCCTACCCCTAACCCTAACCCTAACCCTATTCTAACATTAGTGGAAAAAAAAAATTTCTTTATTTTTTTATTGTCCCTACCTATGGGGGTGACAAAGGGGGGGGGGTCATTTATTATTTTTTTTATTTTGATCACTGAGATAGATTATATCTCAGTGATCAAAATGCACTTTGGAACGAATCTGCCGGCCGGCAGATTCGGCGGGCGCACTGCGCATGCGCCCGCCATTTTGGAAGATGGCGGCGCCCAGGGAGAAGACGGACGGGACCCCGGCTAGATCGGTAAGTATGATGGGGTGGGGGGGGACCACGGGGGGGGGATCGGAGCACGGGGGGGGGAATCGGAGTACGGGGGGCGTGGAACGGAGCACGGGAGGGCTGGAATGGAGCACGGGGGGGGGTGGAACGGAGCACCGGGGGGGGTGGATCGGAGTGCAGGGGGGGTGATTGGAGCACGGGGGGGTGATTGGAGCACGGGGGGAGCGGACAAGAGCACGGGGGGGAGCGGAGCACTGGACGGAGGGGAGCCGGAGCAGTGTACCGGCCAGATCGGAGGGCTGGGGGGGCGATCGGAGGGGTGGGGTGGGGGCACACTAGTATTTCCAGCCATGGCCGATGATATTTCAGCATCGGCCATGGCTGGATTGTAATATTTCACCCGTTATAATGGGTGAAATATTACAAATCGCTCTGATTGGCAGTTTCACTTTCAACAGCCAATCAGAGCGATCGTAGCCACGAGGGGGTGAAGCCACCCCCCCTGGGCTAAACTACCACTCCCCCTGTCCCTGCAGATCGGGTGAAATGGGAGTTAACCCTTTCACCCGATCTGCAGGGACGCGATCTTTCCATGACGCCGCATAGGCGTCATGGGTCGGAATGGCACCGACTTTCATGACGCCTACGTGGCGTCAAAGGTCGGGAAGGGGTTAAATAGGCCACACAGGGATCGTTAGGTTAATGCATTGAGGCGGTAGGCCAGTCTGAACAAATGAGTTTTTAGGGTACGCTTAACCCCTTCATGACCGGGGGATTTTTCGTTTTTCCGTGTTCGTTTTTCGCTCCCCTCCTTCCCAGAGCCATAACTTTTTTATTTTTCCGTCAATTTGGCCATGTGAGGGCTTATTTTTTGCGGGACGAGTTGTACTTTTGAACGACATCATTGGTTTTAGCATGTCGTGTTCTAGAAAACGGGAAAAAAATTCCAAGTGCGGTGAAATTGCAAAAAAAGTGCAATCCCACATTGGTTTTTTGTTTGGCTTTTTTGCTAGGTTCACTAAATGCCAAAAATGACCTGCCATTATGATTCTCCAGGTCATTACGAGTTCATAGACACCAAACATGACTAGATTATTTTTTATCTAAGTGGTGAAAAAAAATTCCAAACTTTGCTAAAAAAAAAAAAAAAAAAGTTGCGCCATTTTCCGATACTCGTAGCGTCTCCATTTTTCATCATCTAGGGTCGTTTGAGGGCTTATTTTTTGCGTGCCGAGATGACGTTTTTAATGATAGCATTTCCGTGCAGATACGTTCTTTTGATCGCCCGTTATTGCATTTTAATGCAATGTCGCGGTGACCAAAAAAACGTAATTCTGGCGTTTCGAATTTTTTTCTCGCTACGCTGTTTAGCGATCAGGTTAATACTTTTTTTTAATTGATAGATCGGGCGATTCTGAGCACGGCGATACCAAATATGCGTAGATTTGATTTTTTTTTTATTGATTTATTTTGATTGGGGCGAAAGGGGGGTGATTTAAACTTTTATGTTTTTTTTATTTTTTTCACATTTTTTTAAACTTTTTTTTTTAACTTTTGCCATGCTTCAATAGCCTCCATGAGAGGCTAGAAGCAGGCATAGCACGATCGGCTCTGCTACATAGCAGCGATCTGCTGATCGCTGCTATGTAGCAGAATTGCACGTGTGCTGTGAGCGCCGACCACAGGGTGGCGCTCACAGCGACGGGCAATCAGTAACCATAGAGGTCTCAAGGACCTCTATGGTTACCATTCACAAGCATCGCCGACCCGCGATCATGTGACGGTGGTCGGCGATGACGACATTTCCGGCCGCCCGGCCGGAAGCGGTAGTTAAATGCCGCTGTCTGCGTTTGACAGCGGCATTTAACTAGTTAATAGGTGCGGGCAGATCGCGATTCTGCCCGCGCCTATTACGGGCACATGTCAGCTGTTCAAAACAGCTGACATGTCCCGGCTTTGGTGCGGGCTAACCGCGGAGCCCTGCATCAAAGCAGGGGAGCCGGCATCGGACGGTATAGTACGTCCGATGCCGGTAAGGGGTTAAAACTGTGGGGATTAATCGTATTAACCTAGGTAGTGCATTCCAAAGAATCGGCGCAGCACGTGTAAAGTCTTGGAGACGGGAGTGGGAGGTTCTGATTATTGAGGATGCTAACCTCCGGTCATTAGCGGAGCGGAGGGCACGGGTAGGGTGGTAGACTGAGACCAGAGAGGAGATGTATGGTGGTGCTGAGCCATGGAGTGCTTTGTGGATGAGGGTAGTAGTTTTGTACTGGATTCTGGAGTGGATGGGTAGCCAGTGTAATGACTGGCACAAGGTAGAGGCATCGGTGTAACGGTTGGTGAGGAATATGATCCTGGCAGCAGCATTCAGGACAGATTGGAGTGGGGAAAGTTTGGTAAGAGGGAGGTCGATTAGTAGAGAGTTACAATAGTCCAGACGAGAATGAATAAGTGAAACAGTAAGAGTTTTTGCAGAGTCGAAAGTAAGAAAAGGGCGAATTCTAGAAATGTTTTTGAGATGCAGGTAAGAAGAGCGAGCCAGTGATCGGATGTGGGGGGTGAATGAAAGGTCAGAATCAAGGATGACCCCAAGGCAGCGGGCATGTTGCTTAGGAGTAATGGTGGAACCGCACACGGAGATGGCAATGTCAGGCAAAGGTAGGTTAGTATAGGGAGAGAACACAAGGAGTTCAGTTTTTGACAGGTTTAGTTTCAGATAGAGGGAGGACATGATGTTAGAGACAGCGGTAAGACAATCACTGGTGTTTTCTAATAAGGCAGGCGTGAGATCGGGAGAAGAAGTGTATAATTGGGTGTCATCAGCATAGAGATGGTACTGGAAACCAAATCTACTGATTGTTTGTCCAATAGGGGCAGTATACAACGAGAAGAGGAGGGGGCCTAGGACTGATCCTTGAGGAACCCCAACAGTAAGGGGAAGGTGAGAGGAGGAGGAACCAGCAAAACATACAGTGAAGGATCGGTCAGAGAGGAGGAGAACCAGGAGAGAACGGTGTCCTTGTAGATGGCACAAGCTGCTGAGCTCACTGATTGGCTGCAGCAAGTTGACATTATTTCGGCATTGCAAAAAAAAATAGACACCTGGGCAGCAGCAGAGACTCAGTTCTGGTTGGACCAGGGGAGAGTGAGTAAAGAAATGTATTTTTATGGCACCCTGTAGAGCACAATGGTAACCATTAAACTGTAATTGATAAGAGTGCTTCAAAGAGGTTTTCCGGGACATTAAAGGGAATCTGTCACCTACTTTTTCGTATATAAGCTGCGGCCACCACCATCAGGGGCTTCTCTACAGCATTCTGTAATGCTGTAGATGAGCCCCCGATGTCACCTGAAAGATAAGACAATCAAGTTACATTATACTCACCCAGGGGCGGTCCTGTGCGGTCCGGGTCCAATGGACATCGCAGGTCCGGGTCCAGCACCTCCCATCTTCAAGCAATGATGTCCTCTTCCTCGCTTCTGTCATGGTTCCTGTGCAGGCGTACTTTATCTGCCCTGATCAGGCCAGAGCAAAGTACTGCAGTGCGCAGGCGCCGGGAAAAGTCCAAGAAGCCCAGGGCCTGCGCACTGCAGTACTTAGATCTGCCCCCAACAGTGCAGATGAAGTACGCCTGCGCAGGAGCCATGACAGAAGCGAGGAAGAGGACATCATCGCATGAAGATGGGAGGTGCTGGACCTGGACCTGTGAAGCCCATCGGACCGGACTGTTCAGGACCGCCCCTGGGTGAGTATAATCTAACCTCTTTTTCTCATCTTTCAGGATAAATCGGGGCTTATCTACAGCATTGTAGATGCTGTAGATAAGCCCCTGATGGCGGTGGCTGCAGCTTATATACAAAAATGTAGGTGACAGATTCCCTTTCATCTTTATGGAATATCCTTAGGATAGGTCATCAATGTCTGATTGGTGGGAGATGCGACACCCGACACCCCCACTGATCAGCTGTTCCCGATGTCTGCAATGACCAGAACTGCTCCGTTGCAGAGCTGCACAGTACAGCTCCGTTGATGGAGTAGTGGCTGGAGCCACATGCTGCACAATATATATATATATACCTTGAGCAAGTGGTGAATTTAAATTTAATGTCAACATATTTTACATGGTGAATCCTTATGCCAAAAGGAACAAATTTGAGGGGTAAGACTTACCAATTTGCAAAGTTCATTTTTCCTTGGCACTCTACTGCTCATCCACCCCCTATTTATTTGAATAGGTGGCTGATGTGCAGTACATGGATGTGGCCACCAAACAGTCTACGGACCTGTTCAACTCCCCAACTGAGCAGTTACAGAGGCTACCAACATCGTGTACAGCTGATCGGCAGGGGTGCCCACCGATCAAACACTGATGAGATATCCTAAGGAGATGCCATGATTGTTAAAGTCCCGAGCAAACCTCTTTAACTTTTGAATGGTGAATAGAATATTTAACATCCTGACAGAGTAGGATAACTCAGATTTACTATAAAAAAAGAAATACTAAATGGCAAAGTTCTTTCAATCATAAAAATTCAACACGTGATCATGTTCTAACACAGTGTTCCCCAACTCCGGTCCTCAAGAGCCACCAACAGGTCATGTTTTTAGGATTTCCTTAGTATTGCACAGGTTATTGAATGCTTGCCTGTCCATGTGATGCAATTATCACCTGTGCAATACTAAGGAAATCCTGAAAACATGACCTGTTGGTGGCTCTTGAGGACCGGAATTGGGGAACACTGTAACATATATACATTTGAATTAGTTGCGAAAAAAAATAGAGCTTTTAATTATGCTTACTTGTTAAATGTCCCTTTTCTTGTCTGTTGTCTCTCCAGTAATCCCCACCATGCCTAAAGAGATGACATCACATCCACATAACCACTGCAGCTAATCACTAACTACAGCAGTGACACTTGCATGTATGACATCATTGATACAAGATCATCAGGGATTACCAGAGAGGTGGCTCAAGAACTTTTTTTTTTCTTTATTTTTTGGAACAATTCCTGATGTTTGGCATCTTTTTGAGAATCCAGAACATTCCCTTTGAGCATGTTATATGACAGGCTTGTGACGACATATAACTCTGTACTATCCACATGATCTTATACAGCTATAAATAATTGTGCACTTGTTATCAGATCAGTACTTGTGAAGTATCAACGTGTGTAATGTGTAACACCTGTCTATAGTCAGAACATTCCTCACCATTCAGTCACATTCCCCAGCTCTACGGAGGACATGGTATCACACATTAGGAAATCATTATAATACAAGCCCTTTGTATGGTACAAAGTCAGATACCAGCTTTATTGCCTCTAGTTAATAAATTACAGAAACAAGGAAGCTAAACAGGGGTAATCTATTAACTAATTGGTTATTGATACCTAGTTATAGCCGGGAAAACACAGTAAAACGTTAGGTCCTTAATTGTTTCCTTTCTGCATGTCATAGTGTACATGGGTAAATCTTTCCCTTCTAGAGGCAGGAATGTCTCTTCAGCATATCTTTATATATTTTCTGTTGGCAGTAGTGATCAAACATTTTGTTCATAATTGAACAGGTCGTGTGAATGTCAGGCTTAAAAGGGATTTCTTATAATGGACATTTCTCAGCTATCCACTAAATACGTGATAAATGTTTGATCACTGGGGACACGCTGGAAGGACCCATATCAATTTCTAGAATAGGGGACCTATGCTCCTGACAATCCTCAATAGGCAACTACAGTGAGAAGTTTGAATGGAGCTATGGTCAAGAATGTGCTGCCACCTTATTCAATGTCCATGGGATGAAGGGACAGTATAGTGGGATTTGGATGTTTCACCCTCAGCAGTTAGTCCCAGGGTACATTTACTTCACCTGTGGGAAGTTATATCATCCAGCTGCCATACCATCACCCCAGAGGACCCCTTTAAGCAGCTTCGGTCCCTACTGACCGAATATTACAGGTGGCGTCACGAGCGAACTTTAAAATTATACTGTGTAGGGGGACTGCACTATACTGTGTATGTGGGGGGCTGCACTATACTGTGTGTGAGGGCTGAATTATACTGTGAGTGGAGGGGGCTGCACTATATTGTGTGTGTGTTTGTGGGGAGTCTAAATTACACTGTGTGTGGGGGCTGCATTATACTGTGTGTTGCGGCGGTATTATACTGTGAGTGGAGGGAGCTGCACTATACTGTGTGTGTGTTTGTGGGGAGACTAAATTTTACTGTGTATGTGGGGGGCTGAATTGTACTGTGTGTGGGAGCTGAATTATACTGTGTGGGGGGACTGCATTATACTTGTGTGTGTTTGTGGAGGGCTGAATTATACTGTGTATAGGGGGCTGCATTATACTGTGTGTTGCTGCATAATACTCTGAGGGGGCTGCATTATACTCTGAAGGGGTTGCATTATACTGTGTGTGTGAGGGGCTGCATTATACTGTGTGTGTGCGTGGCTGCATTATACTCTGATGGGGCTGCATTATACTCTGAGGGGGTCTACGTTATACTCTGAGGGGGCTGCATTATACTGTGTGAGGGCTGCATTATATTCTATGAAGGGACTACATTATACTCTATGAAGGGGCTGCATTATACTCTGAGGGGGCTGCAGTGTACTATGAGGGGGCTGCATTACTTTCTGTAAGGGGAACTGCATTATACTCTAATGCGGGCTTTATTAATCTCTGAGGGGACAACTTTATACTCTGAGGGGGCTGCAATATACTATGTGAGGGGGCTGCATTATACTCTATGAGGGGTGCTGCATTATACTCTAAGGGGTTCTGCATTACACTATACTATATGGGACCTGTTATGATAAGGTAATTCAGTACCACAATGGACATAGAGGTCAGAGCACACACAGTGACCTGACAATAACCCAAAAACATAGAACGAGCTCTGAGACGTGGGAACTCTGCTGACCGCAATCCCTAATCCTCTCCAACCACACTAGAGGCAGCCGTGGATTGCGCCTAACGCTCCCTATGCAACTCGGCACAGCCTGAGAAACTAGCTAGCCTGAAGATAGAAAATAAGCCTACCTTGCCTCAGAGAAATCCCCAAAGGAAAAGGCAGCCCCCACATATAATGACTGTGAGTTAAGATGAAAAGACAAACGTAGAGATGAAATAGATTTAGCAAAGTGAGGCCCGACATTCTGAACAGAGCGAGGATAGGAAAGGTAACTTTGCGGTCAACACAAAACCCTACAAAAACCACGCAAAGGGGGCAAAAAGACCCTCCGTACCGAACTAACGGCACGGAGGTACACCCTCTGCGTCCCAGAGCTTCCAGCAAGCAGGAAAAAACAAATAGACAAGCTGGACAGAAAAAAACAGCAAACAAAATAGCAAAGCAGAACTTAGCTATGCAGAGCAGCAGGCCACAGGAACGATCCAGGAGGAAACAGGTCCAACACTAGAACATTGACTGGAGGCCAGGATCAAAGCACTAGGTGGAGTTAAATAGAGCAGCACCTAACGACTTCACCACATCACCTGAGGAAGGAAACTCAGAAGCCGCAGTACCACTTTCCTCCACCAACGGAAGCTCACAGAGAGAATCAGCCGAAGTACCACTTGTGACCACAGGAGGGAGCTCTGCCACAGAATTCACAACAGGGACCTGCATTATACTGTATCGAGGACTATCTTTACCAATCATTCTACCTCAGCTAGTGTAAAGAGCGTCGAATTACTTCAATATTGTCGACTGTGCTTGTTTAGCTGCCTGAATTCAGCGCATAAAAATACAACAGAAATGTTTCTGTGTGATTGTGCAATATGTGAGCATTTGAGGTCCCACTTTAAACTTTTGCCCCGGGCCCCACTTTGTTAAAACCGGCTCTGGGCACACATACTGGAAACACAGACATGGAAAGGAAGCCTAAGACTGCATTGATGCAGAGCTGGAAAAAATGTGATGTAGTCTGGATGCAGGGACAGTAATTAGTATATGTAATGTGGTCTGGATACAGGTGCAGTAATCAGTGTATGTGATGTGGTCTGGATACAGGTGCAGTAATCAGTGTATGTGATGTGGTCTGGATACAGGTGCAGCAATCAGTGTATGTGATATGGTCTGGATACAGGTGCAGTAATCAGTGTATGTGATGTGGTCTGGATGCAGGTACGGTAATCAGTGTATGTGATGTGGTCTGGATACAGGTACGGTAATTAGTATATGTGATGTGGTCTGGATACAGGTGCAGTAATCAGTGTATGTGATGTGGTCTGGATGCAGGTACGGTAATCAGTGTATGTGATGTGGTCTGGATGCAGGTACGGTAATCAGTGTATGTGATGTGGTCTGGATACAGGTACGGTAATTAGTATATGTGATGTGGTCTGGATATAGGTGCGGTAATCAGTGTATGTGATGTGGTCTGGATACAGGTACAGCAATCAGTGTGTGTGATGTGGTCTGGATACAGGTGCAGTAATCAGTGTATGTGATGTGGCCTGGATACAGGTGCAGTAATCAGTGTATGTGATGTGGTCTGGATACAGGTGCAGTAATCAGTGTATGTGATGTGGTCTGGATACAGGTACGGTAATTAGTATATGTGATGTGGTCTGGATATAGGTGCGGTAATCAGTGTATGTGATGTGGTCTGGATACAGGTACAGTAATCAGTGTATGTGATGTGGTCTGGATACAGGTGCAGTAATCAGTGTGTGTGATGTGGTCTGGATACAGGTGCAGTAATCAGTGTATGTGATGTGGTCTGGATGCAGGTACGGTAATCAGTGTATGTGATGTGGTCTGGATACAGGTACGGTAATTAGTATATGTGATGTGGTCTGGATACAGGTGCAGTAATCAGTGTATGTGATGTGGTCTGGATACAGGTACGGTAATTAGTATATGTGATGTGGTCTGGATATAGGTGCGGTAATCAGTGTATGTGATGTGGTCTGGATACAGGTACAGTAATCAGTGTATGTGATGTGGTCTGGATACAGGTGCAGTAATCAGTGTGTGTGATGTGGTCTGGATACAGGTGCAGTAATCAGTGTATGTGATGTGGTCTGGATGCAGGTACGGTAATCAGTGTATGTGATGTGGTCTGGATACAGGTACGGTAATTAGTATATGTGATGTGGTCTGGATACAGGTGCAGTAATCAGTGTATGTGATGTGGTCTGGATACAGGTGCAGTAATCAGTGTATGTGATGTGGTCTGGATACAGGTACAGTAATCAGTGTATGTGATGTGGTCTGGATACAGGTGCAGTAATCAGTGTATGTGATGTGGTCTGGATACAGGTACAGTAATCAGTGTATGTGATGTGGTCTGGATACAGGTGCAGTAATCAGTGTATGTGATGTGGTCTGGATACAGGTGCGGTAATCAGTGTATGTGATGTGGTCTGGATACAGGTGCGGTAATCAGTGTATGTGATGTGGTCTGGATACAGGTACAGCAATCAGTGTATGTGATGTGGTCTGGATACAGGTGCAGTAATCAGTGTATGTGATATAGTCTGAATACAGGTGCAGTAATCAGTGTATGTGATATAGTCTGAATACAGGTACGGTTATCAGTGTATGTGATATAGTCTGAATACAGGTGCAGTAATCAGTGTATGTGATATAGTCTGAATACAGGTGCAGTAATCAGTGTATGTGATATAGTCTGAATACAGGTACGGTTATCAGTGTATGTGATGTGGTCTGGATACAGGTACAGTAATCAGCACAGTCAGTACTAAAATTACAGGGAGTAAAAATCACTATCACAGTGCCCTTTTGAGAAGCTAGAAACACCTTACAGTACATATACAGCAGGGGTAGATGAAAAGTTTGCTTCTTATTTGGTTACAATATATACGGTAGTTAATAATCCTAACTTGTGTCTTTAAAATGAATCCAGTAACATCATATACACTTGAGTATGGGCACAAGTAAGTAATCTGGAATGACCATGGTAACTTTTATGGAGCTGACTAAGTTCAGACTGTGGATGAGGGAATATTTGTGGTTTTGGCAGTCTGCTTCATCATCATCACAGAAAAGACCTTGTTCTGTCTGGCTTAAAAGCCTATATTTAGCAGTGTCATCATACATTTATGTTCTCCAAGCTAAACATAGCTTTGCCAGGGTGGTGTCTGGGCAAGCAGGAAATGTAGTCAATTTCCTGAAATAATGTTTAGGAGCAGAAAGTGCTCCGATTTGCTCAATTTTAAGATAAAATGAAGGATTATCTTCATAATATGTGACTATGATGAGTGATGCGTTCCTAAGTCATTCTATAATATAAAGTTTTCTAAGTGTTAACAACATCATCAATATTGTTTTCATTTTACAGCCTATACGTTTGATACATTTAGGACATTTGCATTTAGAGGTGGCAATATTTAGGTCAAGTTTATCCCCTTAGTGACCGGGCCAAATTTTTTAAATCTGACCAATGTCACTTTATGTGGTAATAACTCCGGAACATATGCCAATGATTTTGAGACTGTTTTTTCATGGCACACTATAATTTATGAAAATGGTAAATTTAGGTTGATATGTTTTGTGTTTATTTATAAAAAAAAATCAGAAATTTGACAAAAATGCAAAAAATTTTTTTTAGCAATTTTCAACTTTAAATGAATATCCCTTTAATCGAGATAGTCATACCACAGAAAAACATTAATAACATTTTTCCATCATATATGACGGCACCACTAGAGAGGGGATCCGCCCTTCAAGGACAGGAAACCTTCAAGATAAAAGGGGCAGCTCCTCTCTGCACATCAGTTGGTTTCCTGTCTTTGATGGGGAACCCTCAAGATGGAAGATCTTGAAGATAGAAGAGGATACCTGGACCTGGGTCAGATGGGTTTGGGCAGGCTCTGGTCTGTTGCATCCATCACCAGGTACCGGTAGTCGCCTCGGGGGCCATGTATATCCATGTCTTCCCTGAGCGAAGCATGTCCACAACCCGTAGGCAATGCAGAGTAAAAAATTAAGCCTCGGGGGCCGCATGTAGTGTTTCCTCCTGTTGCCATAAAATCCTGCTGTCCACGGGGGTAACTGTTATGGTGCCACCCCTGTTGACCAAAGGTGGCCATGCAAACCCGTAAGGCACATCGGTGCCTGGGCTGGGTAAGTCTCCTCGGAGGTTTGGGGCCCTCCCTGTTGACCATTGAAAGCAGGTCTCCCCCCTTCCCTCCCTCCCTCCTCCCTGGTCGGTACCTGAAGCTGCAAAGGAAAGGTATGGAGCGGTGTCAAGAGCACTGGGGAGCATCAGGACGTTGGGGGTGAGTGCTGCACTGCCTCCTGGAATCCGTGGCGTGGACATTCTCAGCGCTGCGAGCTCCTTCCCAGCCAGTTCTGGGTACCCAGAAATGGTGGGTATGCGCATGCACACAATGCCCGGCAGCAGCACTAGGAACGTTTATACAGGACTAAGGGGCAGGGGGACCGAAAAAGGGGGCACAAACTGGAAGTAATGGCCAGGGAGCGCGCAGGACCCGATGGCAGCGCTCTAAGCAGAGGCAGGATCAACCAGGTGAATGGTAGATTAATTAGCACGCACCGGACGTGACTACCGGTGGCACACTTAGAATGGGAGCACAAATGCTGGAACATTGATTTAGCAGCTGAGGCTGGTCGGCGGCAGAGGCAGGATCAGCCAGGTGATGATTTTATTAAATCAACATATGGGGTGCATGCACTTGATTTCAGCGCACAGGCACCAGAGCACTAAGTGGTTAATAGAAGCATGATCAACCAGGTGTTCTTTTTAAAAAAAAAAAAAAAGGGAAAGGAAGTTATTTAAAGACGGTCAGTAGTACTGCCAGGTGTCACTAACCAGTCCAGGTTGAACGTGACTGCTCTTGTTGTGTGGCAGTTAGCAGGATGGATATTTTTTTCACCAGATCATTTACAGCCACAGCAAGAGGTGCAAGTGAGGTGATCTCGCTCAAGTGAGAAGAGCCAGATCCGCCATGGCAGCAGTAGAAGCCGCTCGGGGAGCGTGTGGACGGATCACCATGCTAAGGATTCTTTGGTCCCATTGGGAGACGTTGAGAAATCCAGCTATCCTCCGGATCCGGTACCCATACTTCTAAGTGTCCGAGTGGTGAGTGAACTTTGAGAAAGTCCAGCACGCTAATGTTTGTTCTTTTCTCTTCTTTTATCTCCGTCTCTCCCCTCTTTTCTTACATACATTTGGGGGCTGGAATATAGGAGATCCCCAAGAAGTGTAAATCAAAGGCTAAAATCAAGGAATGTCCCTTATGCAAAAAAATCATTAAAACCATCCTGGAATAAAAATCTGTGTCAGGATTGCATTAACAAGACGGTAGCAGAGGAAACACCCTCCTTTACAGAGAGTCTAAGATCACTGATCCAATCAGAGGTCTGTAAAAGCATTGCAGACAGCTGACACAGATACCAGGTCTAGGGACAGATCCAGCCCCTCAGTAGCATCTCAAAGGGATTCTTCGGAGTCAGAAGGAGACTCAGATACAGCTCATTGCTCAGATAGTAGCTCAGAGGAGGAAGATGCATTTCCAGCGGAGGCTATGGATAAGCTTATAAAAGCTGTTCGCTCTACCATGGGGCTAGTAGACGAGAAATCAAAAAAGACAGCACAAGAACTTATGTTCAGTGGTCTGCAGAAGAAAAAACGAACAGCTACAGGAACTGGTTAAGAGGGAATGGCAAAAGCCGGAGAAAAAGTCCTAGATAATTAACTCCCTAAAGAGAAGATATCCTCTTGAGGAGGAGGCGTCCTCATCTTTGGACAGGGCTCCAAAAATTGATGTGGCAATTTCAAAAGTTGCCAGGAAATGCTCCCTGCCACTCGAGGATTTAGGTTCTCTAAAAGAACCTCTAGACAGAAAAACGGACAGTTGCCTAAAAACTGCATGGGAAGCCTCGACCGGGGACACTAAGACCAGCTATAGCGGCCACTTGTGTAGCCAGATCCCTTAAAATCTGGATAGATAACCTGGAGGATCAGGTAGAACAAAAAGTTCCCAGAGAGAGACTATTCTAGAGGCAATACCAGCCATGAGAGCAGCGGCAGTATTTCTAGCTGAGGCATCAGCAGACTCGACTAGACTGGCAGCAAAGTCCGCAGCTTTAGCCAACACAGGACGCCGTGCGGTATGGCTTAAATGCTGGCAAGGAGATACACAGGCAAAGATGAAACTTTGCTCTTTGCCATGTGAAGGGAACTTCCTGTTTGGACCGGCACTAGATGAGTTGTTGGAAAAAGCCGGGGACAAAAAGAAACATTTTCCGAAACAGCCATTTCAGCCCTTTCGGCGCTCCTTTTAGAGGGGCCAAAAATTCTGAAGGCAGCAGTATAGAGACCGAGACAGGAGCAATTTTGACAAGCGATCCATAGGAGGAAAAGGCTTCTATTTTGGCAAGTCCCCCAGGGACACCAAGAGACCCTCCCAGTGACAGTCCTTCTCAGGTGGGAGGGAGGCTCTCTCACTTCTTTCCAGCCTAGGAGAGGATCTCATCCAGCGCATGGATCAGACAAATTATAGGATTGGGCCTAAAACTAAAATTCCACCACTGGCCTCCAAGAAGATACATGCAGACTCCGGTACAGTCCTCCCAAGAGAAACAAGACAGTCTGGAAGGGGAAGTAACATCACTCCTAGACAAACACGTCTTGGAAGAAGTTCCAATAGATGAAAGGATGGAAGGATTTTATTCTCCCCTTTTTCTCATAAAAAAAATGGACAATTCTTAGAGGACAATAATAAATTTAAAAGGCCTCAACAGATATCTAATAATTCCATCTTTTAAAATGGAAACAATAAAATCAGCGGTGAAACTTCTATATCCTCAGTGTTACATGTCAGTCCTAGACCTAAAGGACGCTTATTATTACGTCCCAATCAGACAACAAGATCGCAAGTTCCTCAGGGTAGCAGTTCAGATGGGGTCCCAGCTAAGTCACTTTCAGTACAGGGCTCTGCCCTTTGGGATAGCAACAACCCCACGGATATTTGCAAAACTGATTGCAGAGGTCACAGCACATCAAAGAGAAAAAGATACTCTGATAATACCTTACTTAGACGACTTCCTGATAGTGGGGAAAAACTTTTCTCACTGTCAGGAGCAGGTCAGAATAGTGATGGACACTCTACAGACACTAGGATGGCAACTGAAGCTCAAGAAATCCAAACTGGACATACGCAGCCTCCAAAGTAATCACAACGGACGCCAGTCCATGGGGGTGGGGAGCTCACTCAGACACACTATGGGTCCAAGACCCCTGGACTCAAGAGGAAAGAATTCTATCCTCAAACGAGTGGGAACTCCTAGCAATCGAGAAAGTGCTGAAGAAGTTACTTCCACACTTAAAGGGAACCTGTCACCTGAATTTGGCGGGACTGGTTTTGGGTCATATGGGCGGAGTTTTCGGGTGTTTGATTCACCCTTTCCTTACCCGCTGGCTGCATGCTGGCTGCAATATTGGATTGAAGTTCATTCTCTGTCCTCCATAGTACATGCCTGCACAAGGCAAGATTGCTTTGCGCAGGCATGTACTATGGAGGACAGAGAATGAACTTCAATCCAATATTGCAGCAAGCATGCAGCCAGCGGGTAAGGAAAGGGTGAATCAAACACCCGAAAACTCCGCCCATATGACCCAAAACCAGTCCCGCCAAATTCAGGTGACAGAGTCCCTTTAACAGGGCATCATGTGAGAGTCCTATCGGACAACCAAACAGGGGTCACATATGTAAACCACCAGAGGGGCACCCGTTCTCAGTCATTGATGCACATAACCAAAAGACTCATGACTATAGCCGAAAGGCATTTCCTCTCATTATCGGCCCTGCATATTCGAAGTGTGGACACTATAAAGGCAGACTTTTTAAGCAGGAACCACTTAAGGCAAGGGGAATGGTCCCTAAAAAAGTCATTTTTTTATCAGATAATACACATGTGGGGAAGACCCAGTGTAGTCCTCTTTGCCTCAAAAGCCAACAAGAAAGTTCAGAAGATCTGCTCTCTGAACCCAGCAGACAGACCGTTGGCAGTAGACACCTTCTGCATAGAATGGACGTCAGGACTCTTGTATGCCTTCCCACCGATATGTCTAATCCCAGCAGTTATGAAGATCAGGGAGGACAAGGCCAGGGTAATTGTAATAGCTCCCTTCTGGCCAAAAAGACCATGGTTTCACTGGCTGAGAGTGATCTCAGTGACGGACCCGTGGGTACTCCCGGAAGACCAGGACCTTCTAACACACGGTCCCTTCAACCATCCGCAGAATTCCGGGCTACATTTGACAGCCTGGCATTTGAACGGTCGCTATTAGAGAAAGAAAGATTCTCAGCTGGTTTAATATCCACCTTACTTAGTAGCAGAAAACCCGTAACAACCAAGATCTATGGGAGAATATGGAAGAAATTCCTGTCCAGCTCAGGGCCAAGACGGGAAGGGGAGGTCCCGATAGTGGCAATACTGGAGTTCTTGCAAAAGGGCTTAGATCTAGGATTAGCTGTTAGTACCCTCAAAGTACACATTTCAGCATTGGCAGCCCTATTTAACTGTGACCTGGCAAGCAACAGGTGGGTGTTGAGGTTTATCCGAGCCTGTAGTAGAGCTGACTCTGTTCCATCCCCTACTCCTCCACCATGGGATCTAAATTTAGTATTGACAGCTTTGACAGAAAGCCGTTAAATACAACAACAGATAAAGTACTAACATTAAACACAGCTTTGTTAGTGGCACTTACATCGGCCCGTAAGGTTGGGGATTTACACGCATTGTCAGCTGACCCCCCCTTACACGCAAATTATGGACGATAGAGTTGTATTAAAATTAGATCCGACATATCTCCCCAAAGTGGTATCGAGATTCCGTTGGGCTCAGAATATAACCCTACCCTCTTTCTGTCCCAATCCTAGCAACAAGAAAGAGGAGAGACTCCATTGCCAAGATGTCAGGAGATGTATCCTACAGTATTTAGAGATGACAAAATCCTGAAGGAAACAGAGGGCTTTATTAGTTTCATTCCAGGGGTCAAGAAAGGGCCTTAAAGCCTCAAAATCAACTATCGCTAGATGGGTGAGAGAGGCCATTATTCTAGCGTATAGTAGTGCAGGCAGGGTTGTTCCACATGGTCTGAAAGCCCACTCCACGAGGACCATCGCAACGTTGTGGGCAGAAAGAGCAGATGCTATCATCGACCAAATCTGTAAGGCAGCCACTTGGTCCCCTCCATCTACATTTTTTAAACATTGAAAACAGAAGGAATCGGGTCAATAAAAATAGGGGTATACACATACCAAATAAAGATCTAATTAAACCATGATAATAACCTAGTTCTAATCCTATTTTACCCATTAGATGGACACAATAACTGTTCAGTACAGAAAAATATGAAAATCCGATAAAAAAATGTACACAAGAACAAAGTATAAAAAATACAAATTTTATTAAAGAAAAAACACAAAAAAAAAAACCGTAACATACAAAACAACAAAAATACTAAACCTGGTAGGTGTCACAGAGTGGGAAACCAAAAACGGCGCAGGAACCCACCATACTCAATAAAGAGGCACTTCACAGAAAACTAAATAGACCAAAATGGTGCACATGGTAGGTCTGTAAGCATGATATCAAAAAGAATCACTAATCATAGAGAACCTCCAAGAGCAGTTACCTATATCAATCTGTAAGTAGATACCTCCGGTGGGTGCCGACGCCTGCCCCTACGCACGTTTCGGCAATCAGCCTTCTTCTGGGGGTGGCATCACACCAATAGGACCAAGGTTATATAGTTTAAAACAGCCAATCAGAAAAGACATAACACACAGCATAAAGAAACGGGTTCTCTCAATGGCCAAGAAGCCGCCGGAACTTAATACACAGGGGCACTATATTTATATCTATACGCACCAATCATGGAGCTATATGGCTCCACATAGCTTATCATGATCTGGTGTCCACCCATCTAATTTAAATATTACAAGTACAACAGAATGGGTTGCACCCAATGTAATAAATGACCAATCAAAAAGAACTTAGAAGGTGTGTCATGAAATGACAAGCGTCAAAAAGAAAGTGCCCTGTGGAAAAAAAAAACAAAAAAAAAAAACATTATGTTACAAGAGAACTACACATGGAGAAATAGGCTGCAGATCTTGATGGCGCACATCGCCCCGCCCAATGGGGAGAGAGACATCGGAGAGCGCGTCAGAATCGGCGGTCCGGCCGCGCGCCAGACCCCGCCCACTGGGCCAGGGTCCGGTCACGTGACCGGAGCGCCGAGTCGAAAAGACACGCCCAGCAATGCTCCCATACCACAACGGCAACGGCGCGTGCGCACATCTGCACGCTAAGGAACAGCACATCGCTACACATTGGAGACCAAAGAAATTCCAATGACGCGTGCGCATAACTGCACATTAAAAACAAACACATCACTAAAGATAGGGACCAAAAGAGTTTTTACTAGCGCATACGCACATCTGCACGTTAGAAACAGGGCACATCACTAAAAAAATTTTAATATTCATCTACTATAGTATAACCAATCAAACACCATACATACCACATACATACAAAGAAAAGGGATATTATATCCCACTAAGAGTGACAAAATGTGTAAATATACAGCAATATAAAATGACTCCACATAGCCTATCATGATTCGGTGTCCACCCATCTAGTTTAAATATTCATATTACAACTACAATAGAATGGGATACACCCAATATAACAAGTGACCAATAGAAAGGGACTTAGAAGGTGTGTCATAAAAAGACAGGCATCCAAAAGGACAGTGCCCTGTGTAATTATTATGTTTGTAAGAGAACAACACATATAGAAGTAAGCTGCAGATCTTGATGGCGCACATCGCCCCGCCCGACGGGGAGAGAGACATCGGAGAGCGCGTCAGAATCGGCGGTCCAGCCGCGCGCCAGACCCCGCCCACTGGGCCAGGGTCCGGTCACGCGACCGGAGCGCCGAGTCAAAAAGACACGCCCAACAATGCTCCCATCCCACAATGGCAAAAGCGTGTGCGCACATCTGCACGCTAGAGAACAAGCACATCGCTACACATTAGGGACCAAAGAAGTCTCAATGACGCGTGCGCATAACTACACGTTTGAAAACCAAACACATCACTAAGGATGAAAACCAAAAGAGTTTTATTAACGCGTGCACACATCTGCACGCTAAAACCAGAGCACATCACTGCAAAAAAAAAAAAAAGTGTTAAATATTCATCTACTAAAATATAAACAGCCATACACCATACATACCACATACATACAAAGAAAAGGGATGTTATATCCCACTAAGAGTGACAAAATGTGTACGTATACGACAATATAAACAATCTAACTAAGTGATAAGATGCACAATGCAATGGGCACAAAGGGGAGGACCACTATCATGCCCTATATCAGTGTTCCCCAAGTCCGGTCCTCAAGAGCCACCAACAGGTCATGTTTTCAGGATTTCCTTAGTATTGCACAGGTGATGGAATTATTGCCTGTGCAGGTGATGCAATTATCACCTGTGCAATACTACGGAAATACTGAAAACATGACCTGTTGGTGGCTCTTGAGGACCGGACTTGGGGAACACTGCCCTATATGTAGATATATATATACGAATGGGACAAATGTCTCCATAAAAGTGCATAGAGAATATATTAATAAGTGATCCAAATACATATGAAAAGTGCAGTGCTGTAAGCACCAATGAAAAAACCATGAAACACAATAAACAGTAAAAAATGTGCTTACAGTATGTGAAAATAAGCTGAGAAAAACAACCATTATGTACATTAAAATCATCATTCAAGATATATCATGAAAAATAACAAAAAATGAAATATATACAAAAAAGAAACATATATATACACTTATACATACACAACAACCCTAAAAGTCCAAAAACAGTGATGCTACAAGTTCTTTAAAGGGGAATCTTCATCCATGCAGAGGAACGAATATCTCCAAGGCAACATATGGAAATAATAGCAGCAAACCACGAGAACCCGACATCCAGATGGAAGATGTATAAATCTTAAACATATTGGCTCTAAAAAAGAAAATATAAAAACAATATAAATAAAATGACATATAGATGTGATTAAAAATGATGCGGAATGATCAGAGAAACGGGACAAAGCTAAGGGCTTCATTAAGTCCATTCGGATGCATTGACCCCAGGGTCCAGATCCACTTCGTCTCCAAGCGGGCTAAAGATCGACTAATTTCCCCTCCCCTAACTCCCAACACAATGCGATCTATGCCCATTACCCGAAGGCCTGTTGGATCACATTGATGAAACATTTTGAAGTGTCTGGGCAAAGTACGTAAGTGATCAACATCCCTCTCCTCCTTGGCAGCAGTAATGTCACGAACATGCTCTCTTGTTCTAACTTTTAACGCTCTAGTAGTTAGACCTGTATAGATTTTATTGCATGAACAACGGGCCAGATAAACAACAGCCTTTGTAGAACATGTAATCGTTTGTGTAATTTTGAATTCTTTGCTGCCATCGGAGGAGTGGAACGTGGTGGCACATTCGATGTTGGGGCAAGCCACGCACTTGCCACAAGGGGAGCATCCCCATTTGGGCTTGCGAAGTTGTATAAAGGGGAGCACAGACTGATCACTTTTGTTGTAATGGCTTCGTACAAGGATGTCTTTAAAATTTTTAGCCCTTCTTGCAGTAATGCTTGGTTTCGGAGGCAGATATATCTTTAGTGTTTGATCCGCCAACAAAATCGGCCAGTATTTTGCAACAATTTTTTGCATCCAAGTCCACTGTGAGTGATACCCGGTAATCAACCTAACCTTATTGTTTTCCGTATCACCATTGACCTTCCCCGAGTTTGATGTATACAAGAGATCATGCCTATTTTGTTTCCGGGCACGATTATAGGCCTTTTTGATTTGTCTATTACTGTAGCCCCTTGCACGGAAACGGTCCTTCAAATCCAATGCTCTAGCCGACGGATCCTTAGAAATTGCCCAGTAGGTATAGATTTAATAACCTGTGGAGGATGTGCAGACTGCGCGTGTAGAACTGAATTGACAGATGTCTCCTTGCGGAACAGATCTGTCTGCAAGAACCCATCGTCATCTCGCTTGACCGTTACATCCAGGAAATCAATTGCTTCCATATGGAATTTGTATGTGAGGCGCAAATTGATGGTATTACTATTAAGATCTTCAAAAAAGATTACAAGTGCCTGCGGACTTCCCTGCCAGATCAAAAACACATCGTCAATGTACCGTGCCCAAAACAGGACACGATCCATTGACGAGTGTCGATCTGACAGGAATAGGTCCCTCTCCCACAGCCCCAGGAACAAATTAGCATAGGAGGGCGCAAAGGCTGCTCCCATGGCTGTCCCCTGGAGCTGTAGGTAGAGGGACCCACCGAAAAAGAAAAAATTATGCTTCAAAGCAAACTCCAATAGTTCCAAGATAAACTGAATTTCCTCCGCCGAAAAGGTAGTCATAGACAGATAATATGCCACTGCTTTAAGACTATCTTGATGTCTTATACTTGTATATAAGGCCTCGATGTCACATGTAACAAGGACTGCCCCTTCATCAATACTGATAGAGTCGATTTTTCTAAGGAAATCTCCAGTATCCCGAATAAAGGATGGCAAATTTTCGACCAAAAATTTCAATTGTGCATCTGTATATTTACACGCTTTTTCAAGAAAATTACCATTGCCCGATATAATCGGTCTCCCAGGAGGTACCTTGCAATCCTTGTGTACCTTAGGCAATAGATACATAGTAGAAATTCTAGGCTCCACCACAATCAGTGCATCCCGTAGTTGTTTAGAAATAATTTGCCTCTCACATGTTGAATCAAGGATTTTAAGAAACGCCTCCACATATGATGCGAGAGGGTTAAAGGACAATCTCTGGTAGCATTGTTTATCACGCAGTTGTCGGTAGGCTTCTGTCTCATAAAGCCTACATGGCTAAACCACTATGTTCCCACCCTTGTCCGCAGGCTTATGCACAACATCATGGATGTCTTTAAGTCTGTTTAAGCTCTTTCTTTCATTCACTGTTAAGTTATCCCTATAGATATTATTAGGGATACTCCGTAATTCCTCAGATACCAACTTTACAAACAGATCGACATTAGGGCATGTGGACAAGGGTGGGAACTTGCGTGATTTCTGGGACAAACAATGCGTTTCTTTATGCTGTGTGTTATGTCTTTTCTGATTGGCTGTTTTAAACTATATAACCTTGGTCCTATTGGTGTGATGCCACCCCCAGAAGAAGGCTGATTGCCGAAACGTGCGTAGGGGCAGGCGTCGGCACCCACCGGAGGTATCTACTTACAGATTGATATAGGTAACTGCTCTTGGAGGTTCTCTATGATTAGTGATTCTTTTTGATATCATGCTTACAGACCTACCATGTGCACCATTTTGGTCTATTTAGTTTTCTGTGAAGTGCCTCTTTATTGAGTATGGTGGGTTCCTGCGCCGTTTTTGGTTTCCCACTCTGTGACACCTACCAGGTTTAGTATTTTTGTTGTTTTGTATGTTACGGGTTTTTTTTTTGTGTTTTTTCTTTAATAAAATTTGTATTTTTTATACTTTGTTCTTGTGTACATTTTTTTATCGGATTTTCATTTTTTAAACATTATAGGCTAGACCTATCTGCTACCTCTGATCTCACATTTGGGAGAAGAGTGTTACAAGTAGTGATCCCTCCCTAAAAGAGAATACAAATCTCTGTATCTCTCTCGTGGTGCCGTCATGTATGATGGAAAAGCACGGGTATTACATACCTGGTAATGTGTTTTTTCTTGAGACATGACGGCACCTTTATATTCCCACCCTTTTGATCACGTCATAAGTTGGGAGCATTATTAGCATTATTTGTATTATACACTCCCTCGGGTGTCGGTGAATAGAACCGTATAGGATGTATTATTTATGTGTACACTAACCAGCGGAGTTCCTCTCGTACTCTGTAAAACAACTGATGTGGAGAGAGGAGCTGCCCCTTTTATCTTGAAGGTTTCCTGTCCTTGAAGGGCGGATCCCCTCTCTCATGGTGCCGTCATGTTTCATGAAAAAACACATTACCAGGTATGTAATACCCATGTTTCCCACATGTCTGCTTTACATCAGCATCATTTGTAAAATGCTATTTTATTTTGTTAGCTTTTTAGGAGTTTAAAAATGTATCAGTTGTTTTTCATTTTTTCAAGGAAATATGCAGCATTAATTTTTTGAGGGACCTATCCAGGTTTGAAGTGACTTTAGGGATCCTACAACCCCTGGCAAAAATTATGGCATCACCGGCCTTGGAGAATGTTCATTCAGTTGTTTAATTTTGTAGAAAAAAAGCAGATCACAGACATGGCACAAAACTAAAGTAATTTCAAATGGCAATTTTCTGGACCATTTTCTTCAATTTCCACCAAAGATTTTCAATTGGATTGAGATCCAAACTATTTGCAGGCCATGACATTGACCTTATGTGTCTTTTTTCAAGGAATGTTTTCACAGTTTTTGCTCTATGGCAGGATGCATTATCATCTTGAAAAAGGATTTCCTCATCCCCAAACATCCTTTCAATTAATGGGATAAGAAAAGTGTCCAAAATATCAACATAAACTTGTGCACTTATTGAAGATGTAATGACAGCCATCTCCCTAGTGCCTTTACCTGACATGCAGGCCCATATCATCAATGACTGTGGAAATTTGCATGTTCTCTCCAGGCAGTCATCTTTATAAATCTCTTTGGAACGGCACCAAACAAAAGTTACAGCATCATCACCTTGCCCAATGCAGATTCGCGATTCATCATTGAATATGACTTTCATCCAGTCATCCATGTCCACGATTGCTTTTCCTTAGCCCATTGTAACCTTATGTTTTTCTGTTTAGGTGTTAATAATGGCTTTCGTTTAGCTTTTCTGTTGTGTAAATCCCATTTCCTTTAGGTGGTTTCTTACAGTTCGGTCACAGACGTTGACTCCAGTTTCCAACAATTCGTTCCTCATTTGTTTTGATGTGCATTTCATGTTTTGGAGACATATTGCTTTAAGTTTCCGGTCTTTACGCTTTGATGTCTTCCTTGGTCTACCAGTATGTTTGCCTTTAACAACTTTCCCATGTTGTTTGTATTTGGTCCAGATTTTAGACACAACATTTTTTTAAACATTGCGTGAAGATTTACCTTCTTTTAAGAGTTTGATAATCCTTTCCTTTATTTCAATTGACATCTCTCGTTTTGGAGCCATGATTCATGTCAGTCCACTTGGTGCAACAGCTCTCCAAGGTGTGATCACTCAGATCAGATCTATTTTGATGCAGGTGTTAGTTTTGGGAATGAAAATTTACAGGGTCATTCCATAATTATTTCCCTCATATTTGAGTGACTCCATAATTTTTACCCTATGCTTGGCTACAAAAAGTAACCATTACTGACTACAACATTTTTTGTTCTTGATTTATTTTACTGTTTCTTTAAGCCAGAAAGTTGCCATTTCAAATTACTTTAGTTTTGTGCCATGTCTGTGATTTGATTTTTTTTCTGCAAAATTAAACAACTGAATGAACATCCTCCAAGGCCGGTGATTACATAATTTTTGCCAGGGGTTGTATTTACACTCCCTGACAGAAGTTATGTCGCTTATCCATGTTATGTAAATAAAAGTTTATAACCTGACGTTAAAATGTATGCATTTGTTGTATAAATTATTCTTTTGAAAGATGAAACCCTCCGAAATGTGGTTTAGGTTAAGAAAATAAGTTGGCATCAATGCAGAAATATTGATCAGTTAATGGACACAGAATGGTCAGATTTTGGCAAGAAAAACTTTTTGTCGCCTAGTCATATAATGCACCCAATCCTAGTTTACATCCTCACCTGTGCTCAGTAAATGATCGGGTAATTGGTGTGTATGTATAAAAAGAAACCCAGCACCCCAGACCTTCACTTGAACTGCAACTTGAGCTCTGACAACATGCCAAAAATCCACCCTGCGACCAAAGCCTGGATTTTCAAGATGCTGAAGACCAGATCCACGGCAGAGGTGGCTGGCACCTTTAATGTGTCTCAGCATCAAGTACAAAGAATTAAAAAAAAGATTTGAAGAGACTGGAGATGTGTTTGACAAGCCCAGGTCCAGCAGACCCCGCAAGACAACTGCTCAGGAGGAACGTTTGCTGGTCAGAAAATCCAAAGCAAGCCCCTCTTTCACTGCAGCAGGGCTCCAACAGTCCTGGTCACCTCAAGTCCCTGTGTCAACTAGAACAGTTTGTAAGATTCTGTCTTGAAATAGCCTCCATGGTCGAATCAGTGCCCAGAAGCCAGCACTAAACAAAAGGCAAATAAAAAACCATGTGGCATTTGCAATGTCCCACAGCCTGCTAAACAGATGGAGGCTGGAAAAGTGACAGATGGTGGATTATTCTCATGAATCTTACACCACAGCCGCCGCAAATACTGCAGGAGACCTACTGGAGCCCGTATGGATACAAAATACACCCAGAAAACAGTAAAATTTGGTGGTGGAAAGATCATGGTCTGGGGTTACATTCAGTATGGGGGTGTGCAAAACATTTGCAAGGTGGAAAGCAATATCAATAGCCTAAAATAGCAAGAAGTATTAGCTACCTCTTATATTCCAAATCATAAAAGGGGTCAAATTCTGCAGCAGGATGGTGCTCCATCTCATACATCCATCTCTACAATAAAGTTCCTCCAGACAAAAAAGATCAAGGTGCTCAAGGACTGGCCAGCCCAGCCACCAGACATGAACATCATTGAGCATGTTCGGGGTAGGATGAAAGAGGATGAAAGAGGAAGCTTGGAAGACAAAACCAAAGAATCTAGATGAACTCTGTGAGGCATGTA
The DNA here is from genome assembly GCF_032444005.1 of Ranitomeya imitator. Classification (NCBI taxonomy): domain Eukaryota; kingdom Metazoa; phylum Chordata; class Amphibia; order Anura; family Dendrobatidae; genus Ranitomeya; species Ranitomeya imitator. The sequence continues at coordinate 1,056,409,857 of NC_091282.1, read as the reverse complement.
AGACTGCATTCTTTGCTATTCCTGATGACTTCATTAATAAATTGTATTAATCATTGTTGAACCGCACGGATGCAGTACTTCAAGCTCATGGAAGTCACACAAAATATTAAATATGACTCTAATAGCACCACAACTTCATTCACCAATGTTATGCATCATATATTTGTATTTTAAGTTAATTATTTGAATATCAAATTACTTTCTTTGGGTGACAAAACTTTTGTCTTGCCAAAATCTAACCATTCTGTGTCCATTAACTGATCAATATTTCTGCATTGATGCCAATTTATTTTCTTAACCTAAACCATATTTCGGAGGGTTTCAGCTTTCAAAAGAAAAATGTATACAATCAATGGATGAATTTAACATCAGGTTATAAGCTTTTTACATGACATGGATGGATGATGATTGATGAATGAATGAATGATGATGATTACATGACATGGATTTACATGATATGGATAAGCGACATAACTTCTGTCAGGGAGTGTATTGGAAAAACTCCAAAAGTGATACCATTTTAAAAACAGCATCCCCTGACGTATTAAAAACTGCTGTCAGGTAGTTTATTAACTCTTCAGGTGATTTTCAGGAATTAATGCAAAGTGGCATGACAGGAATGAAAAAGCATATTTTTACCACTTAAACGTTGGTAACTTCTGAACAGGCCACTACAGCCGGCAGACTCTAAGGTCGCTATTTGGCCATGAATTGTCATGGTAAACATCAGGACCACACAATCATGATCTCAGGGTGCCGATGGGGACAAAGAGGGAGCCCCCAAACTCTGTTAACCATTTATATGATGTAGTCACTATTGACAGCAGCATCTAAGGGGTTAAACAGATGTGGACGGTGCCAACACTGATCGTGGCTGATGCAGCAAGTTGTCAGCTATAGTGTACAGCAAACAGCTGCTGGATTGTCACCTGTATGGCGATGCCATTCTCTTATATCTCAGGTCAGTAAAAAGGCATATTGGCGGTCATTTAGGGATTTAATTACAAATGTTTATATTATTAGACTATGCTGGCACTTCATGTATTCTGCTCCTAACTTCTCAGATTTGCTGTATAGGCAGGATCATTCTTCCTATACTAATTATTATTATTACTAGATTGTGGCCCGATTCTAACGCATCGGGTATTCTAGAATAAGCATGTCCCTGTAGTATATGGACAATGATGATTCCAGAATTCGCGGCAGACTGTGCCCGTCGCTGATTGGTCGACGCAACCTTTATGACATCATCGTTGCCATGGCAACCATTATGACATCTACGTCGATACTGTGCCCGTCGCTGATTGGCCCAATCAGAGACGCGGGATGTCTACGTCCTTTATGACATCATCGTCGCTGTGCCCATCGCTGATTGTCGAGGCCTAGCGGCCTCGAACAATCAGAGATGCGGGATTTCTACGTCGATACTGTGCCCGTCGCTGATTGGTCGAGGCCTGGCGGCCTCGACCAATCAGAGACACGGGATTTCCAGGACAGACAGACAGACAGACGGAAAAACCCTTAGACAATTATATATATAGATTATTATTAGGGATGAGCGAACCTGAAGGATAAAGTTTGGGGTTCGTACCAGATACCTAGTGTCTGGTGCCGAGCCCCGAACACAGACTTCTTACAGTACATCCATATTAGTGTTCGGGTTCGGCAGCCTAATAAAGCTTGTTGAAAGGCTGCAGCACAGCCAGTCAACAAATTTTAAGGCTGTGGGCACTTCCGACCTCATCACAGCCATGCCAAGAAAATGGCATGGCTGTGATTGGCTGTCGCACCACGTGACCCGGCCTGACAGTGTAAAGTAAATAAATAATTTAAAAAAAATGACATGAGATCCCCACTATTTTTAATACCCAGCCCAAGGGAAGCAGCCAGCTGTGAGATGGTCTTAATATTCTGGGAAGGGGCCAATATCCATTGACCTTCCCATCCTATTAATATTGGCCTCCAGCTGTGTGCATTGCCTTTGGTTATTAAAAATAGGGGACCCTAAAAATAAATAGATCCCCCACATTTTAATAACCAGCTAAGGCCCCTTCCCAGCCTAATAAAAGCAACCTTCAGCCTCTCCAGAAATGGTACATCCATTAGATGCGCCAGTTCTGGTGTTAAGCCTCGACTCTTTCTGATTGCCCTGCTGCATAGGTAATCATGGGTAATGGTATTGTGGGGTTGATGTCAGCAGCTGGCACTGAAATCAAGCCCACAGGTTAGTAGTGGCTATGAGTCTGGCAGACAGCCCCATGATTCCATGATGATTGCCATCTTCTTCATCCAGTCCCGTTCAGAGAACGGAGCTTCATTCTCTAAACAGAGCTCGACACACTGGATAAAAAAAATGGGGATTGTCGTAAGACCTCCATTTGAATTACAGCACACCAATGAGGATTATTTTTTTTTTATATAATTGGGTGAAAGAGGGAAATGGTCGGGGAGTGATTTTTTTCAAATTCTGTACTTATGTGTGTTATTTCTTTTGACTACTGGGTTAGTAATGGGGGTGTTTCACAGATGCCTCTCCATTACTAACCCGTGAGGTTGATGTCAGCGCCAGCTGTTAACATCAACCCCACAATCCCATTACCCCACTTGCCAATGCATCAGGGCAATTGGGAAGAGCTAAGGCTAAGTGCCAGAATAGGCACATCTGATGCAGTTATGTAAATTAAATCGTATGACATTACATTTGTATATGTTTGCCATAGATTGCAATGTTATAAAAGTGGATTGTGCTTTGTTATTCATTTTTATAAAGGATCAGCAGACAGGGGTGGATTAAGGGTAGCCAGGGTCCCGGGCTGTTCAGACACTGTGGGCCCCCCCGGTCATGTGACGGGGGTCATGTGACGGGGGTCATTTGACAGGGGTCATGTGACGGGGGTCATGATATACCCGAACCAGATTATTCCAGAAAAATGGCCGGGCCCTACTCTACTGTAACCTATTAAATATTTGTTAAAATCTGCAATACAATTTAGGTATATTTTGACCAATAATATCACATACAAGGAACAAATACCACCGCACCATGACCAGACCACAAATTACAACCACAGTGATCGAATAATATCACATACAAGGAACAAATAGCACCGCACCATGTCAAGACCACATATTACCACCACTTGGTGACCAAATAGCACATACAAGGGACAAATACCACAACACCATTTCCAGACCACATATTACCACCATATAGTGACTGAATACTACAATACTGATCAGTAACAAAACAAAACAAAACACAATACTATCACCATAAGTGCCAGTATTCACAGGAGATCTGTACTTAGTATGCAGTGTCTGTGTAGAGGTAATACAGAGATCACTGGTGGTATTATACACAGGAGCTCTGTATATAATGTATAGATAATACAGTGATCACTGGTGACATTGTACACAGGACCGCTGTATATGGTATACAGTGTATAGTGTCACTGACTTACCAGTGACGTCTCTAGGTGAAGTCCTTCATCTTTCATCCAGCACAGACCGCCATCATTTCTTCCAGCCAGGACTCGTTTCTGCAGGAAATAACACAGTTATCTCGAGCTCCGCTTGCAGAACACATTACTTAATTTTTCACAACCCACATGAAGAAAAAAAGGCGATATAGTGTCACTCTGCACAGTAACAGGACCGCCCCCCCCATTTAAAACAGTACACTCAAAAAATAAAATAAATACATCACTGCAGTAATAATATCCCTTAATTAGCCCCTATGGTAATACTATTCCCCACTCTGGCCCCGTGTGTCTCATTCCTGGCTCCAGCCATATGTTCTCGCATCCTGCCCTCATGAGTATCCATTCTACCCCATATGATCTCCACATCCTGCCCCATATGTCTCCATCGTATCCATCCTGCCCCAGGATCCAATCCTGCCCCATGTCTTTCATTCTGCCCCGTGTCTCCAATCATGCCCCGTGTCTACATTCTGCCCATGCCACCAGTCCTGCCCCCAGTGTGTCGAGCAATCTGCCCCAGTATGTCCAGCATATTGCCCCAGTGTCCAGCAATCTGCCCCAGTGTGTCCAGCAATCTGCCCCAGTGTGTCCAGCATTGCCCCCAGAGTGTCCAGCATTGCCCCCAGAAAGTGTGTCCAGCAATCTGCCCCAGTGTGTCCAGCAATCTGCCCCAGTATGTCCAGTATATTGCCCCAGTGTGTCCAGCATTACCCCCAGACAGTGTCCAGCATACTACCACCAGTGTGTCCAGCAATCTGCCCCAGTATGTCCAGAATTTCCCCCAGTGTCTCCAGCAATCTGCCCCAGTGTCCTCCAGCATTGCCCCAGTGTCCTCCAGCAATCTGCCCCAGTGTCCTCCAGCAATCTGCCCCAGTGTCCTCCAGCAATCTGCCCCAGTGTCTCCAGCATTGCCCCAGTGTCTCCATCAGCCCCAGTGTCTCCAGCATTGCCCCAGTGTCCTCCAGCATTGCCCCAGTGTCCTCCAGCATTGCCCCAGCGTCCTCCAGCAATGTGCCCCAGCGTCCTCCAGCAATCTGCCCCAGCGTCCTCCAGCAATCTGCCCCAGCGTCCTCCAGCAATCTGCCCCAGCGTCCTCCAGCAATCTGCCCCAGCGTCCTCCAGCAATCTGCCCCAGGGTCCTCCAGCAATCTGCCCCAGCGTCCTCCAGCAATCTGCCCCAGCGTCCTCCAGCAATCTGCCCCAGTGTCCTCCAGCATTGCCCCAGTGTCCTCCAGCAATCTGCCCCAGTGTCCTCCAGCAATCTGCCCCAGTGTCCTCCAGCAATCTGCCCCAGTGTCCTCCAGCAATCTGCCCCAGTGTCCTCCAGCCATCTGCCCCAGTGTCCTCCAGCAATCTGCCCCAGTGTCCTCCAGCAATCTGCCCCAGCGTCCTCCAGCAATCTGCCCCAGTGTCCTCCAGCAATCTGCCCCAGTGTCCTCCAGCATTGCCCCAGTGTCCTCCAGCAATCTGCCCCAGCGTCCTCCAGCATTGCCCCGGTGTCCTCCAGCAATCTGCCCCAGCGTCCTCCAGCAATCTGCCCCAGCGTCCTCTAGCAATCTGCCCCAGTGTCCTCCAGCATTGCCCCAGTGTCCTCCAGCAATCTGCCCCAGTGTCCTCCAGCCATCTGCCCCAGTGTCCTCCAGCCATCTGCCCCAGTGTCCTCCAGCAATCTGCCCCAGTGTCCTCCAGCATTGCCCCAGTGTCCTCCAGCAATCTGCCCCAACGTCCTCCAGCATTGCCCCAGTGTCCTCCAGCAATCTGCCCCAGCGTCCTCCAGCAATCTGCCCCAGCGTCCTCCAGCAATCTGCCCCAGTGTCCTCCAGCAATCTGCCCCAGTGTCTTCCAGCAATCTGCCCCAGTGTCCTCCAGCATTGCCCCAGTGTCCTCCAGCAATCTGCCCCAGCGTCCTCCAGCAATCTGCCCCAGCGTCCTCCAGCAATCTGCCCCAGTGTCCTCCAGCAATCTGCCCCAGTGTCCTCCAACATTGCCCCCAGTGTCCTCCAACATTGTCCACCACCGATGCGGGCCCCCTCTCTCTGCCCACCGGGTCCGGGGGCACATACATGCCGGCGGCACATACATGGCGGCGGGCATTCACAGATGATTAGCAGAGGGTCAATCTCTGCGGTAGCCCAGGGCCCCCCCAGACCACTGGGCCCTGGGCTACCGCCCATATTGACCCTCTGATAATCCGCCCCTGTCAGCAGACTACCTATTTTACATCCTGTTAAACATTAGGTTGAAACATGGATATGAGCACAAATGTATATCAAACTGATACTCGTTTGACGTACATTCTCCCTATTTCATTCTATGTAAATGCAAGCATATCCCTTTAAATGTTTTTTTTTCAGTACAAACTGATACAAAAACATAGTGTGAAACAGGCCTAAATTTATTCACATACAGACACATGCTGATTATAATCATCATCTAATTATAATTATCAATGAGTTAATAGCGCGTGATGATACCATGACGAGAACATTGTGACTTTACTCTGCACTGCTGACATCTCTTTTTCCATGGTTATGCATTTTTGTTCTTATGTTCTCCCAGGTTTACAGTCGACTTGATAAACACTGTTGTGGTTTCAGACCTCGGAAAGAAGATGAATGTGTGCAACAAGGTCTATACTTGAAATGTGATAACCCCAGCAACATTGACCTAACGCACATTGTACAAAGAAAGCATGACCCTCGCAACTTGGTGTTTGTTAAGAACAATGGATATTTTGATAGAAGTGAAGATAATTTAGATTTTAAATTACTGGAAGGAATCAAAGAGTGAGTATGATATTACTGATGGAGTTCTTTAGCCTGGTTTTAGCACATTGAAGAAGTGTTCATTTAAAGGGAACCTGTCATCTGATTTATGCTGCCCAAATCACAGGCAGCATGAGTCAGAGCCTGCCTGCGTGATTGTAGACTGGTATAATTTTAAATGCTAATTTAAAGAGATAAGCAGATTGATCGACGGAAAGTCAACTTTGAGTATAATTTTCTTATTTCCACGGTTTCGTAAAAATTTGAACATTTTGAGATTCGTTTCACAATAAAAACAAGTCCTTCCTTTACTGCTGAAGGATCAAAGAGTTAGAGAGGGACTCCCTGTAATGCCCTGCAGCTATGACATAGAGCGGATTTTCATACCTTTTATAGGGGTGGTCAGTACCTGGGCCATCACAGATCAGTGGTTCGCAGTGGAGCACAGATTATACAGCAGAGTCATTTTTCTTCTCCACAGTCACTGAGTAAGTCTCTTTGACCTGTAAGTTATAACTGCTCCCTCTCTTCTTCCTCACATGAATTGTCAGAGCATTACAAGCTTTCCAGTAATGAGATTCACACACATTTATTTGTCATGAATCTAACTTTTTGGGAAGATTCGGATTGTCATTGAATTTGAATTTTAAAAGATCCACTCATCTCTAACTTTAAATATCCAGCTGAGGACTATAGCCAGACACAAAACTAGTCCAGCTTCGCCCCCAGCCACCTCTTCCCAGGGCTGTTGTAGGCGATTGATAGGTCTCTCCATAAAACCAAATGTGCACACAAGATAGAAACCTTTGGCATTGCCCTGCAGCAACACATGGAGGAGCCAGTTGGTGGCAGATCCTGACTAGTCTCATCTTCATCTATGCTCCCTGGATCCTAAAAGGGGTTGTCCACTACTAGAACAACTCCTTCGTGATCAAAATGTTGGGCCCTCAGAAAATAATAAAGCTTATACTCACCTCCTGTGCTGGCTCCATTCCCACGGTGTCAGCACTCGCAGTCCCGGGGCTATCATGTGGTTATTGCAACACGTAATGCCAGCGCCCAATCAGCACTGATGTCACTGTCTCCGCCTTCAGACAAATTGAACAGGAAGAGCAAGTCCGGACTGCAGCTGATCTCCGACTTCAACTTCATGCCCAATTCGACAGGAGGCGGAGACAGTTATGCAGACCGGGTGCCGGCGTGATGTGTCACAACAGCACGAGCCTCAGGAATGCGAATGCTGACACCGCAGGAACGGCATCAGCACTGGAGGAGAGTATAGGCTTTATTATTTTATGGGGGCCAAGCGAGGGGTATGACAAGTTGTCCAAGTAGTGGACAACTACTTTAAAGCGTAACTGTTGTTTTAATTTTTATCTTTTAATACTATAGATCAAATGATTTTAACCCCTTAAGCCCCGAGGGTGGTTTGCACGTTAATGACCGGGCCAATTTTTACAATTCTGACCACTGTCCCTTTATGAGGTTATAACTCTGGAACGCTTCAATGGATCCCAGTGGTTCTGAGATTGTTTTCTCGTGACATATTGTACTTCATTTTAGAGGTAACATTTATTCGATATAACTTGCGTTTATTTGTGAAAAAAACGGAAATTTGGCAAAAATTTAGAAAATTTCGCAATTTTCCAACTTTAAATTTTTATGCCCTTAAATCACAGAGATATGTCACGCAAAATACTTAATAAGTAACATTTCCCACATGTCTACTTTACATCAGCACAATTTTGAAACCAAAATTTTTTTTGTTAGGGAGTTATAAGGGTTAAAAGTTGACCAGCAATTTCTCATTTTTACAACACCATTTTTTTTTAGGGACCACATCTCATTTGAAGTCATTTTGAGGGGTCTATATGATAGAAAATACCCAAGTGTGACACCATTCTAAAAACTGCACCCCTCAAGGTGCTCAAAACCACATTCAAGAAGTTTATTAACCCTTCAGGGGTTTCACAGGAATTTTTGGAATGATTAAATAAAAATGAATATTTAACTTTTTTTCACACAAAATTTATTTCAGCTCCAATTTGTTTTATTTTACCAAGGGTAACAGGATAAAATGGATGCCAAACGTTGTTGTACAATCTGTACTGAGTACGCTGATACCCCATATGTGGGGGTAAACCATTGTTTGGGCGTATGGCAGAGCTCGGAAGGGAAGGAGCGCCATTTTACTTTTCAATGCAAAATTGACTGAAATTGAGATGGGATGCCATGTTGCGTTTGGAGAGCCCCTGATGTGCCTAAACATTGAAATCCCCACAAGTGACACCATTTTGGAAAGTAGACCCTTTAAGGAACTTATCTAGAGGTGTGTTGAGCACTTTGACCCAACAAGTGCTTCACAGAAGTTTATAATGCAGAGCCATAAAAATAAAAAATCATATTTTTTCACAAAAATGATCTTTTCGCCACCAATTTTTTATTTTCCCAAGGGTAAGAGAAGAAATTAGACCACAAAAGTTGTTGTGCAATTTGTCCTGAGTGCGACGATACCCCATATGTGGGGGTAAACCACTGTTTGGGCGCATGGCAGAGCTCGGAAGGGAAGGAGCGCCATTTGACTTTTCAATGCAAAATTGACTGGAATTAAGATGGGACGCCATGTTGGTTTGGAGAGCCCCTGATGTGCCTAAACATTAAAACCCCCCACAAGTGACACCATTTTGGAAACTAGACCCCCTAAGGAACTTATCTAGATGTGTTTTGAGAGCTTTGAACCCCCAAGTGTTTCACTACAGTTTATAACGCAGAGCCGTTAAAATAAACATTTTTTTTTCGCAAAAATTATTTTTTAGCCCCCAGTTTTGTATTTTCACAAGGGTAACAGAATAAATTGGACCCCAAAAGTTGTTGTCCAATTTGTCCTGAGTACGCTGATACCCAATGTGTGGGGGGGAACCACTGTTTGGGCGCATGGCAGAGCTCGGAAGGGAAGGAGCGCCATTTGGAATGCAGACTTAGATGGATTGGTCTGCAGGAGTCACGTTGCATTTGCAGAGCCCCTGATGTACCCAAACAGTACAAACCCCCCACAAGTGACTCCATATTAGAAACTAGACCTCCCAAGGAACTTATCCAGATGTGTTGTGAGAACTCTGAACCCCTAAGTGTTTCACTACAGTTTATAACGCAGAGCCGTGAAAATAACATAGTAACATACATAGTTAGTAAGGCCGAAAAAAGACATTTGTCCATCCAGTTCAGCCTATATTCCATCATAATAAATACCCAGATCTACGTCCTTCTACAGAACCTAATAATTGTATGATACAATATTGTTCTGCTCCAGGAAGACATCCAGGCCTCTCTTGAACCCCTCGACTGAGTTCGCCATCACCACCTCCTCAGGCAAGCAATTCCAGATTCTCACTGCCCTAACAGTAAAGAATCCTCTTCTATGTTGGTGGAAAAACCTTCTCTCCTCCAGACGCAAAGAATGCCCCCTTGTGCCCGTCACCTTCCTTGGTATAAACAGATCCTCAGCGAGATATTTGTATTGTCCCCTTATATACTTATACATGGTTATTAGATCGCCCCTCAGTCGTCTTTTTTCTAGACTAAATAATCCTAATTTCGCTAATCTATCTGGGTATTGTAGTTCTCCCATCCCCTTTATTAATTTTGTTGCCCTCCTTTGTACTCTCTCTAGTTCCATTATATCCTTCCAGAGCACCGGTGCCCAAAACTGGACACAGTACTCCATGTGCGGTCTAACTAGGGATTTGTACAGAGGCAGTATAATGCTCTCATCATGTGTATCCAGACCTCTTTTAATGCACCCCATGATCCTGTTTGCCTTGGCAGCTGCTGCCTGGCACTGGCTGCTCCAGGTAAGTTTATCATTAACTAGGATCCCCAAGTCCTTCTCCCTGTCAGATTTACCCAGTGGTTTCCCGTTCAGTGTGTAATGGTGATATTGATTCCCTCTTCCCATGTGTATAACCTTACATTTATCATTGTTAAACCTCATCTGCCACCTTTCAGCCCAAGTTTCCAACTTATCCAGATCCATCTGTAGCAGAATACTATCTTCTCTTGTATTAACTGCTTTACATAGTTTTGTATCATCTGCAAATATCGATATTTTACTGTGTAAACCTTCTACCAGATCATTAATGAATATGTTGAAGAGAACAGGTCCCAATACTGACCCCTGCGGTACCCCACTGGTCACAGCGACCCAGTTAGAGACTATACCATTTATAACCACCCTCTGCTTTCTATCACTAAGCCAGTTACTAACCCATTTACACACATTTTCCCCCAGACCAAGCATTCTCATTTTGTGTACCAACCTCTTGTGCGGCACGGTATCAAACGCTTTGGAAAAATCGAGATATACCACGTCCAATGACTCACCGTGGACCAGCCTATAGCTTACCTCTTCATAAAAACTGATTAGATTGGTTTGACAGGAGCGATTTCTCATAAACCCATGCTGATATGGAGTTAAACAGTTATTCTCATTGAGATAATCCAGAATAACATCCCTCAGAAACCCTTCAAATATTTTACCAACAATAGAGGTTAGACTTACTGGCCTATAATTTCCAGGTTCACTTTTAGAGCCCTTTTTGAATATTGGCACCACATTTGCTATGCGCCAGTCCTGCGGAACAGACCCTGTCGCTATAGAGTCACTAAAAATAAGAAATAATGGTTTATCTATTACATTACTTAGTTCTCTTAGTACTCGTGGGTGTATGCCATCCGGACCCGGAGATTTATCTATTTTAATCTTATTTAGCCGGTTTCGCACCTCTTCTTGGGTTAGATTGGTGACCCTTAATATAGGGTTTTCATTGTTTCTTGGGATTTCACCTAGCATTTCATTTTCCACCGTGAATACCGTGGAGAAGAAGGTGTTTAATATGTTAGCTTTTTCCTCGTCATCTACAACCATTCTTTCCTCACTATTTTTTAAGGGGCCTACATTTTCAGTTTTTATTCTTTTACTATTGATATAGTTGAAGAACAGTTTGGGATTAGTTTTACTCTCCTTAGCAATGTGCTTCTCTGTTTCCTTTTTGGCAGCTTTAATTAGTTTTTTAGATAAAGTATTTTTCTCCCTATAGTTTTTTAGAGCTTCAATGGTGCCATCCTGCTTTAGTAGTGCAAATGCTTTCTTTTTACTGTTAATTGCCTGTCTTACTTCTTTGTTTAGCCACATTGGGTTTTTCCTATTTCTAGTCCTTTTATTTTTTTTCACAAAAATGATTTTTTAGCCCCCAGCTTTGTATTTTTACAAGGGTAACAGAATAAATTGGACCCCAAAAGTTGTTGTCCAATTTGTCCTGAGTACGCTGATACCCCATATGTGGGGGGGAACCACTGTTTGGGCGCATGGCAGAGCTCGGAAGGGAAGGAGCGCCATTTGGAATGCAGACTTAGATGGATTGGTCTGCAGGCGTCATGTTGCATTTGCAGAGCCCCTGATGTACCCAAACAGTACAAACCCCCCACAAGTGACCTCATATTGGAAACTAGACGTCCCACGGAACTTATCTAGATGTGTTGTGAAAACTTTGAACCCCCAAGTGTTTCACTACAGTTTACAACGCAGAGCCGTGAAAATGAAAAATCCTTTTTTTTTTCCCACAAAAATGATTTTTAGCCCCCCAAATTTTTATTTTCCCAAGGATAACAAGAGAACTTGGACCCAAAAAGTTGTTGTCCAATTTGTCTCGAGTACGATGATACCCCATATGTTGGGGTAAACCCCTGTTTGGGCGCACGGGAGAGCTTGGAAGTGAAGGAGCACTGTTTTACTTTTTCAATGCAGAATTGGCTGGAATTGAGATCGGACGCCATGTCGCGTTTGGAGAGCCCCTGATGTGCCTAAACAGTGGAAACCCCCCAATTATAAATGAAACCCTAATCCAAACGCACCCCTAATCCTAATCCCAACTGTAACCCTAACCACACACCTAACCCTGACACACCCCTAATTCTAATCCCAACCCTAATCCCAACTGTAAATGTAATCCAAACCCTAACCCTAGCCCTAACCCTAACCCTAATGGGAAAATGGAAATAAATACATTTTTTTAAATTTTATTATTTTTCCCTAAGGCTAGGTTCACATTGCGTTAGGGAAATCCGTTTAGCGCTAGCGGATTGCGCTAACGCAATGTCTTTTTAGGTGTCGTGTTTAGTGGTCGCGTTAACGTCCCCGCTCTGGAAGATCGGGGATCGGACCTCGGGCGCGCCGCGGACGCTGCAAGCAGCGTCCGAGGTGCGCCACAAAAGAACGGCACCTTGCTAGCGCGAGCCGAAAATGGCACGCTCTAGCGATGCGCTACACCCGAAAATCACATTGCTGTCAATGGGTGTGCTAACGGACCCGTTGCACGGCGTTAATTGTGACATTTTCGCCGTGCAACGCTGTACGTTAGCGTTAACCCATTAACGCAGTGTGAACCTAGCCTAACTAAGGGGGTGATGAAGGGGGGTTTGATTTACTTTTATAGCGTTTTTTATATCGGATTTTTATGATTGGCAGTCGTCACACACTAAAAGACGCTTTTTATAGCAAAAAAGTTTTTGCGTCTCCACATTTTGAGACCTATAATTTTTCCATATTTTGGTCCACAGAGTTATGTGAGGTCTTGTTTTTTACGGGACGAGTTGACGTTTTTATCGGTAACATTTTCGGACACGTGACAGTTTTTGATCGCTTTTTATTCTGATTTTTTGTGAGGCAAAATGACCAAAAACCAGCTATTCATGAATTTCTTTTGGGGGAGGCGTTTATACCGTTCCGCGTTTGGTAAAATTGATGAAGCAGTTTTATTCTTCGGGTCAGTACGATTACAGCGATACCTCATTTATATCATTTTTTTTATGTTTTGGCGCTTTTATACGATAAAAGCTATTTTATAGAAAAAATAATTATTTTGGCATCGCTTTATTCTGAGGACAATAACTTTTTTATTTTTTTGGTTATGATGCTATATGGCGGCTCGTTTTTTGCGGGACAAGATGACGTTTTCAGAGGTACCATGGTTATTTATATCCGTCTTTTTGATCGTGTGTTATTCCACTTTTTGTTCAGCGTTATGATAATAAAGCGTTGTTTTTTGGCTCGTTTTTTTTTTTTCTTCTTACGGTGGTCACTGAAGGGGTTAACTAGTGGGCCAGTTTTATAGGTCGGGTCGTTACGGACGCGGCGATACTAAATATGTGTACTTATATTGTTTTTTTGTTTTTTTTTTAGATAAAGAAATGTATTTATGGGAATAATATTTTTTTTTTTCTTCTTTATTTAGGAATTTTTTTTTTATTTTTTTACACTTGTGGAAATTTTTTTTTTTACTTTTTCACTTTGTCCCAGGGGGGGACATCACAGATCACCGATCTGACAGCGTGCACAGCACTCTGTCAGATCGGTAATCTGACATAGAGCCGGGCAGGATTAGAGCTGCAGCTGCAGCCTGATCCTGACCCGGAAGTGCTCCCTGCAGGACCCGGATGCAGCCCCGCGGCCATTTTGGATCCGGGGACTGCAGGGAGAAGACGCTCGGTACACGGTGAGTACATCACCGTGTACCGATCGTCTCAGGGAAGCCCGCAGGGAGCCCCCTCCCTGCGCGATGCTTCCCTGCACCGCCGGCACACCGCGATCATCTTTGATCGCGGTGTGCCGGGGGTTAATGTGCCGGGAGCGGTCCGTGACCGCTCCTGGCACATAGTGCCGGATGTCAGCTGCGATAGGCAGCTGACACCCGGCCGCGATCGGCTGCGCTCCCCCCGTGAGCGCGGCCGATCGCATATGACGTACTATCCCGTGACTGGGAATTAAGTCCCAGGTCACCTGGACGGGATAGTATGTCATATGGGATTATGGGGTTAAGAAACTTCAAATATATCTTCAATCCTAAAGAAAACCTTTCAAAAGCCTTCTAAAACATGTCCCCCTATGCTGTTTCATTAACAGAGATTCGCTCATCATCAGGGAAATCCATATTCAGTACCACACACTGAATACGGCCTTCTAAAGGTGGGGACAGAACCTACACAGAGTAGCTCTCCTGGCTGAATCCAATGCATCAGAGGTTCACCTCAGTCTTCCGCACACTGCTCCTCTGTCCTGTTAGCTGGTTCCTGTGTCCTCAGTGACATCAGCACTCCTCTGTGTTCTGTCAGCTGCTGGCTCCTGTGAGTGATAAAACATTTCAGCAAATTTGCTTCAGGATAATCAATAAATCTGTTATACACTACAATGTCCAAGAGTCCACACTCTGCTAACAATCTATCTATCTATCAATCTATCTTTCTATTTGTCTGACATAGATTGATATAGAGAGAGATAGATGAATATAAATATACTATATACAGCTCTGGCAAAAATTAAGAGACCACCACATCAAAACCCTGTCAATCTCCAGACCTGAACCCCATTGAAAACCTAGAAATCGATGTGAATACTTTTCTGCCCAGTGATGACAGAAGTATTCTAGGAGTGATACCTTTATTGGCTAACCAGAAAATAATATGTTTGCAAGCTTTCAGAGCACAGTGCCTCATAGAAGTATAAATAAAGGTATTACTCCTAGAATACGTCTGTCATCATTGGGCAGAAAAGTATTCACATCGATTTTTCTGGCTAACACAGTACCACAATACAATTTTGTTATTGTACATCAAAACCTAGGAATATAATCAAGAGGATGATGGAGTCACAAGCCATCAAACAAAGAAGAACTGCTTACATTTTTGCGCCAGAAGCCGTGTGAAAGACTGGTGGAAAGCATGGCAAGACGCATGAAAGCTGGGATTAATAATCATAGTTATTTCACAAAATATTGATTTCTGAACTCTTCCTGATTTAAAAGAGTAGTATTGTTGTTTCTAAATGATTATGAACTTGTTTTCTTTCCATTATTTGAGATCTGAAAGCACTGGGTTTTTTTCATTTGGACTATTTCTCCTTTTCAGAAAAAAAAACTAAATAAAATGTATTGCTTGGAAATTCGGAGACATGTTGTCAGACGTTTATAGAATAAAAGAACAATTTACATTTTATTCAAAAATACTCCTATAAAGAGACAAATCAGACACAATTTTGCAGTGGTCTCTCAATTTTTGCCAGAGCTAGATAGATACTGTATATACAGAATGATAGATAAATTGAGAGATAAATATAAGGTATATATGGGAAAGATAGCGAGAGGAACTAATAGAAATACACTCATGACCTAAATTGTTGGTACCCTTGAAATTGTTCCAGAAAACAAAATATTTCTAACAGAAAATTATTGTAATTACATGTCATGGCACACAAGCATACATCAAACAAGAAGGGCACACAAGCATATGCAACACCCGCTAGGGTCGTGGGGTACTCGGAAACAGGTCGGACGGCTCTTAAAGGGGTGGACATGGCAGCAGTGACCTGGTCCGTGGCCCTGGGTGTGCAATAAAAGGGATAAGGGAAATATTTGTAGGGGATCATTCGTGACGCCACCTGTGGTGTTCGGCTAGAGTTGGCCGACACTCCTTAAGGGGACCACTGGGGCCGGTGGTGTTGCAGCTGAGATGGATTGACTCCCCACAGGTGGAGCGGGGTCCCTCGGCCACCAGAACAGTCTATGAGGGGTTGTGGATGTTGGGGTGCAAGAATAATTGGAGGACACAGGGAATGTAGTTTCTTTACTTTTAATTGTAGGTACAGTCCGGAGCGCAGGTAACTGATGATATTGGAGATCTGGGCAGCCTGGAAGCAGTTCAGAATTTCCCTAGCAAGGTGGAGTAGGATGCCTCCCTACTGCGCTGCACTTAGTGAAACGCTACCCGCATGGCAGGCAGCTTGAGCCTTTTCCAGGTGTCACTCCCTCGTGGTGACTCTGGGCTCTGATATGCAGCTGTGCCTTTGGGTGTCAGTTGTGGCCAGGAGACCTGCAATCTCCTGTCCTCCAGATTTGCCTGCTGGGCCTGTAGTTCCCACACAACCACGGACTCTGGTGTCTCCTCAGTTGTGCTCAATCCTGGGGTGAGCTCAGTCGCAGCTCCACTTCCAGGCTCTCCTCACATGCTTCCTATCCCTTCACTGTCTCACACTAAACTCACTAACTCCACGTCCAGGCCAGAACTTATAAGGAAGCTACCCTGAAACCGGGATTAGAGCTCCCCCTTCTGGTCTGGAATTAGGAAAGGTGTTGTATGCCAACGTACCTGCTAAGGGTATCCCTTCTTGCTTCCAGGCATGCCATCACCCCCTGTGAGGGAGGCAATGCCACCATGGCAACCGGACTCCTGGGGTGCCACATTCCCCGCTAATGAAATTCAGTACTCCCAAACTGGGGAAACATAAAAAGGATAAACAGGTGAACAATTGTAAAAGTTTACAGGATTTCAAAAAGTTAAAAATTTCAAAAACCAAAAAGAACGATAAGAAATAGACAACTAAGTTCTTGAGGGCAACACTGGTCTAATTGCGCTACCCTCCGGACTTTTGAGTTTGCTCTGTGGGAACCGACCCAACCCACCTTTGCTTCATTCCCGGGTGTGGCCACGCCGACGGTTTATGTTTACGTCAGGTCGGGGAACTATATGCAATGAAGGTTCTGACCACACATAGTCCTGTGACCCAAATGCCCTTCAACAGGTTTTAATGAATATTTTCAAAAGTTCTTACAGAGTCCCTGTAGGCTCATATACTTAACGATTGCAGTTACGCATATTATTAACTTATTTATATTATTAATACTTTTATACTTTAGTCCCTATACCGGGCTGAGATCTGACCTCTCGTACTACTGGTGGATCTACGCAGTACAGGTGTTAATAGCATCCTGACTGGAATCACTATGTTTGCTACCACTGGTGTAGTGCACTCTCTATTGGCTATACTACGGGTGACTACGTAGCACAGGTATACTTGATTTTCTACAACTACTTCTGCTCCCTGTGGGCATGATAGTTTCACCGCTGGCAGGGGGGTGGATTTTCTTGCTCCGCTGCTGGTGTGGTATCTGCTGCTTGAGCCCGCTGTTCTTCAGGTTCGTCTTGGGTCGCATCTCTTTCTAGCACAACTAGTTGGGGAAAGGTCAGGATGGTTACTACGATGGCTTGATTTACCTGCGTCCATGACTGGGGAAAGTCTCCAAGAACGGTATGGATTTTCACTTCCTAATCTTGTTTCTTAATTGGTCAGGGCATATCTTCAGATGATCTCTCGACACTGCTACTGAGGTTTCTCCTCCATCTTTACTGACGAGGTATACCTTGGTATTATCGAAGTTTGAAGGCATGACGGTGTACATCCTCCTTTTCCTTTTGCGTACCTGCTCTCCAGGTGCTAAAGGAGTAGCTGAAGCTTGTTGGTTGTAGCTCTTTTCCTGTCTTTGCCTGGCTTGGGACAACCTTTGTTCCATGCATTCTTGCACTTTGCGGTATTGCTGCTGCCGCTCTGTATCCCAGTCTGAATCTGTTGATGTCGTTTCAGGCATCAGAACTCCCATGTCCAAGTCGATGGGTAACTTGCCAGGTCTCGCTCTCATCAGGTAGGCCGGAGTGCAGTTGATGGAGTTTACCGGGATATGGTTGTTTAGGTCTACCAAGTCCGGCAACTTCTCTGGCTACTGGTTTCTCTCTTCCAGGGGCTAGATTTTCAACAGGTCAATTACCACCTGGTTAATTTTCTCGCACATGCCATTTGTCTGCGGATGGTACAGCGTCGTCCTGATTTTCTTGCAGGTTACAGAACTCCTGAAACAATTCTGCCTCACAGGCTGAGCCTTGGTTGGTGTTCAGGGTAACCGTGCGGTCGGCAAAAGTGTTCCTGGAATGCTTTGGCTGCTGTCTTTGCTGTTTGGTCTTTAACAGGCACGACTACCAGGAACCTTGAGTAATGGTCCCCTATGGTGAGGGCGTAGACATAGCCTGACCGGCTTGGGGCCAGCTTCATTTGGTCCAAGGCTACTAGTTCGAGTGGTTGTTTGGTGATTATTGGCTGTATAGGGGGTCGCTGGCTGTTCCGGTCTTTCCAGCGCAAGTTGCATGGGCCACATTCTCGGCACCACTTCTCAATGGCTCTTCTCATGACAATCCAGTAGAATCTCTCACGAAGTAGGACTTCCAGCTCATTCCATCCGAAGTGTCCTGCTCCATCGTGGTACACCTCTAAGACCATTGGTGCATCCCTTTTCAGGACTACCCCCTGCCAGATCAGTTCATGCGTGCGTTGATGTTGCTCCGACACACCTTACCCTCATAAATGAACAACTTGCCATTCTCTTTCCACAACTGTTGGGTCTCTTGTGGAGCATCTGGACCAGGGTGTGAGTCAGCTTGTGTCAGTATCTCCTTCACCAGGTGGACTGCTGGATTGCTATCCTGCGTCTCTGCCCACTCATGGTGGAGGATTGGGTTTTATCGTGGCATCCTGCACGATGCAGCGCTTGTTTCTCACCCTCTGGGAGCGTTGGGCCACAACTGGGCGATGGAAGGCTCGTAACTTGAGTTCTTTCAATGCTTACGGATCTTCTGCCTCATCTGGTAAATTGGGCCTTCTGGACAGCGCATCAGCATTAGTGTTTTATGTCATGCTCGGTACTTGATGGTAAACTCGTAGATGGACAGCCGGGCCATCCATCGCTGCTCCAGTGCACCCAGCTTTGCCGTTTTAAGGTGGGTTAGTGGATTATTGTCCGTGTAGATAGTAAACTTCGCTGATGCCAGGTAGTGCTAGAAGCGCTCCATTACTGCCCAGACAATGGTGAGGAACTCCAGTTTAAAGGAACTGTAGTTGTTGGGGTTACTTTCAGTGTGATGAAGCTTCCTGCTGGCATAGGCAATCACTCTCGCTGCCTTTCTGCATTTGTGACAGCACTGCTCCTAATCCCCTGTTGCTGGCGTCTGTGTAAAGTACAAATGGTTGGTCATAGTCAGGGTAGGCCAGGACTTCATCTCCCATGAGAGCCAGCTTCATCCAAGTGAAGGATTCTTCCAACCTGTTGTTCCACTCGAATGGAGGACTCTTGTTCTTTGTCTTCTTGGATTCGCCCCTTATCAAGTCTTGCAGAGGTGTGGCTATCTTGGTAAAGCCTCTGATGAATCTCCAGTAGTAGCCTACCAACCCGAGGCACTGCCGTACTTCATGAATGTTGATGGGTTTTGGCCATTTCCTGATAACAGTGACTTTGTCAGGGTCTGGTGCCACATCTTCGGGGGTTAACAGGTGACCTAAGTACTGCACCTAGGGCTTCAGCAGGTGGCATTTGGATGGCTTCAATTTCAGGCCAAAGTTGGACAGGGCTTCGAACATCTCAGCCAAGTGCTTGAAGTGGTCTTCATAGGTCTTGGAGAAGACGATGATGTAATCCAGGTACAACAGAAAAGTTTCAAAGTTCTTGTGCCCGAGGCAACACTCCATCATACTTTGGAATGTCCCCGGTGCATTGCAAAGCCAGAATGGCATGTACGAGTGAACTCGCAGAGGCCCATTAGTGTCGTAAATGCTGTTTTCTCTCTATCCACCTCTGCCACGGGAACCTGCCAGTACCCACTGGTGAGATCTAAGGTGGAGAAATAGTTAGCGGATCTCAGTGCAGCTAGTGATTCTTCAATTCTAGGTAATGGGTAGACGTCCTTGTGTGTAATGCTGTTAATTCGCCTGTAGTCACCACACATTCTCATGGTTCCATCATTCTTTTTAATGAGGACTAATGGAGCTGCCCAGTGGCTACAACTACAGTGCCTTGCGAAAGTATTCGGCCCCCTGTAACTTTTCAATCTTTTCCCACATATTATGCATCAAACATAAAGACACCAAATGTAAATTTTTGGCGAAGAATCAACAACTAGTGGTACACAATTGTGAAGTTGAACGAAATTTATTCGTTGTTTTAAATTTTTGCAGAAATTCGCAAACTGAAAAGTGGGGCATGAAATATTATTCGGCCCCTTTAACTTTATACTTTGTTGCACCACCTTTTTCTGTGATTACAGCTGCAAGTCACTTGGGGTATATCTTAATCAGTTTTGTACATTGAGAGACTGAAATTCTTGCCCATTCTTCCTTGGCAAACAGCTCAAGCTCAGTGAGGTTTGATGGAAATCGTTTGTGAACAGCAGTTTTCAACTCTTTCCACAGATTCTCCATTGGATTGAGGTCTGGACTTTGACTTGGCCATTTTAACACCTGGATACATTTATTTGTGAACCTTTCAATTGTAGATTTTGCTTTATGTTTGGGATCATTGTCTTGTTGGAAGACAACTCTTCGGCCCAGTCTCAGGTCTTTTGCAGACTCCAACAGGTTTTCTTCAAGAATGGTCCTGTATTTGGCTCCATCCATCCTCCCATCAATTTTAACCATCTTTCCTGTACCTACTGAAGAAAAGCAGGCCCAAACCATGATGCTGCCACCACCATGTTTGACAGTGGCGATGGTGTGTTCAGGGTGATGAATTGTGTTGCCTTTACGCCAAACATATCGTTTGGCATTGTTGCCAAAAAGTTCGATTTTTGGTTTCATCTGACCAGAGCACCTTCTTCCACATGTTTGGTGTTTCTCCTAGGTGGCTTGTTGCAAACTTTAAATTACACTTTTTATGGATATCTTTGAGAAACGGCTTTCCTGTTGCCACTCTTCCATAAAGGCCAGATTTGTGCAGTGTACAACTGATTTTTGTCCTACGGACAGACTGCCCCACCTCAGCTGTAGATCTCTGCAGTTCATCCAGAGGGATCTGTTGTGAATTCTGTGGCCAAGCTCCCTCCTGTGGTCGAGAGTGGTACTTCGGCTGGTTCTGTCTATGAGCTTCCTTTGGTGGATGAGAGTGGTACTGCGGCTTCTGAGTTTCCTTCCTCAGGTGATGAGGTTAAGTCGTTAGGTGCTGCTCTATTTAACTCCACCTGGTGCTTTGATCCTGGCCTCCAGTCAATGTTCTAGTATTGGTCTTGCTTCCTCCTAGATCGTTTCTGTGGCCTGTCTATCCTGCATAAGCTAAGTTTTGCTTGTGTTAATTTTGTTTGCTATTTTTTCTGTCCAGCTTGCTATATTGGTTTTTCTTGCTGGAAGCTGTGAGACGCAGAGGGAGCACCTCCGTACCGTTAGTCGGTGCGGAGGGTCTTTTTGCCCCTCTGCGTGGTTGTTTGTAGGTTTTTGTGTTGACCGCAAAGCTATCTTTCCTATCCTCGGTCTATTCAGTAAGTCGGGCCTCACTTTGCTAAATCTATTTCATCTCTGTGTTTGTATTTTCCTCTTTTCTCACAGTCATTATATGTGGGGGGCTGCCTTTTCCTTTGGGGAATTTCTCTGAGGCAAGGTAGGCTTATTTTTCTATCTTCAGGGCTAGTTAGTTTCTCAGGCTGTGCCGAGTTGCATAGGGAGCGTTAGGCGCAATCCACGGCTACCTCTAGTGTGGTGTGATAGGATTAGGGATTGCGGTCAGCAGAGTTTCCACGTCTCATAGCTCGTCCTATGTTTTTGGTAAATGTCAGGTCACTTTGTGTACTCTGAACTTCAATGTCCATTGTGGTTCTGAATTACCTGTTCATAACAGGGATCATGGGCCTCTTGGTTGCATCTCTGATCTGTCTTCTCCTTGTTTGAGATGAAAGTTTAGAGGGATGGCCAGGTCTTGGTAGATTTGCAGTGGTATGATACTCCTTCCATTTCAATATGTTCGCTTGCACAGTGCTCCTTGGGATGTTTAAAGTTTTGGAAATCATTAAATCCGGCTTTAAACTTCTCTACAAAAGTATCATGGACCTGCCTGTTGTGTTCCTTGGTCTTCATGATGCTCTCTGTGCTTCAAACAGAATCCTGAGACTATCATAGAGCAGGTGCATTTATACGGAGACTTGATTACACACAGGTGGATTATATTGCAACACAACAATAATTTCTGCAAGACAATGTTCTATTATATTGGTACCTAAAGTGATCATAGGATGGCATTCTCATTTGTCAATATCAACTATAATCAAACCTTGTGACTGCAGTTCTACTCGGCCAATCTTATCCACCTCTCGTGTCTCCCCTTTTCCCCATAGTTTGTAAGCTTGCGAGCAGGGCCCTCACTCCTCCTGGTATCTGTTTTGAACTGTATTTCTGTTATGCTGTAATGTCTATTGTCTGTACAAGTCCCCTCTATAATTTGTAAAGCGCTGCGGAATATGTTGGCGCTATATAAATAAAATTATTATTATTATTATTTATTATTATTATATTTATCATCATTAGGCATTTAGGACAACATTGGATCATTCGGAGATCCACAATGAACTTCTGGAGTTAGTTTGCTGCACTGAAAGTAAAGGGGCCGAATAATATTGCACGCCCCACTTTTCAGTTTTTGAATTTCCACAAAAATTTAAAATAACCAATAAATTTTGTTCAACTTCACAGTTGTGTTTAACTTGTTGTTGATTCTTCACCAAGAATTTACATTTGGTATCTTTATGTTTGAAGCATGATGTGTGGGAAAAGGTTGAAAAGTTCCAGGTGGCCGAATACTTTCGCAAGGCACTGTATCTCTGATTACCCCAGCCTCCTTCACCTCCCACAACATATCCTTGGCACGTTGATAGTTTGCTGGGGGTACAGGCCAGTACCTTTCTTTAATGGGCGGATCATCTCCAGTGGGAATATGGTGTTGGACCCCTTTTACCTGCCCAAAGTCTAGAGGATGTTTGCTGAAGACCCGCTCATACACTCGAGCCACCTGGTAAGCCCCATGCTTGTGGTGCAAAGGAGTAGAGTCAGTGCCTACGTGTAGCTGTTGACACCAATCCTCCAGCTGCCCCTCAGAGCTATTGTTCTCCACCTGGTTTGATGGAAGCAAGGGTTCTACAGTCTCTGTTGTATTATTACTTGCAGTGAACAGTGCAGCAAGGGTGGCATATCGGGGTAAATGGACCTCTTTTTCCCCACAATTCAGGATGCGTATCAGTACTCTTCCCAACATCGACTACCTCCCTGGCTGTCAGGACAGCGGGCCTACTATCACTGGGCCTGGTAATCTTGACCCCAGAGGCTTATGGCTACCTGACACCAAACTAACATTTCACTCCTTGGGGATACTGGAATGGGGAATGGATCACTCACTCTGACACTGCCGACTTCTCCACCAGACAACTTCACCTGTTGTCTCTGCATCGGTGCTTTGATCTCCTTTTGCAGGACTTGTTGCTGACTGGAAAGTGCGGTCTTGGCTACCTGTTGCAACACAACAATAATTTCTGCAAGACAATGTTCTATTATATTGGTACCTAAAGTGATCATAGGATGGCATTCTCATTTGTCAATATCAACTATAATCAAACCTTGTGACTGCAGTTCTACTCGGCCAATCTTAATGGTCACCCCCTTATATCCCACTTGTGGCAAAGGCTGACTATTGCTGGCAACTATTGTCAGATCAATATCCGGGCCACGGGTAATATCAGAGTCAGCCCAGTACCGTTTGTAAAGAATATATGGCATAGTCATCACCTGAAATCTGGTGTCCAGTAAAGCGTTCATTGGGATGCCATCAATCACAACTGGGAGGACCAGTCATCCTCTGATGTACTTGTCTCGCCAGCTTTGTGGTCCTGGTTGTCTTACTTCTGGGGGTTGGCCCTCTTCCCCAAGGGTTGCTCATTTAAATTGCAGAATCTTGTGATGTGTCCCACCTTTCTGCAGCGATGACAAATGGGTCATCCGTCCTGGTCATAGCGATTGTTGTCTCTCCCCCTTGTCAGTGAGCTCCTCTTCTGCCGTCGCCATGGGACGTCATCTGGACTGGAAGCCAGCTGGATCTTCTCCTTTGGGGACACTTGCATGGACTGCTCCTTTGGGGACACTTGCATGGACTGCACTTTTTTGGTTAGTGCAACTTTTGGTCAGTTCCTGGACCTGGAGACGCAGTCATGCAGCAGGGTCATTAGCCAGGGTTTGCGCATCGGCCTCAACGGGAGGCCTGAGGAAAGGATGCTGCTTCATGGTTGTATGTAATTGCTGGATGCCTAGGGGGTACTGTGCAGCTGGAATTTGGTTCATGCAGCACCCGGATGGCCCTATATTTAAAGTGTGCAAAGTCAAGGTCAGGGTTTCGTAGGGCCAAGAGGTGCAGATGTGTCCTTTGAGTGCTGGACAGGAGTCCCTCAATAAGCTGCTCCTTTAACAATCTGTCCCCATCTTGCACACTGTCAGTGTCAACCTGCTTAATGGCCCGCAGCGCCTCTTGGAAATAAAGGGCATAGTCCCGCATACTGTCCTTCACCCTTTGTTTTCACCCAAGGAATCTCATTTTTATCTCTGCTGCAGTGCGGGTGTCAACATTGTCTTTCAGCCTGGCCAAGATTTGTTTTAACAGTTCTTTTATCGATGTCCAGCCAGGACTTTACTTCCCTCTGAGCGGCACCAGTTAATTGGCCAGTGAGGATGCTGACTTTTTGACCCTCAGACAGGGGGTACACTTCAAACAAACTGCAGAGTCTCTCCTTAAAATCGCTCAGGGTGTGTGACTCCCCTGAGTACTGCGGTAACCAGGCTGATCCCGGTATGTAGGGCATTGATAATGGCATTATGGAAGCTGTGGCTGCCGCTGGATCCAGCCAGTTTATGGGGGCTGTGGCCACTGCTGGATCTAGCTGCATCATGGGGGCTGCGGCCGCCACGGAATTTCCACCCGGATTGGACATTTTCTCCTCCCCCCTAGTAAACCTCAGCCAAGTCCTTCATTTTGTTACCGGAGTCAGTGTCTGCTCCACCAGCGGTCAGGATGGTGCTCCTTCTGGTTTTCAAGTCCGGGGCTTCCTGCTTTTCCTCCCACTGACAGCAGAGCACGACTTCCCTTTGCACTCTTTCTTTGGCTCCGCCCATGAAGACACACCATCTCTGCTCCTTTCATGCCTCGTGGCGTGACAATGGTGGCGATCAAACATTTCAATACAGTCTATGGCACACAGGACCCAGTTTGCTAGGTCAGTCCATCCTGTTTGTGACACCAGAAATACAACACCCACTAGGGCCATGGGGTACTCGGAACTGGGTTGGATGGCTCTTAAAAGGGTGTGGGTTGGACGGCGCTTAAAGGGGTGGTCATGGCAGCAGTGACCCAGTCCGTGGCCCTGGGAATGCAATAAAAGGGATGAGGGAAATGTTTGTAGGGGATTATTCATGATTTCACCTGTGGTGTTCGGCTAGAGATGGACGATGCTGCTTAAGGAGACCACTGGGGCCGGTGGTGTTGCAGCTGAGATGGATTGATTCCCCACAAGTGGAGTGGGGCCCCAGGGCTACCAGAACAGTCTATGAGGGGTTGTGGATGTTGGGGTGCAAGAATAATTGGAGGACACAGGGACTGTAGTTTCTTTACCTTTAATTGTAGGTGCAGTCCGGAGCACAGGTAACAGGTGGTATTGGTGATACATGCAGCCTGGAAGCAGTTCAGAATCCCCCTAGCCAGGTGGGGTTGGAAGCCTCTCTACTGCGCTACTCTCTTGGTTCCTGATGCTTGTAGTTCTCCTCAAGTCCCTCTCTCAGTCTGTTCACTTAGTGAAACGCTACCCGCATAGCAGGCAGCTTGAGCCTTTTCCAGGTGTCACTCCCTCGTGGTGACTCCGTGCTCTGGTATACAGCTGTGTCAGTTACTTCAGGTGTCAGTTGTGGCCAGGAGACCTGCAATCTCCTGTCCTTTGGATTTGGCTGCTTTGTTGTGCTCAATCCTGGGGTGAGCTCCACTCCCAGACTCTCCTCACATGCTTCCTCTCCCTTCACTGTCTCACACTGAACTCACTAACCCCGCCTTCAGGCAAGAAATTATAGGGAAGCTACCCTGAAACTGGGTTAAGAGCTCCCCCTTCTGGTCTGGAGTCAGGAATGGTGTTGTATGCCATCGTACCTGCTAAGGGAATCCCTTCTTGCTTCCAGGCATGGCATCACCCCTGTGAGAGAGGCAATGCCACTGTGGCAACTGGACTCCTGGGATGCCACTCATACATCAAACAAGCATGACACGCAAGCATACATCACACAAGCCTGGCTCACAAGCATACATCACCCATGCACAGCACACAAGCATACATCACACAAATACGGCACACAAGCATACATCAAACAAACACAGCCCACAGACATATATCACACAAGCACAGCACACACATCACACAAGCACGGCACACAAGCATTCATCACACAAGCACAGCACACAGGCATACATCACACAAGCATACATCATACAAGCATACATCATACAAGCACGGCATATACTTCACAAAAGGACAAGCACACATCACACATGTCACAAGAGCACAGCACAGACGTCAGACTCATGAAACAAGTGCAGTGAAAGGAAATGCAGGGTACACACAGCATAAACCATACAATTAGTACTGCACAAATCACATAATACACATCAGTAAAGTGTCAGTAACATTGTTAGGAACACTCATCTAATCCAGTGTTGAATTTTTTAAAAAGAGCACACAAAATAGTTAAAATAAGTTGTATGGCAGAAAAAAAGCATAATTTTAGATAGCATCTGATCCATCACTAACATTCAGTGTAGTTTTTTTTTCATGAAATGACATTTACACTTTAAAGTATATTTTCTCTGAAATGTTCTATAAAAATATGCCTGGCTGCAATAGTGCAGCCATGCTTTGATCCATGATGCAGACATTTTGGACATCATGAATCACGTGACAGATTCCCTTTAACCCCTTTCTGCCATCAGACATACTATTTTGTCCATGTGACCTGGTCTTTAATTAAAATGGACGGAATAGTACGTCATCGCGATTGGCCATGCACACGGGGGATGCGTAGCCAATCGCGGCGGCGTGTCAGCTGATTTCCCGACAATTTAACCCCCGGAATGCTGCAAACACAATTGCAGCATTCCAAGAGCAGGCAGAGGGCTGACAGCATGACACGGGGTCCCGA
This sequence comes from Ranitomeya imitator, assembly GCF_032444005.1. Taxonomy (NCBI): domain Eukaryota; kingdom Metazoa; phylum Chordata; class Amphibia; order Anura; family Dendrobatidae; genus Ranitomeya; species Ranitomeya imitator. Next base: position 1,056,382,708 of record NC_091282.1, on the reverse strand, counting down.
TCGCTGCCATGGATACCCGATGTCGTCATGATGACATCCGGATGTCCAGAACTGAGACAAGAGTGTCACTTTTTTTTTTTTTTATTTAACAGACCCTTTTTTTCAATTCCTCCTTTTTATATCTAAAACCATACAGTGTATTTACATTTCTCAAATTTTTTGCAAAATATCATTCGGTTTATCCAATTTAAAGATGGTTTACATATATCTATTCCTAATTTTCATTCTCTTTTCCAGGTTTCCTGAATCAGCTGTTTCGGTGCTAAAGAGTCACAGACTTCGAGAAAAACTCCTCCAGTCATTTTTTCTAGATAGAATATTTTGGGAAAGTCAAAATGGACGCCAAGGGATTGAAAAACTGATTGACGTGATAGAGAGAAGGGCCAAAATCCTGTTGACTTACATCAATGCTCATGGAATAAAAGTCATACCGATGAATGATTAAATGACCAAATTAGCAGACAAGCATCTAAAATCATTGGACTTCACTAATTTAATTAAAAGACATGCAATATTCCTGGGATGTGATCTATCGAAGGTCTGTGTTCTGCCATATCACGTCTACCAAGATAAAGAATTAATGGGGATAAAATGGAAATATAAAACTATATTAATAATGTTACAAATATCTGATCACTAAGGTCCAGTTCACATCTCTTTTCACAAATTCATAGGATGGATAGCCAGATCTGTCACAAGACTTTTATTCAAGTTCTGTCATAGCGTTTACTGTTTTGCCAGAAAAGAACACTGTAAAATGTTTGTTTTTTTCCGAGTATTTATGATGCAATACAATGTAGATTTACAGTAAGCAAAGCTTTAGGGGATGATTCAAAATGTTTCATAAGAATTGTGACATAAAACTGTTTGAAATGTTGCAAAATTTTCGTGGAAACATTTTGCGAATTTTAGTATTTTTGCGCCGACCAGATCCCACCAGCTTCATAACTTTTTGCATACTGGGTGCAGCTTAGTGGGGAGGGGGATGATAAATTCATTAAAATGTATGCACACCAGTGAATATGACGTCAGAACTGTAATTCAGTCCCTGAGGAGCACATTATCCACTGTGGAGCATACCTCTTCATCAATTGGATGAATTGGGTCCTAAGTTTAAGAGATCATAATTTTAATTGTATTTCAGCCTTTTAAGACATTTTTGTGACACCATTGTATGGAAAATAAAAAATAAGCTCCTTTATAGAGCAACATATCTCCACTGCTATGGACTACAAACAAACTCTGTGTACATTTTCACTTTTAGGCCATGTATACATGTTCAGTATTTGTGAGTTTTTTACCTCAGTATTTGTAAGTCAAAATCAGGAATGTGTAAAAAAATGCAGAAGTGGTGATGTGTTTCTATTATACTTTTCCTCTCACTGTTCCACTCCTGGCTTTGGCTTAGAAATACTGAGGTAAAAAAATCACCAAATACTTAACGTATGCATGTGGCCTTAACATGTTACTCTTGTAGGCCAAGTGCACATGTTCAGTATTTGGTCAGTATTTTACCTCAGTATTTGTAAGCCAAATCAGAGGAAAAGTATAATAGAAACACGTCACCACTTCTGTATTTTTCACCCACTCCTGGCTGTGGCTTACAAATACTAAGGTAAAAACTCACCAACATACCTACGTGCACCTTGCCTTACATTTGAACATTCCTTTTTGTTAGTCTACATAGTAATAGAAAGGTCTAACAGATGAATTACTGTATTTGTGGCATGGAACAAATAAGGTATATGAACAAAGTGACAGAAAATGTATAACATTAATAATTTTCATCCAGTAGCTTTTTTTTTTAAATTTTGATAATAATAGAGAAGAAAAAATTGATGCAAAGTTGTACATACCCATTAAGGAGGAGGTAAGATTGAAAAAATAAGAAATCTCAGGGGGAGCCTGGTAAAGTCAATGGTATTTAATAATTTATTTGAATTGGGTAATATCCAAATAATGGACTGACTCTTGTCCAAAAATATTGTGTGCCAAGCTCTTTAGATTATATAAAAAAACTAGATAATTCAGTCATTATAACCTTTTGAACAGTTGAAGACTCCATGTGCTAAGGTATCATTGGAATTAAACTTTCTTTATGTTTACAGACAGTATAGATCCATGTGAAAGAAGAAGAAAAACTTTCACTGAAATCTGCGCCCCTTCGGCTTCTGCTTTGTGGCCCAATGGTCACCACTCAGCTATGAAGGCCCCATACACAATAATTCTGCAAATTGTTTCGCTACCAGATATCTCTCCTGACTCGTTCATACTAAGGAGAGCTTGGTCTGTCGAATACTCCTATGTTCTCTGTGAGAAAGCTGCTGCCACCCTACTCTGAAGGTGGCAAATTTCACTGAGAACAAAAGGATCGGTAGTCCAATATCAGCCATGCCAGAACTTTCTCTTCCCTGACATTTTTGCATATCAGACTGTCTTCCGAAGCTGTCACTATGGACGAGTTGGGGGGATGATATTTTGATGTGGATGTTTAAGGGGTATTGTCACCTGCAGGATCCTATCTCAATATGTAGTAGGTGTAATAATAATAATAATATATGCAAATACCACCAATTAGAAATGTGTAGTTTTTCTGATTTGTTATGTCTCTTTCCTCATGTGCAGGCATTGCAGGACCTTAGTTATCCATGGTTACGACCACTAGCAACTAGCTAACTAATAAACCATGGATACTTAAGGTCCTGAAATGCCTGCACATGAAGAAAGAGACATAGCAAATCAGAAAAACTATACTTAATTTTTAATTGAAGGTATTTGCTAATATTATTATTATATCTACTACATATTGAGATAGAATCTTGGAGCTGGGAATACCCCTTTCATTTATGACATTTCAACCACCCGTTACTTGACTATGCAGTCAGGTCACTGATATTCAGTCATGTCAATGTCATTTGAAACATCAATTCTGGAGAGGAGGACAGATTACCAAAGTAAGATGCAAAGAGCCCATATTATTCTTGCTCATGGGACCTTTTCTGTTGGTGTCCACTAGTGTTACATGTAACTGTATAGGTGATTTATCGCATAGCGTATTTGTTACAGAATGTCTGCAGAATGTCATTTGAATGGGGCTTGTGAAAACTCACGTTCTTGCTGCCAAAACATCCCCAACCAGATGAATGCAAGAAATTGTCAGTTACAGAAATTTACAAGTCTGTTGTGTGCTCTAATGCTATCATATGACAGTATTACCCATAATACAACCATGTGCGTTATCTGTAAGGAAGTGACACAATGAGAATTTAAAGGGAATCTATCACCTAATTTTGGCCCTATAAACTGCGGCCACCGCCATCAGGGGCTTATCTACAGCATTCTGTAATGCTGTAGATAAGCCCCTGATATAACCTGAAAGATAATAAAAACAAGTTAGATTATACTCACCCAGGGGGCGGTCTGATGCGTTCCAGTAAAATTTGTGTCTCAGGTCCGGATCCGGCGCCTCCCATCTTCATACGATCTTTGCTTCTTGTCGTGGCTCCTGTGCAGGCATACTTTATCTGCCCTGTTGAGGGCAGCATAAAGTACAGCAGTGCACAGGCCCTGGGCCTATCTGACCTTACCGGCACCTGTGCACTGCAGTACTTTGCTCTGCCCTCAACAGGGCAGATAAAGTACACCTGCACAGGAGCTGTGACAGGAAGCAAAGAAGAGGATGTAATCGTATGAAGATGGGAGGCGCCGAACCAGGACCTGCGACGCCCATCGTACTGGACCGCATCGCACTGCCCCTGGGTGAGTATAATCTAACTTGTTTTTCTTATCTTTCAGGTTACATCGGGGGCTTATCTACAGCATTACAGAATGCTGTAGATAAGCCCCTGATGGCAGTGGCCGCAGTTTATACGGCCAAAATTAGGTGGCAGATTCCCTTTAATGTCTAATGTCACTTCACTCCTTAGATAACTGTTTCTCACTATGGTTTACAACCAGTTTAAAACCTGGTGCAAAGGGTCATTTTCATCTAAATAGGACCAAAATTTGGTTTTCTCTAGTGTATACTGTAAATGTAGTTTGCTCCTCATTATTATTTCTATCTTTTTTATTACTCCAAAGGATTCTTTTCTAGAAACTACAACATTTAGGGTACACTGGGACCCTCAGTAATGTGCGTAAGGTATTGTACCTATATTATATAATATAGTACAATATCAACTACATGTGTCAGATCCTGGTGCAATTTGTGTGTCTTTCCCAACACTTTCTTTGACTTGTCCAACAAGAGTGTGTGACTTCACTGAAAATGGGTATGAATTAGCACATATGAGCTTGACCTTACATTTGATAGTATGTCCCAATATTGGGGTGCACATTTCGGGCACAAAGTTAGCCATTTAATAGGTGGTGTAAACAAGACAATCTAATGACACTAGATGTTTCTATGATAAATCTGGCTCATATTGAGACTGACAAGTCTAAGTTAGCACTGTCTAAGAGCTACACAGTATGGATAGATATGCTTCAATAAGTCGCAATGTTAAACAGATCAGTTTTATGGGAAGGATATAACAGATCAGTATCCAGCTCATACGCAGAACCTCCAGAAATCACACTTTTCTTAGGCTACGTTCACATTAGCGTTGCGCGCCGCTGCGTCGGCGACGCAACGCACGACGCACAAAAAAACGCGCGCAAACACACGCAAAAACGCTGCGTTTTGCGACGCGTGCGTCGTTTTTTGACGAAAATCGGACGCACGAAAAATGCAACTTGTTGCATTTTCTTGCGTCCGACGCTAGCGTCGGAAATGACGCACGTGTCGGAAAACGCAACAAAAAAAACGCACGCGTCCCCCATGTTAAACATAGGGGCGCATCGCCGCTGCGTCGCCGACGCAACAGCGACGCACATTAGCGGAACGCTAATGTGAACGTAGCCTTACCTATCAAGTAGTATGAGAGCCCAAGAGAATATATTGGATGATATTTATTAATGGCGGTGAGGTGAAATTCTGGCAAATATTGAAGAATCTTTTTCTGCTGATTTTTTTGTTTTTATGCCGCCTGTGACAATTTTCTAAAAAACAGGGTAGGACTTAGTAGAAGGGGTGATCAAATATAATATAATTTATGCCAGAATTTAGTGTAAATTTTAGAAAAAATCTGCACCAGCTATGATCGTCTAGCACGTACAGTGGATGTAAAAAGTCTACCTGCCACCTGTTGAAAAGGCAATTTTTTTTACATGTAAAAAAATTATACCAAGAAGAATAATTTCAGAACTTTTTCTAACTTTAATGTAATTCATAATCTGCACAATTCAATTGAAAAATAAACAGAAATACTTTTGGGTGGAAAATGAAAAATAAAGAACTAAAATAATGTGGTTGCAAACCCTTATACTAATATTTTGTTGAAGTATTTGAATTTATGATAGCATTCAATATTTTTGAGTACCGTATTTTCCGGCGTATAAGACAACTTTTTGACCCCTAAAAATTGTCCCAAAAGTCGGGGGTCGTCTTATACGCCGGGTACGGCGTGTGCAGGGAGCGATCCTGGATGTCGGCGGTCACCTGACCGCTCATGTGACCGCGACGTCATCAAAGGTCCTTCACTCACTGCATTCTCAGGAACAGAGGGAGATGCTAGCAGCGCTGTGAGCCAGGGCCCGTCCGAGGGTGAGTATATCCATGTTTTTTATTTTTATTCTTTATTTTTTACATGAATATGGATCCCAGGGCCTGAAGGAGAGTCTCCCCTCCTCTAGACCCTGGGAACCACACGCCGTATAAGATGACTGGGTGTATAAGATGATCCCCGTCTTATACGGCGGGCATATCCCAAATTCCATATTTTATATGGAAAAGTTGGAGGTTGTCGTCTTATACACCAGAAAATACGGTAAGTGTCTATCAGCATGGCACATCTAGAATTGACAATCTTAGCCCACTCTACCTCAGTGGTGCTCAAAGTCTGTCAGATTGTAAAGGCATCTCCTGTGTGGAAAAGGAGAAAATGTTCAGCTCCACAATTGTGCAAAATAGTTTATTCAGCAGAAGAGTACAAAGCAATAGCTATGTACAAGGTACAATTAAAATGTGGAAGAAAAATGTAAAATTAAAAATATTCTATCAATGTGTTTCTGGTGCAATAGCAATCTTAATCATGAAATGTGTACTGCCATCTTCAGGTGAACCCACAGGTTTTCAATTGGATTCAGATATGGGTCAGACTGGGCCAATCCACACATAACTTCTGGGATTATAACCAAAGAGTTTAACCTTGGTCTGGCAGACTGAATGTAGGTTTTGGCAAAACATAACTGGTCTGGGATGTTTTTCTATGTAAGTTCTAGATTGTGAGCCCCATCGGGGACAGTGATGATAATGTGTGCAAAACTGTAAAGCGCTGCAGAATATGTTAGCGCTATATAAAAATAAAGATTATTATTTATAAGAAGAGGTTTCTGTCTTGCCCTGTACCATTGACCAGATATATGAAGAATACGCAAGATTGTTTTCATCACATGCAGTACATAACTAGTACTTGCCAGAAATTCCTGCAGCTCCTTTAATGTTGCTGTAGGCTTCTTGGCAGCCTCCTGGCCTTACCTTCTTGTCTGTTTATCAATTTTAGTCCTAGATAATGCCACTATTGTGCTAGATTTAAGCCACTTCTTGATGACCGTCTTCACAGTGTTGGGCCCTCTTCACATGTATTTGTTTCCAGTATATGTGCCATCTGTTTTTTCACTTATACCTAATGTACCCATAACCTATGATGATCTGTACATGACCATGTTTTCACACAGACCATATGTCCATGTGAAGCACACGGAGACATGACCGTTTTATTCCATCAGCATGGATGACAAAGAACAATACACGTCTATGCGTCTGTGAAGAACATGTGCAGCACACGGATCTCATCCATGTTCCATCTGTTTGCACTCTGTGTGCTCTATGTCTTTATTTAACATTACAAAGTAAAAATAGCAGCTTTATAATGTCATTCCTTCTTTATCCATACTAGAAAAACACAGATGGCACACCAATCCAAAACATTGATGAAACCAGTCCTGTTTTTTTCTGGTCTACAGTTTTATTCGAACTTGTGAAGGGCACCTTGCTTTGTATATCTCTTGCCTTCGAAAAAAATGTCCATTATCCTCCTTACTGATAGCTGTCAACAATGAAATCCTTTGCTGTGTTGCAAGCTGTTTATGGACCATGGCTTTTGCTGTAAAATGCAACTAAGAAAATGTCAGGAAAATACAACAAGAACAGCTAAACTTTATTTGTGGTTAATCAGAATCGCTATAAATGGTGGCAGCTGTGTGCAGACTATTATTTAACATGAGCTTAAATATGTTTGGCTAATTCTGAACACAACCACATCCCCAATTTTAAGAGGGGATTCAACTTATGCAACCACATTATTTTAGTTGTGTTGTTTTTATTTCCCCCTCAAAAAGATTTCAACTTGTTCCTCAATGGATATGTAAAGATTATGGGTGACATTAAAGATGGAGAAAGTTTTAAATATTTCTTATTGGTATTTTTTTACATGACAAAAACCTGGCATCTTATCAGAAGTGTGTAGATCTTTTATATCCACTGCAGATAGTCAGCGCTTTATCTTATTCCAGCACAGTTTACATTAAGACTGGGGTATAACACTAGTCTTAATAAATCCTACCCTTGTGTATTATGGAAGATGTGCACAGAATGCTTCACTATTCCTTCCTTTTCTTACTGTCACTAATTGTATTTCTCTGTTTTTCATATATTGCAAAAGTAGAGTCCGAAAATAAGTTGCTCCACTAACATAATTTTATATACATTGTTGATCATATATGACATTTTTAAACTAAGCATTTGAAATGTTTACAGAAAAATTAAAGGAAAATGACTTTGCACAAAATATATTTAAGTATAAAATTTTATATGTAAAAGATTTACATTTGTCAGCACCTGAATTTTGTCACATTTGTAAGAATTTATAAAATGATTTGTGAACAGCAATAATGATGTATATAAACCTTACCTGCAAAACAATTATACTGGATTTCATTATCATACACCAATGTTAACGTGAAATCTTGTGAAATCAGAATTTTACCATGTTGGTAAGTGTTTTATTTGGAACATGTTGACAAGATTAATAAAAATATGTTAAAGTCATTTCTGTACAGAATTAATTTCACTTGTAAATGTCAAAGATAATGGGGCTATGCTATTATATCTCCCTCCTTTTTTTGTTGATTATAAGATACTAGATTGTGGCCCGATTCTAACGCATCGGGTATTCTAGAATATGCATGTCCCCGTAGTATATGGACAATGATGATTCCAGAATTTGCGGCAGACTGTGCCCGTCGCTGATTGGTCGAGGCAACCTTTATGACATCATCGTCGCCATGGCAACCATTATGACATCAGTGTCGCTGTGCCCGTCGCTGATTGGTCGAGGCCTGGCGGCCTCGACCAATCAGAGATGCGGGATGTCTACGTCCTTTATGACATCATCGTCGCTGTGCCCGTCGCTGATTGGTCAAGGCCTGGTGGCCTCGACCAATCAGATGCGGGATTTCCAGGACAGACAGACAGAAAGACAGACAGACAGACAGACGGAAAAACCCTTAGACAATTATATACATAGATGTTTTATTAATAAGGATATGGACATATTATGGAGTGGGCAACAAAAAACCATTTGCGATTATTCAAAGTGTTTTTGCAGGATCGCCATAAAAACACAGCTGCAATTCGGTATCAAAATGAGTCTTTTGATGCTTTCTTTGCTGTTCAGCTTATTGGAGGAAAAACATAGTAAAATTGCTAAAAGTATAAAAAAAAGTGCTGTAAGTCAAAAAACATAAGGAAAAATATGCACTGCTCAAAAAATAAAGGGAACACTTAAACAACACAATGTAACTGCAAGTCAATCACACTTCTGTGAAGTCAACTTGTCCAGTTATGAAGCAACATCAACTGTGAATGTTTCTCCTGTTGTGCAAATAGAGCAGACAACAGGTAGAAATGATAGGCAATTAGCAAGGCAACCCCTATAAAGAGTAGTCCTGCAGCAAATGTACTACCTGTGAACATGCCCAAAAAATGTCAATATACATAGCTTTATTCATATTTATACTCTTTAGTCTATGCATCAACAGTAGCAAACCAAACAATGATTTTCAGATCATGGATTTGGTGTTGGTGCAGAATATGTAAAAGTTGGTGTGCCAGTCCCAAATTTTTTGTGTGAATTTACTTACCCGTTGTGGCTATGGGCACATAGAATTTTTTCAGGGCTTTTGGCATTGGTCAGCTCCAGAAAACACTGAAAAATCAACCAAAAATAGTGTGAAATACTATTTGTATTCAACTATATTGTAAAACCACTTTGTTATTCATATATTCATTCTTTTGAGTGATTTTTTTTCTGCTTCAACTTTTGGAAAATGCAATGGGAGCAAAGATAGTACATTTAACTTATTTTAAGCGGCTAATAGGGATGAGCAAATAGCTTCGGATAACTCCTTATCCGAATAGCTATAGCACTTACCGAATAGCTGCATTGGGATACCTGCAGCGCTCCCGATAATCAGATGTTCGGCCCACAGCTGCATGTGTTGCGGCTGTGTGAGTAACAGCACATGCATGGAGAGGCTAACATATTAGTCACGCGCAATCAAACCAATAAAATGCTTAAGGAAAAAAACCTTCCACAACACTTACAAAAACTCTTTAAATCCACATCTGGAAATTTAAGCTTTTCCGAAAACTCCCAAAAGAAAGAATTTTTCCCAAAGCAGTTTCCACTAGAAAACACACTTTGTTCCCCAGTGTGAAGCGGAACACACAAACAAATTAGGTGAAAAGCAATACAGAAAACCTCAGCAAGATAGTCCTTCACTGGGGAGCTGAGACTCAAAACGTCCATCTAACTTGGAATATAGCCATCAAAGACTGCATGTGCCAGGTGAGTATAAATAGGCGATACCAAGATGCAATAGGGCAAAGCAAAATGAGGACGTGAAAGCACCAGCATAGAAGCAACACAGAAAATCAAGGACAAGATCATTATCAGCAGTGGGAAAAATGCAACACAGGCTTTAGTCAAGCAAGAATGATATCGACCCACAGACAGAGATTACCAGACCAAGTCCTGGAGTTGAGCCATGACAGTGAGCAGATCAATTCGTGGAGGTTCAAGTTCAAGTCGAATTTCCTGAAATTTTTAAACTCGATTAGCAGTCCTCAAACCCCCTCCCCCCAAAGTTGCATTATTTCCTACGCTGTTGAAGCATCAGAGAGCAGGGAAATGACATTTTCCATTGTCACACGGGCTTCCCCATAATTCCCTACAGGTATGACATCTTACAGATCATCATACCTTTTACAGTGGTGGTCAATACCTGGGTCATCACAGATCAGTGGTTCCTAGTGGAGCACAGTTTGTACAGCAGAGTCATTTTTCCATCTTTAACCCCTTTCCGACGTTGGGCGTAATAATATGCCCAAGTCGGAATCCCTCCCTTTGATGAGGGCTTTGGCACTGAGCCCACATCTTTTCTGGCTCCAGTCAGCTTTTTTGAACAGCTGATATGTACCTCTAACAACTGTGGGTGGAATAGCGATCCACCTGCCGCTGTTAACTCGTGCTTACCGGAAGCACATCAGAAATCCTGCCCATCGGTGACCCCATAACTTGATCGTGGGTCACCAATGGATCGGTATGACAACCAGAGGTCTTAAGCAGACCTCTATGGTTGTGACTGCTATGAGCATCGCCCTGTGGTCGGCGCTCATAGCACATGAGAATTTCTAATACACAGGCAATCTGATCATCGCCTGTGTGTAGCAGAGGCGATCAGACAACTGCAGCTTCTTATTTCCCATGGAAACTATTGAAGCATGCAAAAAGTTAAAAAAATTTAAAAAAAGTTTTTAAATTCGTAAATTTTTTTAAAAAGCACTGAAGTGCAAATCACACCCCTTCAAAATAAAACAATAAAAAGAAAATCAAATATACACATATTTGGTATTGCTGCATTCAGAATATAAGAAATCTATCAATATAAGAAAATAATTAATCCGATCGCTAAACAATAAAATATTCAAAATGCTAGAATTACGTTTTTTTGGTCGCCACTACATTGCAATAAAATGCAATAACAGGCGAAAGATTGTATCTACAATAAAATGTATCAATAAAAACATCAGCTCAGTGACCAAAAAAAAAGCCCTCACCCAGCACCTTATCACGAAAAATGGAGACGCTATAGATCTCTGAAAATGGCGCCATTTTTTGTACCAAAGTTTGGATTTTTTTTCACCCCACTTGTAAATTTTTCCCCGTTTTCTAGTACATGATATGTTTAAACCAATAGTGTCGTTCAAAAGTACAACTTGTCCCGCAAAAATCAAAACCCTCACATGGCCATTTTGACCAAAAATTAAAAAAAGATATGGCTTTGGGAGAAAGGGGAGCAATAAAGAAAACCCAAAGCCGAAAATACGTCTGGTCATGAAGGGGTTAAAGTCACTGGGTAAGTCTCCTGTAGAGTGTAAGCACTCATGATCAGCAGAATCCTCTCTCTCTTCTGTAAATATTAAGCCAGCTCTTATGGTCAATGAGGTCCTCTTTCTTTTGCCTCTAAAGAGTAAGTTCTTATGGTCAGAGGGTTCTCGCTATCTCTCCTCTCCCCAAAGTACATTTTATGAGCAATTGCAGGCTTTCCAGTATTGGAATCCAAATTTATTTGGCACAAATCAAATTTTTTTGGGAAGTTGGCAAATTCGGATTTCAAAAGATTCACTAATCTCTAGCTGAGACATAATACAATATTTATTTAATCTAAATCATGGCTGTAAAGGACCTTTGTTTTATCCTTTGGTTGCGTTCCTATTCCTGAATTTTTATTTACCTTTTAGTACACGGTCATCACTACACATACTGTAACTGGTAGGTAACCAGCTGCAGCAGCCTTCCTGTATATAAGACAAACTACCAAGGAGATGACTGCTCATCATTGTACCACTACCACCCCCATCATACGCCTCACAAGTCCCTTTTCACGAAAGTGCCAGCCTCTTGTTGTTATTCATATGTACAAGCTTATATTTATTCCCTTCCCTTGAATTTTGCTTATGACACATCGGTATGAATTCCTGTGGTCTACAGAATGCCAGGGCGATGCAGTGGTAGAGGCACAGGCACACACAGCGGACATCTGAGTCCCAGCGCTGTGACATTATTGCGTCGCATTGGGACTCTAACGTCCTGTGTGTGTGTGGCGCAATGACATCAATGCCGGTGGACTCGTCACAATACAGTATTATGTGAGTATATGATTTTTTTATTTTTATTAAAAATTGTGGTGTGACTGTGGGGAATCATAAAGTGTGGGGCCCCTATATAGTGGGAAGTCCACAAATATCTTCTAGAGGGCAATTTTATCATCTAGAGTGCTGAAAGGAGGCATTTTACTTTGTAAGGGACACTGTGGTGGACATGATTATGTGGGGCAGTTAAAGAAGTACTGTTTTTGCGCCACACAGCAGATGCAGTAATAAGTACCCATACGGCTGCTCCGGCTCTGCATTGGGGTATCAGCAGGATGAAGATTTTCTGCTGATTGGGAATAGATGGGGAAGGTGCTGGAGATGTGAGAAGTAAAATGTGCCTTTGTTGCAATCTGCAGATGACTCATGGCTGGAAGAAGTTGTCGTGACACTCTATGCCAGATTGAAAAATTGGGAAAAATCAATGACTTCATCAGAAAAACCGTCAGCTGTAAGTCACTATAACTATACTGTAATCAATTAACCTGTAACCTGTAATTAATTTACCTAACCAGGTAACCCGAATTACAACTAAGGCAACAATTCCATATCGTGGGTATAGGGGAACCTCAGCAAATAACCAGGGTGTTACTGAAATTAAATCACCATACAAAATCAAAATCAATATTACCTCTATATTGTGACCATGTAGTGGTAGATATCAGTCCTACAGAACATTGTGGGGACAACTATGAGGGGCAGCCATCATATAGTATGGGTGGGCAAGATACTGTGTATAAGAAGCCGTGGGAGGCTGTATTCTGGGTATAAGGACTACACACAGGGAGGACATTATTCTGTTTAGGGGTGATTGGGGGGGGGGCTTATAGTGTTTATATTGGGATTTGAAGTGTAGGCAGCATTGTACTGTTTATAGCGTGATTTGGGGTAATAAAACTATGCACTGTACATGAGGGCTTTGAGGGCCCTCAGACTTTAAAGAGCTATGGAGACATAATTGTTGTGAATTCTGCTCTTGGGCTCCCTCCGGTGGTTATGAGTGGTAGTGCTGCTGTCTTTGGATCGCAATATTTATCAGGTGTGTCCACTTATTGCAATTTGGACTGGGCTATTTAGTCTTGCTTGATCCTTTAGTCAGTGCCAGTTGTCCATTGTTTTTGGAGGATTCACATTCCAGACTGGTCTCTCCTGCTTGCTGTTCTTTTCAACAAAGATAAGTTCTGGCTTTGTTTTTGCTGTCCACATGATGTGGGCCTTATAGTTCTGTGCATTTTCATGTTTTGTCTTGTCCAGCTTTGTCTGTGTTAGGATTTTTTTGCAGCCAAGCTGTATCTCTGGAGATGCAGATATACCCTCCATGTCTTTAGTCAGAGGTGGGGTTTTGTATTTTCTGTGGTGGATATTTTCTAGTGTTTTAATACTGACTGCATAGTTCTCTGTCATATTCTTTCTTTTTAGCTAGCAAGGCCTCCTTTGCTAAATCCTGATTTCAGTCTGCGTATGTCATTTCCCTCTCCTCTCACAGTCAATATTTGTCGGGGGCTCTCTATCCTTTGGGGATTTTCTCTGAGACAAGATAGTTTTCCCGTTTCTATCTTTAGGGGAAGTTAGTCCTTAGGCTGTGTCGAGGTGTCTAGGGAGTGTTAGGTACATCCCACGGCTACTTCTAGTTGCGGTGCTAAGTTCAGGGTCTGCGGTCAGTACAGGTTCCACCTTCTCCAGAGTACGTCACATGCTGCTCCTAGGCCACCAGATCATAACAGTACAACTGGCCAACAATGAGTTAAATGCATCTCAGAAGAAGGGAAGGAAAGTGCTGAGCCATTTTTTTTTCTGTAGTCTGTTGTGTCTTTCCTTCCCTCTTTTCATCTGGGTGGCTCAGGAGTTAGGCGCTGGCATGGAGGTTCAGTAATTGGTTTCTCGTGTGGACCAACTTGCTGATAGAGTACAGGGTATTTCCGATTATATCGTTCAGACTCCGGTTTTAGAGCCTAGAATTCCTACTCCTGATTTGTTTTTTGGGGACAGGTCCAAATTTTTGAGCTTTAAAAATAACTGTAAACTGTTTTTTGCTCTGAAACCCCGTTCTTATGGTGATCCCATTCAGCAGGTTGAAATTGTTATTTCCCTGCTGCGTGGTGATCCTCAGGATTGGGCATTTTCCCTGGAATCTGGGAATCTTGCTTTGCTTAATGTAGACACCTTTTTTCAGGCGCTAGGGTTATTGTATGATGAACCTAATTAAGTGGATCATGCAGAGAAGACCTTGTTGGCCCTGTGTCAGGGTCAAGAAGCGGCAGAATCGTATTGCCAGAAATTTAGAAAATGGTCTGTATTGACTAAATGGAATGAGGATGCCTTGGCGGCAATTTTCAGAAAGGGTCTTTCTGAATGCGTTAAAGATGTTATGGTGGGGTTCCCCACGCCTGCTGGTCTGAGTGATTCTATGTCTCTGGCCATTCAGATTGATCGGCGCTTGCGCGAGCGCAGAGTTGTGCACACTGTGGCGTTGTCCTCCGAGTGGAGCCCTGAGCCTATGCAGTGTGATAGGATTTTGTCAAGAGCTGAACGACAAAGATTCAGGTGTCAGAATTGGTTGTGTTTTTACTGCGGCGATTCTGCTCATGTTATTTCTGATTGCCCTAAGCGTACAAAGAGAATCGCTAGTTCTGTTACCATCAGTACTGTACAACCTAAATTTCTGTTATCTGTGACCTTGATCTGCTCATTATCATCGTTTTCTGTCATGGCATTTGTGGATTCAGGCACCGCTCTGAACTTAATGGACTTAGAATTTGCCAGACGTTGTGTTTTCCCCTTGCAGCCTTTGCAGAACCCTATTCCTTTAAGGGGCATTAATGCTACACCGTTGGCTAAAAATAAACCTCAGTTTTGGACACAGCTGACCATGCGCATGGCTCCAGCCCATCAGGAAGATTGTCGTTTTCTGGTGTTGCATAATTTGCATGATGCTATTGTGCTAGGTTTTCCATGGTTACAGGTACATAATCCGGTGTTAGATTGGAAATCTATGTCTGTGACTAGTTGGGGTTGTCAGGGGGTTCATGGTCATGTTCCTTTGATGTCAATTTCCTCTTCCCCCTCTTCTGAAATTCCTGAGTTTTTGTCAGATTTCCAGGATGTATTCGATGAGCCCAAATCCAGTTCCCTTCCACCGCATAGGGACTGTGATTGTGCTATTGACTTGATTCCAGGTTGTAAATTCCCTAAGGGCCGACTTTTCAACCTGTCTGTGCCAGAACATGCCGCCATGCGGAGCTATATTAAGGAGTCTTTGGAGAAGGGGCATATTCGGCCATCTTCTTCACCATTGAGAGCAGGTTTTTTTTTTGTTTCCAAGAAGGATGGCTCCTTGAGACCCTGTATTGATTATCGCCTCTTGAATAAGATCACGGTCAAATTTCAATATCCTTTGCTTACTGATTTGTTTGCTAGGATTAAGGGGGCTAGTTGGTTT
The DNA here is from genome assembly GCF_032444005.1 of Ranitomeya imitator. Taxonomy (NCBI): domain Eukaryota; kingdom Metazoa; phylum Chordata; class Amphibia; order Anura; family Dendrobatidae; genus Ranitomeya; species Ranitomeya imitator. The sequence goes on along the minus strand of NC_091282.1, from coordinate 1,056,366,953 downwards.
ACTAAGATTGACCTTCGAGGGGCATATAATCTTGTTCGTATTAAGCAGGGTGACGAATGGAAAACTGCATTTAATACGCCCGAAGGCCATTTTGAATACCTTGTGATGCAATTCGGACTCTCTAATGCCCCATCTGTGTTCCAGTCCTTCATGCATGATATCTTTCGGAGTTATCTTGATAAATTCATGATTGTATATTTGGATGATATTTTGATTTTTTCCGATGATTGGGAGTCTCATGTGAAACAGGTCAGGATGGTATTTCAGATCCTCCGTGAGAATGCTTTATTTGTGAAGGGGTCTAAGTGCCTCTTTGGAGAGCAGAAGGTTTCTTTTTTGGGCTTCATTTTTTCTCCCTCATCTATAGAAATGGATCCGGTTAAGGTTCAGGCCATTCATGATTGGATTCAGCCCACATCTGTGAAGAGCCTTCAGAAATTCTTGGGCTTTGCTAATTTTTATCGTCGTTTCATTGCCAACTTCTCCAGTGTGGTTAAACCTCTGACCGATTTAACGAAGAAAGGCGCTGATGTGACGAATTGGTTCTCCGCGGCGGTTTCTGCCTTTCAGGAGCTTAAACGCCGATTTACTTCTGCCCCTGTGTTGCGTCAGCCGGATGTTTCTCTTCCATTTCAGGTTGAGGTTGACGCGTCTGAGATTGGGGCAGGGGCCGTTTTGTCTCTGAGGAATTCTGATGGTTCCTTGATGAAACCGTGTGCCTTCTTTTCTCAGAAGTTTTCGCCTGCGGAATGCAATTATGATGTCGGCAATCGGGAGTTGTTGGCTATGAAGTGGGCATTTGAGGAGTGGCGACATTGGCTTGAGGGGGCCAAGCACCGTATTGTGGTCCTGACCGATCATAAAAATCTGATTTACCTCGAGTCTGCCAAACGACTGAACCCTAGACAGGCTCGATGGTCCCTGTTTTTCTCCCGTTTTGATTTTGTGGTCTCGTATCTTCCGGGTTCTAAGAATGTTAAGGCTGATGCCCTCTCTAGGAGTTTTTTGCCTGATTCTCCTGGGGTCCTTAAGCCAATCGGCATTCTGAAGGAAGGGGTGATTCTTTCTGCCATCTCCCCTGATTTACGACGGGTTCTTCAGGAATTTCAGGCTGATAAACCTGACCGCTGTCCAGTGGGGAAACTGTTTGTTCCTGATAGATGGACTAGTAAAGTAATTTCTGAGGTTCATTGTTCTGTGTTAGCTGGCCATCCTGGGATTTTTGGTACCAGAGATTTGGTTGGTAGGTCCTTTTGGTGGCCTTCTTTGTCACGGGATGTGCGTTCTTTTGTGCAGTCCTGTGGGACTTGTGCGCGGGCCAAGCCTTGTTGTTCCCATGCTAGTGGGTTGCTTCTGCCTTTGCCGGTCCCTGAGAGGCCTTGGACGCATATTTCTATGGATTTTATTTCAGATCTTCCGGTTTCCCAGAGGATGTCGGTTATCTGGGTGGTTTGTGATCGGTTTTCTAAGATGGTTCATTTGGTACCTTTGCCTAAATTGCCTTCCTCTTCTGATTTGGTTCCATCGTTTTTTCAGCATGTGGTTCGTTTGCATGGCATTCCGGAGAATATTGTGTCTGATAGAGGTTCCCAGTTTGTTTCTAGGTTTTGGCGGGCCTTTTGTGCAAGGCTGGGCATTGATTTGTCTTTTTCTTCCGCATTTCATCCTCAGACAAATGGCCAAACCGAGCGAACTAATCAGACTTTGGAAACTTATTTGAGATGCTTTGTGTCTGCTGATCAGGATGATTGGGTGGCTTTCTTGCCATTGGCCGAGTTTGCCCTTAACCCCTCTGTGACCTTAGACGTACTATCCCGTCGAGGTGCCCTGGGCTTATCTGACCCTGGACGGGATAGTACGTCATAGCCGATCGGCCGCGCTCACGGGGGGAGCGCGGCCGATCGCGGCCAGGTGTCAGCTGCTTATCGCAGCTGACATCCGGCACTATGTGCCAGGAGCGGTCACGGACCGCCCCCGGCACATTAACCCCTGGCACACCGCGATCAAAGATGATCGCGATGTGCCGGCGGTGCAGGGAAGCACCGCGCAGGGAGGGGGCTCCCTGCGGGCTTCCCTGAGCCCCCCGCAGCAACGCGATGTGATCGCGTTGCTGCGAGGGTCTCCTCACCTCCCTCCCTGCTCGAGCCCCGGATCCAAGATGGCCGCGGATCCGGGTCCTGCAGGGAGGGAGGTGGCTTCACAGAGCCTGCTTAGAGCAGGCACTGTGAAGGCTGCAGCGCTGCATGTCAGATCAGTGATCTGACAGAGTGCTGTGCAAACTGTCAGATCACTGATCTGTGATGTCCCCCCCTGGGACAACGTAAAAAAGTAAAAAAAAAATTTTCCAAATGTGTAAAAAAAATAAAAAAAAATATTCCAAAATAATGAAAAAAAAAAAAAAATATTATTCCCATAAATACATTTCTTCATCTAAATAAAAAAAAAAAACCAATAAAAGTACACATATTTAGTATCGCCGCGTCCGTAACGACCCGACCTATAAAACTGTCCCACTAGTTAACCCCTTCAGTAAACACCGTAAGAAAAAAAAAAAAAAAACGAGGCAAAAAACAACGCTTTATTATCATACCGCCGAACAAAAAGTGGAATAACACGCGATCAAAAGGACAGATATAAATAACCATGGTACCGCTGAAAGCGTCATATTGTCCCGCAAAAAAAGAGCCGCCATACAGCATCATCAGCAAAAAAATAAAAAAGTTATAGTCCTGAGAATAAAGCGATGCAAAAATAATTATTTTTTCTGTAAAATAGTTTTTATCGTATAAAAGCACCAAACCATAAAAAAATGATATAAATGAGGTATCGCTGTAATCGTACTGACCCGAAGAATAAAACTGATTTATCAATTTTACCAAACGCGGAACGGTATAAACGCCTCCCCCAATAGAAATTCATGAATAGCTGGCTTTTGGTCATTCTTCCTCACAAAAATCGGAATAAAAAGCGATAAAAAAATGTCACGTGCCCAAAAATGTTTTCAATAAAAACGTCAACTCGTCCCGCAAAAAACAAGACCTCACATGACTCTGTGGACCAAAATATGGAAAAATTATAGCTCTCAAAATGTGGTATTGCAAAAAATATTTTTTGCAATAAAAAGGGTCTTTCAGTGTGTGACGGCTGCCAATCATAAAAATCCGCTAAAAAACTCGCTATAAAAGTAAATCAAACCCCCCTTCATCACCCCCTTAGTTAGGGAAAAATAAAAAAAAATGTATTTATTTCCATTTTCCCATTAGGGCTAGGGTTAGGGCTAGGATTAGGGTTAGGGTTAGGGTTAGGGCTAGGGTTAGGGCTAGGGTTAGGGCTAGGGCTAGGGTTAGGGCTAGGGTTAGGGCTAGGGTTAGGGTTAGGGCTAGGGTTAGGGTTAGGGCTAGGGTTAGGGCTAGGGTTAGGGTTAGGGCTAGGGCTAGGGCTAGGGTTAGGGTTAGGGCTAGGGTTAGGGCTAGGGTTAGGGTTAGGGTTGGGGCTACAGTTAGGGTTGGGGCTAAAGTTAGGGTTAGGGTTTAGATTACATTTACAGTTGGGAATAGGGTTGGGATTAGGGTTAGGGGTGTGTCAGGGTTAGAGGTGTGGTTAGGGTTACCGTTGGAATTAGGGTTAGGGGTGTGTTTAGATTAGTTATAATTGGGGGGTTTCCACTGTTTCGGCACATCAGGGGCTCTCCAAACACGACATGGCGTCCGATCTCAATTCCAGCCAATTCTGCGTTGAAAAAGTAAAACAGTGCTCCTTCCCTTCCGAGCTCTCCTGTGTGCCCAAACAGGGGTTTACCCCAACATATGGGGTATCAGCGTACTCAGGACAAATTGGACAACAACTTTTGTGGACCAATTTCTCCTGTTACCCTTGGGAAAATACAAAACTGGGGGCTAAAAAATAATTTTTGTGGGAAAACAAAAAGATTTTTTATTTTCACGGCTCTGCGTTATAAACTGTAGTGAAACACTTGGGGGTTCAAAGTTCTCACAACACATCTAGATAAGTTCATTGAGGGGTCTAGTTTCCAATATGGGGTCACTTGTGGGGGGTTTCTACTGTTTAGGTACATTAGGGGCTCTGCAAACGCAATGTGACGCCTGCAGACCAATCCATCTAAGTCTGCATTCCAAATGATGCTCCTTCCCTTCCGAGCCCTCCCATGCGCTCAAACGGTGGTTCCCCCCCACATATCGGGTATCAGCGTACTCAGGACAAATTGGACAACAACATTTAGGGTCCAATTTCTCCTGCTAACCTTGGAAAAATACAAAACTGGGGGCTAAAATATAATTTTTGTGGAAAAAAAATATTTTTTATTTGCATGGCTCTGCGTTATAAACTGTAGTGAAATACTTGGGGGTTCAAAGCTCTCACAACACATCAAGATGAGTTCCTTAGGGGGTCTACTTTCCAAAATGGTGTCACTTGTGGGGGGTTTCTACTGTTTAGGTACATTAGGGGCTCTGCAAACGCAATGTGACGCCTGCAGACCATTCCATCTAAGTCTGCATTCCAAATGGCGCTCCTTCCCTTCCGAACCCTCCCATGCGCCCAAACGGTGGTTCCCCCCCACATATGGGGTATCAGGGTACTCAGGACAAATTGGACAACAACTATTGGGGTCCAATTTCTCCTGTTACCCTAGGGAAAATACAAAACTGGGGGCTAAAAAATAATTTTTGTGGGAAAAAAATTTTGTTTTATTTTTATGGCTCTGCATTATAAACTTCTGTGAAGCCCTTGGTGGGTCAAAGTGCTCACCACACATCCAGATAAGTTCCTTAGGGGGTCTACTTTCCAAAATGGTGTCACTTGTGGGGGGTTTCAATGTTTAGGCACATCAGTGGCTCTCCAAATGCAACATGGCGTCCCATCTCAATTCCTGTCAATTTTGCATTGAAAAGTCAAACGGCGCTCCTTCCCTTCCGAGCTCTCCCATGCGCCCAAACAGTGGTTTACTGCCACATATGGGGTATCAGCGTACTCGGGACAAATTGGACAACAACTTTTGAGGTCCAATTTCTTCTCTTACCCTTGGAAAAATAAAAAATTGGGGGCAAAAATATAATTTTTGTGAAAAAATATGATTTTTTATTTTTACGGTTCTGCATTATAAACTTCTGTGAAGCACTTGGTGGGTCAAAGTGCTCACCACACCTCTAGATAAGTTCCTTAGGGGGTCTACTTTCCAAAATGGTGTCACTTGTGGGGGGTTTCAATGTTTAGGCACATCAGTGGCTCTCCAAACGCAACATGGCGTCCCATCTCAATTTCTGTCAATTTTGCATTGAAAAGTCAAACTGCGCTCCTTCCCTTCCGAGCTCTCCCATGCGCCCAAACAGTGGTTTACTGCCACATATGGGGTATCAGCGTACTCGGGACAAATTGGACAAGAACTTTTGAGGTCCAATTTCTTCTCTTACCCTTGGAAAAATAAAAAATTGGGGGCAAAAATATAATTTTTGTGAAAAAATATGATTTTTTATTTTTACGGTTCTGCATTATAAACTTCTGTGAAGCACTTGGTGGGTCAAAGTGCTCACCACACATCCAGATAAGTTCCTTAGGGGGTCTACTTTCCAAAATGGTGTCACTTGTGGGGGGTTTCAATGTTTAGGCACATCAGTGGCTCTCCAAACGCAACATGGCGTCCCATCTCAATTCCTGTCAATTTTGCATTGAAAAGTCAAATAGCGCTCCTTCCCTTCCGAGCTCTCCCATGCGCCCAAACAGTGGTTTACTGCCACATATGGGGTATCAGCGTACTCAGGACAAATTGGACAACAACTTTTTGGGTCCAATTTCTCCTGTTACCCTTGGTAAAATAAAACAAATTGGAGCTGAAGTAAATTTTTTGTGTAAAAAAGTTAAATGTTCATTTTTATTTAAACATTCCAAAAATTCCTATTAAACACCTGAAGGGTTAATAAACTTCTTGAATGTGGTTTTGAGCACCTTGAGGGGTGCAGTTTTTAGAATGGTGTCACACTTGGGCATTTTCTATCATATAGACCCCTCAAAATGACTTCAAATGAGACGTGGTCCCTAAAAAAAAATGGTGTTGTAAAAATGAGAAATTGCTGGTCAACTTTTAACCCTTATAACTCCCTAACAAAAAAAAAATTGGTTCCAAAATTATGCTGATGTAAAGGAGACATGTGGGAAATGTTACTTATTAAGTATTTTGTGTGACATATCTCTGTGATTTAATTGCATAAAAATTCAAAGTTTGAAAATTGCGAAATTTTCAAAATTTTCGCCAAATTTCCGTTTTTTTCACAAATAAACGCAGGTACTATCAAAGAAATTTTACCACTATCATGAAGTACAATATGTCACGAGAAAACAATGTCAGAATCACCAGGATCCGTTGAAGCGTTTCGGAGTTATAACCTCATAAAGGGACAGTGGTCAGAAATGTAAAAATTGGCCTGGTCATTAACGTGCAAACCACCCTTGGGGGTAAAGGGGTTAATAATCGGGCTAGTTCTGCTACCTTGGTTTCGCCTTTTTTTTGTAATTTTGGTTTTCATCCTCGTTTTTCTTCAGGGCAGGTTGAGCCTTCTGATTGTCCTGGTGTGGATTCTGTGGTTGACAGGCTGCAGCAAATTTGGGCTCATGTGGTGGACAATTTGGTGTTGTCTCAGGAGGAGGCTCAGCGTTTTGCTAACCGTCGTCGGTGTGTTGGTTCCCGGCTTTGGGTTGGGGATTTGGTCTGGTTGTCTTCCCGTCATGTTCCTATGAAGGTTTCTTCCCCTAAGTTCAAGCCTCGGTTTGTTGGTCCTTATAGAATTTCTGAGATTATCAATCCAGTGTCTTTTCGTTTGGCCCTTCCAGACTCTTTTTTCCATCCATAATGTTTTCCATAGATCTTTGTTGCAGAAGTATGTGGTGCCCGTTGTTCCCTCTGTTGATCCTCCGGCTCCGGTGTTGATTGATGGGGAGTTGGAGTATGTGGTTGAGAAGATTTTGGATTCTCGTTTTTCAAGGCGGAAGCTTCAGTATCTTGTCAAATGGAAGGGTTATGGCCAGGAGGATAATTCTTGGGTTGTTGCCTCCGATGTTCATGCTGACGATTTGGTTCGTGCCTTTCATTTGGCTCATCCTGATCGGCCTGGGAGCTCTGGTGAGGATTCGGTGACCCCTCCTCAATGGAAGGGGGGGGGTACTGTTGTGAATTATGCTCTTGGGCTCCCTCCGGTGGTTATGAGTGGTAGTGCTGCTGTCTTTGGTTCGCAGCATTTATCAGGTGTGTCCACTTGGACAAATTGCAATTTGGAGGATTCACATTCCAGACTGGTCTCTCCTGTTTGCTGTTCTTTTCAACAAGGATAAGTTCTGGCTTTGTTTTTGCTGTCCACATGCTGTGGGCCTTATAGTTCTGTGCATTTTCATGTTTTGTCTTGTCCAGCTTTGTCTGTGTTAGGATTTTTTTGCAGCCAAGCTGTATCTCTGGAGATGCAGATATACCCTCCATGTCTTTAGTCAGAGGTGGGGTTTTGTATTTTCTGTGGTGGATATTTTCTAGTGTTTTAATACTGACCGCATAGTTCTCTGTCCTATTCTTTCTTTTTAGCTAGCAAGGCTTCCTTTGCTGAATCCTGATTTCAGTCTGCGTATGTCATTTCCCTCCCCTCTCACAGTCAATATTTGTGGGGGGCTGTCTATCCTTTGGGGATTTTCTCCGAGGCAAGATAGTTTTCCCGTTTCTATCTTTAGGGGAAGTTAGTCCTTAGGCTGTGTCGAGGTGTCTAGGGAGTGTTAGGTACATCCCACTGCTACTTCTAGTTGCGGTGCTAAGTTCAGGGTCTGCGGTCAGTACAGGTACCACCTTCTCCAGAGTACGTCACATGCTGCTCCTAGGCCACCAGGTCATAACACATAATATGTTTAGAGGAGCATTTGGTCCATTATACTGTGTATAAGGAAGCTGTGGGTGTATTATACTGCATATAATAAGGCTTAATCATTTTCACATGAGTTGTCTCCGCAGACTCCTCCGTATCAGGTCGCAAGACAATGTCCCGGACACGGCAATTCTTGAACAAACTGGGCTCTGCAGGTGGGCTGAACATGTGGTCAGAATGCCTGACAGCTGACTACCACAACAACTACTGTATGGAGAACTGTGCCACGGAAAGCGAGCTGTTGGGGGGCAGGAGAAGCGCTATAAAGACTGCCTTAAGGCGTCTCTCAAAATCCTGGAAGTCAACACCAATGAATGGGAAGAGCTTGCCCTGGATTGTCCAGGTTGGCGGGGCAGGATCACCTCAGGAGCACGTGCAGCTGAAGATAGGAAAATCTTTGACGCAAAAAGAAAGCATGCTGTCTGCAAGGCACAAGTAGAATCTGGTATACTGACCACATCTGCTTCCTTATGTCAAGTATGTGGGCAAACCTTCAGGGCCCGGATTGGACTCATCAGCCACCTCCGAACCCATAACTACTAATTCTCTTCTAACCCTGAAGTCATGGTCATCTTTGATTACGAAGGACGAACATCAGTAAGGCTGTATGTCTATCTGTGTATATGGGAGCTGTGAGGGCATGAATATGTGCATTGGGAGCTGTGGAGGCATCATTGTACTGTGTATATGGAGCTGCAGGGACATTATACTGTGTATGAGGGATGTAGACCCATCATACTGTGTATACAGGAGCTATAAATGGAGGACTTAGGGATATTTTTACTGTACTTTGTGAACCATTATTACGGTACATAGGGAGACAGAGGATGGTATTACTGTAGGTGGGGAGACTCAGGTGACGTTATTATATTTTAGTGGGCACTGAAGATGCAATATATTATAGGGCCACTTAGGGCATTGTGTTTGTCAAATGGGCACACAAGGCATTTTTCCTTTCTATGGGCAAAATGTGGGTTATCTAGGGCACTTGCACAAGGCATTAATATTTTTTAAAAGGCAATTTTATCATATAGAGGGCACAAATTAGACATTTTACTTCATAAGGGGAACAGAGGTGGACACTATTAAGTTGGGTACAAATACAGGGACAAATACAGCAGCAGGCATGGCATTGGACTGACAGTAGGATGAGAAGTTTGTGCAGGTTGGGACTATATGGGGTAGTGTTGGAAATGTGAGAAGTTGAATGTGTCGTTGATGTAAACTCTGCAGAAAAGTTGCGGCTGGAAAAAAGTTTCATGGTGGGCTGAGCATATGGAAAACACGGGAAAAGTGAACAAGACCATCAGAAAAATATAGCAGAAATATTTGTAAGAAAGTCCTTACTGAGAGCTGGAAGAGCCGGGAACAATATGTAGGCAATTCTCTTATCAAGCTGAGACTGAAGTTTATTCGGAGATTTCACAGCAGGACAGTACATGGATAGTCAGAGAAATAAAGCATGTGAGCACGAACAGAAGTCCAGACAGGCAAATTATCGCTGGGATATCTGGCCGATGGTCTGGCCATAGCTTGGCCATGGTGTGGCACGGTGGCAGAATGGCGATGGAATGGCCATGTTGTGGCTCGGCAGCAGGTTGGCGATGTAATGGCCCCGAACAGCAGTAACAGGGGCTTTTATATATGATACTGACAAAGAAAGCTCATTGCGGCAAAAAGGGCGTATACATGATAACATCATACCGCAGAGAAAAACATATTCATATTCATGGACAAAACAATGGTTAAATGTAATGACTTTGAGGCTCTTTAAGCCAAACTCCATTAGAACTCGTAAATCTCCATGTTTCTCTTAGTAACTGTCATTGTTCACTTAATACACTTATTTATTACCTTATGTTTACCCTTTTTCTATTCTCATTGCCCTGCAGCTGATCCAATTAACCTGTGTGTATGTCCACTATACCTGCTAATGGCTATGATATCATCTTGTGTCTCCAATCTGTCTATGACTTTCAGAAGTACATCTTAGCATTAGTTGGTTTTTAACGTTGTACAAGATGGCTGCTGGAGTCAACATGGCTGTTCAGTATATTATGGCTGACCATTCTCTTACAATTTTGGTTATGGTCTTTGCATAGTGATTTTTTCAGTAACAGTATGGTCATTTTGCTAAAGTTCCCTATACTAGTGTTTCCCAAACTCCAGTCTTCCCAGCCGTACAATAGATTATGTTTTCAGGATTTCCTTTGTGTTACACCAGTGATGGAATTATTAGCAAGGCATCAGAAATTGACACAAGTTCTCTCACCTGTGCAATACTAAGGATATCCTAAAAACATAAACTTTTGTAGTTCTATTAGGACGAAAGTTCGGGACACACATCCCTATACCCACTATGATTAGGGTGCACCACCATACTTGTAAACATGGTTAACTAATTAGGGGTCCACTCAGATGTTTTGCACCCATCTTGTGCTGAAACCCTAGCTACGCCTCTGCCACTGATCCCAAGAATTGCCAATTTAGAGTCCTGTTCTCAGAATAGTAGGAGACCCAAAGAACAGCAAACTATCACTTATAAGGTGGATCTCATACTCACTGACTAGGTGGCATGAGCAAGGGGGGGATTGTGGCCCCACTGTGCCACAAACCAGACTGCCCTGGAAGGGGCATGACTAAGTAGCTTCCTTGGTGTTCGCTGGAGCCTCTGATGGTGAGGTCAGGCTTGTGTGGCAGGTAACTGCCAGGTACCAATCCAGGGTGGTGTCTGGCTGTGGGTGCTGATCCCACTGAGAGATGGAACGCTAGGACAGGAGCAGGCAATGGGCTCGACTGGCAAATGGGCACATGAGAGACACTGGGAGGCGGGCATGTTAGAGACACTGGCAGGCAGGCATGGCAGAAACACTCTGGCAGGACAGGCAGACATGGCTGGTACTCTAGCAGGACAGGTACTGACTTGGTAAGGACAGGAAGGCAGGCAGGTATATCGAAACACGTAGGGACCTGTTCAGACTGGTGGGTATATGGGAACAGGTAGGGACTTGACCCACAGGTTGCAGAATGGAAATAGAGCAGGACCGCAAGGTTGTGGAGCCGAGAGCAGAGCAGAGATTCTGGTGGCAGTACAGTGAGCTGAACCGCAAGGAGTGAATGCAAGGTACAACCGCAAGAGGCAGAGCCAAGTCCAGAACTGCAGGAGGTGGAGCCAAGACCAGAACTGCAGGAGGTGGAGCCAAGACCAGAACTGCTGAAAGCGGAGCCAAGACCAGAACCGCTGGAGGTGGAGCAAAGGGCAGAACCACAGGAGGTGGAGCAAAGAGCAGAACCACAGGAAGTGGAGCAAAGAGCAGAACCACAGGAGGTGGAGCAAAGAGCAGAACCACAGGAGGTGGAGCAAAGAGCAGTACCACAGGAGGTGGAGCAAAGAGCAGAACCACAGGAGGTGGAGCAAAAAGCAGAACCACAGGAGGTGGAGCAAAGAGCAGAACCATAGGAGATGGAGCAAAGAGCAGAACCACAGGAGATGGAGCAAAGAGCAGAAACGCAGGAGGTGGAGCTAAACTCAGAAATGCAGGAGGCGGATCTAAGATCAGAAACACAGGAGGCGGAGCTAAGATCAGAAATGCAGGAGGCGGATCTAAGATCAGAAAGGCAGGAGGCAGAGCTAAGAGCAGAAAACACAGGAGGCGGAGCTAAGAGCAGAAACACGGAAGGCGGAGCTAAGAGCAGGAATACAGGAGACAGAGCTAAGAGAAGAAATGCAGGAGATGAAGCTGAGCTAAGAGCTGAACAAGTGAACACAAAGAAAAACAGCAGAATAGGAAAAGCTACAGACAGGGATACAAACGGACATAGGTGTAGGACTAAGTTCAGACAGGGTCAGGAACGTGACGAGGCACAGAAATAAGGACTCCGACCAGGGTGCAAAGCCCCACTGGGTGGCTGAAATAAGAGACACAGGTACAGGCCAGGGTACGAAGCCTTTCTGGGTGGCAGACAAAAGAGAAATAGCACAACAGGACCTGGCAGCTCAGCAGCAAGACACTAACTGAGGAAGTAATTTGCTCAGCCTCCCCCTAGGGGTGGGAATGCTTTAAGTACCTAATGGTTCTTAGCAATTGGCAGGGGACACCTTGGGAAGGTGCACACAGTCTCTATAAGAGCCAAGGAGTGCTGACTCCGCCCTCCTATGCACACAGCTAGGAAGTATGCAGAGAGCAGGCAGGAGACAAGAGGCACCCAGCATGGAGCAGGCAGAAGACAGAACTCACAGCATTGCCTGAAGTAGTGAGTAAGTTCATCTGTAAGGCAGGTGGGGGATGTGAGACCACGCAGTGATGCCAGCAGAGTTGTTACAGTGGATAGATTATAATTTGCTATTATGATCCAAGACCCTTAAGGAGATAAAAATGTATTTTCATTCTCATCTCTACCTGACAAAATCTAACAAGAGTCTGCCTTTCATACCCCTATTTAAAGAATAATAATAATATAACAATTATTTTATTTCTATAGTGCCAACATATTGTGCAGAACTTTACATTTTAGAAGGAACTTGTACAGACAATAGACATTACAGCATAATAATTACATAAACAACAGATACAAAGAGGAGTGAGGGCCCTGCTCGCAAGCTTACAATCTATGAGGAAATATGGGAGATACACGAAAGGTGGATGGTAACAATTGCTTTCGTTGTTCTGACCAGCCTGTTATGGCTGGCAATCAGGCAACACAGCGTGCAGTGATCAGCGCACATACAGAGATCTGGCAATAACCAAAAACAATAGGACGAGCTCTGAGACGTGGAATCTCTGTAGACTGCAGTACCTGATCTATCCTCACACAACTATAAGCAGCAGTGGATTGCGCCTATCACTACCTATGCAACTCGGCACTGCCTGAGGAGCTGACTAGCCTGAAGATAGAAATACAAGCCTGACTTACCTCAGAGAAATACCCCAAAGGAATAGGCAGCCCCCCACATATAATGACTGTTAGCAAGATGAAAAGACAAACGTAGGAATGAAATAGATTCAGCAAAGTGAGGCCCGATATTCTAGACAGAGCGAGGATAGCAAAGAGAACTATGCAGTCTACAAAAAACCCTAAAACGAAAACCACGCAAAGGGGCAAAAAGACCCACCGTGCCGAACTAACAGCACGGCGGTGCACCCCTTTGCTTCTCAGAGCTTCCAGCAAAAGTTAATAGCAAGCTGGACAGGAAAAAACAGAAAACAAACTAGAAGCACTTATCTAGCAGAGCAGCAGGCCCAAGGAAAGATGCAGTAGCTCAGATCCAACACTGGAACATTGACAAGGAGCAAGGAAGACAGACTCAGGTGGAGCTAAATAGCAAGGCAGCCAACGAGCTCACCAAAACACCTGAGGGAGGAAGCCCAGAGACTGCAATACCACTTGTGACCACAGAAGTGAATTCAGCCACAGAATTCACAACAGTACCCCCCCCTTGAGGAGGGGTCACCGAACCCTCACCAGAACCCCCAGGCCGACCAGGATGAGCCACATGAAAGGCACGAACAAGATCTGGGGCATGGACATCAGAGGCAAAAACCCAGGAATTATCTTCCTGAGCATAACCCTTCCATTTGACCAGATACTGGAGTTTCCGTCTAGAGACACGAGAATCCAAAATCTTCTCCACAATATACTCCAATTCCCCCTCCACCAAAACAGGGGCAGGAGGCTCCACAGATGGAACCATAGGTGCCACGTATCTCCTCAACAACGACCTATGGAATACATTATGTATGGAAAAGGAGTCTGGGAGGATCAGACGAAAAGACACCGGATTGAGAATCTCAGAAATCCTATACGGACCAATAAAACGAGGTTTAAATTTAGGAGAGGAAACCTTCATAGGAATATGACGAGAAGATAACCAAACCAGATCCCCAACACGAAGTCGGGGTCCCACACGGCGTCTGCGATTAGCGAAAAGCTGAGCCTTCTCCTGGGACAAGGTCAAATTGTCCACTACCTGAGTCCAGATCTGCTGCAACCTGTCCACCACAGAATCCACACCAGGACAGTCCGAAGACTCAACCTGTCCTGAAGAGAAACGAGGATGGAACCCAGAATTGCAGAAAAATGGAGAGACCAAGGTAGCCGAGCTGGCCCGATTATTAAGGGCGAACTCAGCCAACGGCAAAAATGACACCCAATCATCCTGGTCAGCGGAAACAAAACATCTCAGATATGTTTCCAAGGTCTGATTGGTTCGTTCGGTCTGGCCATTAGTCTGAGGATGGAAGGCCGAGGAGAAAGATAGGTCAATGCCCATCCTACCACAAAAGGCTCGCCAGAACCTCGAGACAAACTGGGAGCCTCTGTCAGAAACAATATTCTCAGGAATGCCATGCAAACGAACCACATGCTGGAAGAACAAAGGCACCAAATCAGAGGAGGAAGGCAATTTAACCAAGGGCACCAGATGGACCATTTTAGAAAAGCGATCACAGACCACCCAAATGACCGACATTTTTTGAGAAACGGGAAGGTCAGAAATGAAATCCATCGAAATATGTGTCCAAGGCCTCTTCGGGACCGGCAAGGGCAAAAGCAACCCACTGGCACGTGAACAGCAGGGCTTAGCCCTAGCACAAATTCCACAGGACTGCACAAAAGCACGCACATCCCGCGACAGAGATGGCCACCAGAAGGATCTAGCAACCAACTCCCTGGTACCAAAGATTCCTGGATGACCGGCCAGCACCGAACAATGAAGTTCAGAGATAACTTTACTAGTCCACCTATCAGGGACGAACAGTTTCTCGGCCGGACAACGATCAGGTTTATTAGCCTGAAATTTCTGCAACACTCTCCGCAAATCAGGGGAGATGGCAGACACAATGACTCCTTCCTTGAGGATACTCGCCGGCTCAGATAACCCCGGAGAGTCGGGCACAAAACTCCTAGACAGAGCATCCGCCTTCACATTTTTAGAGCCCGGAAGGTATGAAATCACAAAATCAAAACGAGCAAAAAATAACGACCAACGGGCCTGTCTAGGATTCAAGCGCTTGGCAGACTCAAGATAAGTAAGGTTCTTATGATCAGTCAAAACCACCACGCGATGCTTAGCACCCTCAAGCCAATGACGCCACTCCTCGAATGCCCACTTCATGGCCAGCAACTCTCGGTTGCCCACATCATAATTACGCTCAGCAGCAGAAAATTTCCTGGAAAAGAAAGCACATGGTTTGAACACTGAGCAACCAGAACCTCTCTGTGACAAAACCGCCCCTGCACCAATCTCAGAAGCATCAACCTCGACCTGGAACGGAAGAGAAACATCAGGTTGACACAACACAGGGGCACAGCAAAAACGACGCTTCAACTCCTGAAAAGCTTCCACGGCAGCAGAAGACCAATTAACCAAATCAGCACCCTTCTTGGTCAAATCGGTCAATGGTCTGGCAATGCTAGAAAAATTACAGATGAAGCGACGATAAAAATTAGCAAAGCCCAGGAATTTCTGCAGACTTTTTAGAGATGTCGGCTGAGTCCAATCCTGGATGGCCTGAACCTTAACCGGATCCATCTCGATAGTAGAAGGGGAAAAGATGAACCCCAAAAATGAAACTTTCTGCACACCGAAGAGACACTTTGATCCCTTCACGAACAAGGAATTAGCACGCAGTACCTGGAAAACCATTCTGACTTGCTTCACATGAGACTCCCAATCATCTGAGAAGATCAAAATGTCATCCAAGTAAACAATCAAGAATTTATCCAGATACTCACGGAAAATGTCATGCATAAAAGACTGAAAAACAGATGGAGCATTGGCAAGTCCGAACGGCATCACCAGATACTCAAAATGACCCTCGGGCGTATTAAATGCCGTTTTCCATTCATCTCCCTGCCTGATTCTCACCAGATTATACGCACCACGAAGATCAATCTTAGTAAACCAACTAGCCCCCTTAATCCGAGCAAACAAGTCAGAAATCAATGGCAAGGGATACTGAAACTTAACAGTGATCTTATTAAGAAGGCGGTAATCAATACACGGTCTTAGCGAACCATCCTTCTTGGCTACAAAAAAGAACCCTGCTCCCAATGGTGACGACTAGGGTTGAGCGAAACGGGTCGAACATTTTCAAAAGTCGCCGACTTTTGGCTAAGTCGGGGTTTCATGAAACCCGATCCGACCCCTGTGCGGGGTCGGCCATGCGGTACGCGACTTTCGCGCCAAAGTCGCGTTTCAATGACGCGAAAAGCGCCATTTCTCAGCCAATGAAGGTAAACGCAGAGTGTGGCCAGCGTGATGACATAGGTCCTGGTCCCCACCATCTTAGAGAAGGGCATTGCAGTGATTGGTTTGCTGTCTGCGACGTCACAGGGGCTATAAAGAGGCGTTCCCGCCGACCGCCATCTTACTGCTGCTGATCTGAGCTTAGGGAGAGGTTGCTGCCGCTTTGTCAGAAGCAGGGATAGCGTTAGGCAGGGTCCATTAACCACAAAACCGCTTGTGCTGCAGCGATTTGCACTGTCCAACACCACCCTCGGTGTGCAGGGACAGTGGAAGTTTTTTTTTTTTTTTTTCCCCTCAGCGCTGTAGCTCATTGGGCTGCCCTAGAAGGCTCCCTGATAGCTGCATTGCTGTGTGTACGCCGCTGTGCAAACCAACTGCTTTTTTCAAAGCACAAATCCTCTTGTTCCTTCCTTTCTGCACAGCTATCTTTTTTGTTTGTCCACACTTTTTATTTCATTTGTGCATCAGTCCACTCCTTATTGCTGCCTGCCATACCTGGCTGAGATTACTGCAGGCAGGGAGATAGTAGCTGCCTGCCATACCTGGCTGAGATTACTGCAGGCAGGGAGATAGTAATTGTAGGACATTCCCTGTTTTTTTTTTTTTTTTTTTTTTTTGGTGGGAGATTAAGATTGGCAATTTGGCATTTCTGCTAGAGTGCCATCCCTGTGTGTGCCATCTCTCTCACATAGTGGGCCATAGAAAGCCTTTTCATTTTTCTGTATTTTTTTTTGTGGGGTGTATAAATTCTCCCTGATAAAAATACAGTGGGAGATTAATATTGGCCTTTGGGCTTGTGTGCCAGTCCTGAGTGTGCCATCTCTCTCACAAATAGTGGGCCATAGAAAGCCTATTTAATTTTTTTTTTGGTTTCATAAATTCTCCCTGAAAAAAAGGGAGATTAATATTGGCCTCTGGGCTTGTGTGCCAGTTGTGAGCGTGCCATCTGTGCCAGTCCTGAGCGTGCCATCTCTCTCACAAATAGTGGGCCATAGAAAGCCTATTTAATTTTTTTTTTGGTTTTATAAATTTTCCCTGAAAAAAGGGAGATTAATATTGGCCTCTGGGCTTGTGTGCCAGTTGTGAGCGTGCCATCTGTGCCAGCCCTGAGCGTGCCATCTCTCTCACAAATAGTGGGCCATAGAAAGCCTATTTAATTTTTTTTTTTGGTTTTATAAATTCTCCCTGAAAAAAAGGGAGATTAATATTGGCCTCTGGGGTTGTGTGCCAGTTGTGAGCGTGCCATCTGTGCCAGTCCTGAGCGTGCCATCTCTCTCACAAATAGTGGGCCATAGAAAGCCTATTTAATTTTTTTTTTGGTTTTATAAATTTTCCCTGAAAAAAGGGAGATTAATATTGGCCTCTGGGCTTGTGTGCCAGTTGTGAGCGTGCCATCTGTGCCAGTCCTGAGCGTGCCATCTCTCTCACAAATAGTGGGCCATAGAAAGCCTATTTAATTTTTTTTTTGGTTTTATAAATTTTCCCTGAAAAAAGGGAGATTAATATTGGCCTCTGGGCTTGTGTGCCAGTTGTGAGCGTGCCATCTGTGCCAGTCCTGAGCGTGCCATCTCTCTCACAAATAGTGGGCCATAGAAAGCCTATTTAAATATTTTTTTGGTTTTATAAATTCTCCCAGAAAAAAAGGGAGATTAATATTGGCCTCTGGGCTTCTGTGCCAGTCCTGAGCGTGCCATCTGTGCCAGTCCTGAGCGTCCCATCTCTCTCACAAATAGTGGGCCATAGAAAGCCTATTTTTTTTTTTTTTGGGGTTTTAGAAATTCTCCCTGAAAAAAAAAGGGAGATTAATATTGCCCTTTGGGCTTGTGTGCCAGTACTAAGCGTGCCATCTCTCTCTCTCTCTCTCTCAGTCAGTGGGCCATAGAACGCCTATTTTTGGTTTTATTTGTTTTCTAAATTCTCCCTGAAAAAATCATTTTATTTTATTTGGTTTCTAAATTCTTCCTGATAAAATCATATTTTTTTTATTATTTTTTTTTCTAAAGTCTCCCTGAAAAAAAAAAAAAAAAAAACAACCAAAAAAAACAGTGGGAGATTAATATTGGCCTTTCTGCTTGTGTGCCAGTCTTGACTCCTGGGTGTGCCATCTCTCTCTCTCTCTCTCTCTCCAATTGTGGTCCATAGAAAGCCTATATTTTTTTTCCTTGATTTGGGTTCCAAAATCTACCAGAGAAAATAACTACATCAATCATTGGTAGAAAAATATTGGCCTCTGGGCTTGTGTGCCAGTCTTGACTCCTGGGTGCGTCATCTCTCAGTCAGTGGGCCATAGAACGCCTATTTTTGGTTTTATTTGTTTTATAAATTCTCCCTGAAAAAATCATTTTATTTTATTTGGTTTCTAAATTCTTCCTGATAAAATCATATTTTTTTTATTATTTTTTTTTCTAAAGTCTCCCTGAAAAAAAAAAAAAAAAAACAACCAAAAAAAACAGTGGGAGATTAATATTGGCCTTTCTGCTTGTGTGCCAGTCTTGACTCCTGGGTGTGCCATCTCTCTCTCTCTCTCTCCAATTGTGGTCCATAGAAAGCCTATATTTTTTTTCCTTGATTTGGGTTCCAAAATCTACCAGAGAAAATAACTCCATCAATCATTGGTAGAAAAATATTGGCCTCTGGGCTTGTGTGCCACTCCTGATTCCTGTGTGCGTCATCTCTCACTCAGTGGCCCATAGAAAGCATATAGTTTGTTACATTTGTTTTCTAAATTCTCCCTGCAAAAATCTATTTTTTTTTTTTTGGGGGTTTCTAAAGTGTTCCTGAAAAAAATAAAAATAAAAAAAAAATAATAGTGTGACATTAATATTAACATTTGTGCTTCAGTGACAGTCCTGCGTGTGGGGCATCTCTCTAATTTGCAGCCACCAAAAAAAGAGTGTGTAACATTGGGCCTGATTTTCGCTGTGGTCTCACCAACCTGTAAAGGGGTAGCTAAATCATACTGAAGTTATAGCTCACCGTGTAAGTTGTGTGACTGCAACAAATAACGTTAGTTTGGTTACGTTTTTAAAACAATGAGGAAGTCTAGTGGAAGAGGTCGTGGCCGGGGGCGTTCATTGTCAGCTGGTAATGAGGGTAGTGGTAGTGGTGGAGCATCAGGTGGTCGTGGGGAAAAAAATATTGCACCTAAGTCTGGAGCTGTGGAGCCAGGTTCGTCGTCCGGCTACACAAGGCCTCGAACGCTCCCTTTTCTGGGATTAGGAAAACCGCTTTTAAAGCCGGAGCAGCAAGAGCAAGTTTTGGCTTATCTTGCTGACTCAGCCTCTAGCTCTTTTGCCTCCTCTCGTGAAACTGGTAAAAGTAAAAGCAGCGCGTCGTTAGTGGATGTTCACGGTCAGGGACAAGTCACTTCCTTGTCCTCTTCAGCAAAAACAACAACAGAGAAGAATGCAGCAGGCGACACAACGGGTTACTCCATGGAGCTCTTTACACATACCGTCCCTGGCTTAGAAAGTGAAGCAGTTAACAGTCCATGCCCATTACAAGTTGAATCTGACATGGAGTGCACTGACGCACAGCCACAGCCAGACTACTATGCTGGTCCTTTGACTCAGACCACAACATTGCCCTCGCAGGGTGCTGATCAAGAATCAGACCCTGATGAGACTATGTTGCCCCATCACGAACGCTATACCACCGAACGACACGGTGACACAGACGAAGTTGCGCAGGAGGTACAAGAAGAGTTATTAGATGACCCAGTTCTTGACCCCGATTGGCAGCCATTGGGGGAACAGGGTGCAGGCGGCAGCAGTTCTGAAGCAGAGGAGGAGGAGGGGCCGCAGCAGGCATCAACATCGCCACAGGTTCCATCTGCCGGGCCCGTATCTTGCCCAAAACGCGTGGCAAAGCCAAAACCTGGTGGAGGACAGCGTGGCCATCCGGTTAAAGCTCAGTCTGCAATGCCTGAAAAGGTATCCGATGCTAGAAAGAGTGCAGTCTGGCATTTTTTTAAACAACATCCAATTGATCAGCGCAAAGTCATCTGTCAAAAATGTTCTACTTCCTTAAGCAGAGGTCAGAATCTGAAAAGTCTCAATACTAGTTGCATGCATAGACATTTAACCACCATGCATTTGAAAGCTTGGACTAACTACCAAACGTCCCTTAAGGTTGTTGCACCCTCGGCCAATGAAGCTAGTCATCAACGCAACATCCCTTCCGGCAGTGTAGGACCACCATTTAGCGCACCACCTGCTGTATCTGTGCAGGTATCTTTGCCAGGCCAAAGCAGTCAGGGTCAGGGAATCACCAGTTTCGTAGTAGGAAACACTGCATCTAGGGCACCGGCGGCAACAATACCATCTCCCACCGTCTCTCAGTCTGCCATGTCCACCGGCACCCCCGCTAGTTCCACGATCTCCAGCTCTCCAGTCCAGCTCACCCTACATGAGACTATGGTTAGAAAAAGGAAATACTTAGCCTCGCATCCGCGTACACAGGGTTTGAACGCCCACATAGCTAGACTAATCTCGTTAGAGATGATGCCCTACCGGTTAGTTGAAAGCGAAGCTTTCAAAGACCTGATGGACTACGCTGTACCACGCTACGAGCTACCCAGTCGACACTTTTTTTCCAGAAAAGCCATCCCAGCCCTCCACCAGCATGTTAAAGAGCGCATCGTCCATGCACTCAGGCAATCTGTGAGCACAAAGGTGCACCTGACAACAGATGCATGGACCAGTAGGCATGGCCAGGGACGTTACGTGTCCATCACGGCACACTGGGTAAATGTGGTGGATTCAGGGTCCACAGGGGACAGCAAGTTTGGGACAGTTCTGCCTAGCCCACGGTCTAGTAAACAGTTGTCTGTAGCCGTTCGCACCCCCTCCTCCTCCTCCTCCTCCTCGTCCTCCTGCAGAAGCAAGAGCTCGTCCACAGACCGCAGTCGCACAAACACTCCATCCGCACCTGCCACTGTTGCACACCAGGTCTCCCATTATGGGGCAGCTACTGGCAAACGTCAGCAGGCTGTATTGGCTATGAAGTGTTTGGGCGACAATAGACACACCGCGGAAGTTCTGTCCGAGTTCTTGCAGCAAGAAACGCAGTCGTGGCTGGGCACTGTAGATCTTGAGGCAGGCAAGGTAGTGAGTGATAACGGAAGGAATTTCATGGCTGCCATCTCCCTTTCCCAACTGAAACACATTCCTTGCCTGGCTCACACCTTAAACCTGGTGGTGCAGTGCTTCCTGAAAAGTTATCCGGGGTTATCCGACCTGCTCCTCAAAGTGCGTGGACTTTGCGCACATATCCGCCGTTCGCCTGTACACTCCAGCCGTATGCAGACCTATCAGCGTTCTTTGAACCTTCCCCAGCATCGCCTAATCATAGACGTTGCAACAAGGTGGAACTCAACACTGCACATGCTTCAGAGACTGTGCGAACAGAGGCGGGCTGTTATGTTTTTGTGGGAGGATACACATACACGGGCAGGCAGTAGGATGGCAGACATGGAGTTGTCAGGTGTGCAGTGGTCGAAGATTCAAGACATGTGTCAAGTCCTTCAGTGTTTTGAGGAATGCACACGGCTGGTTAGTGCAGACAACGCCATAATAAGCATGAGCATCCCCCTAATGCGTCTGCTGATGCAAAGTTTGACGCACATAAAGGATCAGGCGTCTGCACCAGAGGAAGAGGAAAGCCTTGATGACAGTCAGCGATTGTCTGGTCAGGGCAGTGTACATGACGAGGTACCGGGCGAAGAGGAGGTGGAGGATGAGGAGGATGATGGGGATGAGTATATTTTTAATGAGGAAGCTTTCCCGGGGGCACGGGAAATTGGTGGCGTGGCAAGGCCGGGTTCTGGTTTTTTGAGGGACACAAGTGACGTAGATTTGCCTGCAACTGCCCCTCAACCAAGCACAACCGCAGATTTGACAACGGGAACTTTGGCCCACATGGCGGATTATGCCTTGCGTATCCTCAAAAGGGACACACGCATTACAAAAATGATGAACGATGACGATTACTGGTTGGCCTGCCTCCTTGATCCTCGCTATAAAGGCAAATTGCAAAATATTATGCCACATGAGAACTTGGAACTAATATTAGCAACAAAACAATCAACTCTTGTTGACCGTTTGCTTCTGGCATTCCCTGCACACAGCGCCCGTGATCGTTCTCACACGAGCTCCAGGGGCCAGCAGACCAGAGGTGTTAGAGGGGCAGAAATCAGAAGTGGCGTTGGCCAGAGGGGTTTTCTGACCAGGTTGTGGAGTGATTTTTCTATGACCGCAGACAGGACAGGTACTGCAGCATCAATTCAAAGTGACAGGAGACAACATGTGTCCAGTATGGTTACAAACTATTTTTCATCCCTTATCGATATTCTCCCTCAACCGTCATTCCCATTTGATTACTGGGCATCCAAATTAGACACCTGGCCAGAATTGGCAGAATATGCATTGCAGGAGCTTGCTTGCCCGGCAGCTAGTGTCCTATCAGAAAGAGTATTCAGTGCTGCAGGTTCAATACTAACAGAAAAAAGGACTCGTCTGGCTACCCAAAATGTAGATGATCTAACCTTCATTAAAATGAACCACAACTGGATTTCAAAATCTTTTGCCCCACCCTGCCCGGCTGACACCTAGCTTTCCTATGAAAAGGTCTTGCCTGTGGACTATTCTGAATGACTTTTCCAATCTCGTAATTTTCTTCACCTGATTGTCCAGCATACGACATGTTTCCACCTCACGAAATGGCCAAACTCCCCACACGGGGCCGTGCTATCGCCACTTTGCGCTTGGACCCTTGAGAGTGCTGTTTGTCTGAAGAGGTGGGTGTGGCCGCTTTTGGTCGACGGCACTGCCACTGGGTCCCTCATAGTACAATAAAGTGTCTCTGGCGGTGGTGGTGCGCACCCAACGTCAGACACACCGTTGTAATATGAGGGGCCCTGTGCCTGTACCGCCGGCCACAAGACAGTTCCCCCCCCCAGCTCAAACAGTGCTCTACCACTAGCAAAATTATCTCTCACAGCTTCACCAATGTGTAGTCTAGGCGCTGACATCCTTCAATGCCTGGCACTGACAATACCATTGTTTTGACATTTTTGTTATGTTAGGCCTTCGAAGCCTGTCTGCGGTCCCTTCTTTCTACAACTACTACACTGACCAGGCCACTGCTGGCCGTGTTACCCTGGAACCAATTTAAAAGTGCCTACAGTCAGCCCAATTTTGTTATGTTAGGCCTTCGAAGACTGTCTGCCGTCACTCCTTCCACTAGACTTCCACTGACCATACACTGCTGCCCATGTACCCCTGGAACCAATTTAAAAGTGCCTACAGCCAGCCCAATTTTGTTATGTTAGGCCTTCGAAGCCTGTCTGCGGTCACTCCTTCCACTAGACTTCCACTGACCAGACCACTGCTGCCCGTGTACCCCTGGAACCAATTTAAAAGTGCCTACAGCCAGCCCAAGTTTGTTATGTTAGGCCTTTGAAGCCTGTCTGCGGTCACTCCTTCCACTAGACTTCCACAGACCAGACCACTGCTGCCCGTGTACCCCTGGAACCAATTTAAAAGTGCCTACAGCCAGCCCAAGTTTGTTATGTTAGGCCTTGGAAGCCTGTCTGCGGTCACTCCTTCCACTAGACTTCCACTGACCAGACCACTGCTGCCCGTGTACCCCTGGAACCAATTTAAAAGTGCCTACAGCCAGCCCAAGTTTGTTATGTTAGGCCTTCGAAGCCTGTCTGCGGTCACTCCTTCCACTAGACTTCCACAGACCAGACCACTGCTGCCCGTGTACCCCTGGAACCAATTTAAAAGTGCCTACAGCCAGCCCAAGTTTGTTATGTTAGGCCTTTGAAGCCTGTCTGCGGTCACTCCTTCCACTAGACTTCCACAGACCAGACCACTGCTGCCCGTGTACCCCTGGAACCAATTTAAAAGTGCCTACAGCCAGCCCAAGTTTGTTATGTTAGGCCTTGGAAGCCTGTCTGCGGTCACTCCTTCCACTAGACTTCCACTGACCAGACCACTGCTGCCCGTGTACCCCTGGAACCAATTTAAAAGTGCCTACAGCCAGCCCAAGTTTGTTATGTTAGGCCTTCGAAGCCTGTCTGCGGTCACTCCTTCCACTAGACTTCCACAGACCAGACCACTGCTGCCCGTGTACCCCTGGAACCAATTTAAAAGTGCCTACAGCCAGCCCAAGTTTGTAATGTTAGGCCTTCGAAGCCTGTCTGCGGTCACTCCTTCCACTAGACTTCCACTGACCAGACCACTGCTGCCCGTGTACCCCTGGAACCAATTTAAAAGTGCCTACAGCCAGCCCAAGTTTATTATGTTAGGCCTTCGAAGCCTGTCTGCGGTCACTCCTTCAACTAGACTTCCACTGACCAGACCACTGCTGCCCGTGTACCCCTGGAACCAATTTAAAAGTGCCTACAGCCAGCCCAAGTTTGTTATGTTAGGCCTTCGAAGCCTGTCTGCGGTCACTCCTTCCACTAGACTTCCACAGACCAGACCACTGCTGCCCGTGTACCCCTGGAACCAATTTAAAAGTGCCTACAGCCAGCCCAAGTTTGTTATGTTAGGCCTTGGAAGTCTGTCTGCGGTCACTCCTTCCACTAGACTTCCACTGACCAGACCACTGCTGCCCGTGTACCCCTGGAACCAATTTAAACGTGCCTACAGCCAGCCCAAGTTTGTTATGTTAGGCCTTGGAAGCCTGTCTGCGGTCACTCCTTCCACTAGACTTCCACTGACCAGACCACTGCTGCCCGTGTACCCCTGGAACCAATTTAAAAGTGCCTACAGCCAGCCCAAGTTTGTTATGTTAGGCCTTCGAAGCCTGTCTGCGGTCACTCCTTCCACTAGACTTCCACAGACCAGACCACTGCTGCCCGTGTACCCCTGGAACCAATTTAAAAGTGCCTACAGCCAGCCCAAGTTTGTTATGTTAGGCCTTGGAAGCCTGTCTGCGGTCACTCCTTCCACTAGACTTCCACTGACCAGACCACTGCTGCCCGTGTACCCCTGGAACCAATTTAAAAGTGCCTACAGCCAGCCCAAGTTTGTAATGTTAGGCCTTGGAAGCCTGTCTGCGGTCACTCCTTCCACTAGACTTCCACTGACCAGACCACTGCTGCCCGTGTACCCCTGGAACCAATTTAAAAGTGCCTACAGCCAGCCCAAGTTTATTATGTTAGGCCTTCGAAGCCTGTCTGCGGTCACTCCTTCCACTAGACTTCCACTGACCAGACCACTGCTGCCCGTGTACCCCTGGAACCAATTTAAAAGTGCCTACAGCCAGCCCAAGTTTGTTATGTTAGGCCTTCGAAGCCTGACTGCGGTCACTCCTTCCACTAGACTTCCACAGACCAGACCACTGCTGCCCGTGTACCCCTGGAACCAATTTAAAAGTGCCTACAGCCAGCCCAAGTTTGTTATGTTAGGCCTTGGAAGCCTGTCTGCGGTCACTCCTTCCACTAGACTTCCACTGACCAGACCACTGCTGCCCGTGTACCCCTGGAACCAATTTAAAAGTGCCTACAGCCAGCCCAAGTTTGTTATGTTAGGCCTTGGAAGCCTGTCTGCGGTCACTCCTTCCACTAGACTTCCACTGACCAGACCACTGCTGCCCGTGTACCCCTGGAACCAATTTAAAAGTGCCTACAGCCAGCCCAAGTTTGTTATGTTAGGCCTTCGAAGCCTGTCTGCGGTCACTCCTTCCACTAGACTTCCACAGACCAGACCACTGCTGCCCGTGTACCCCTGGAACCAATTTAAAAGTGCCTACAGCCAGCCCAAGTTTGTTATGTTAGGCCTTGGAAGCCTGTCTGCGGTCACTCCTTCCACTAGACTTCCACTGACCAGACCACTGCTGCCCGTGTACCCCTGGAACCAATTTAAAAGTGCCTACAGCCAGCCCAAGTTTGTTATGTTAGGCCTTGGAAGCCTGTCTGCGGTCACTCCTTCCACTAGACTTCCACTGACCATACACTGCTGCCCATGTACCCCTGGAACAAATTTAAAAGTGCCTACAGCCAGCCCAAGTTTGTTATGTTAGGCCTTCGAAGCCTGTCTGCGTCCCGTTCTTTCAACTACAACTACACTGACCAGGCCACTGATGGCCGTGTTCCCCTGGAACCAATTTTAACTTGCCTACAGCCAGCCCTATGTTATTATGTTAGGCCTTCGAAGCCTGTCTGCGTCCCGTTCTTTCAACTACAACTACACTGACCAGGCCACTGATGGCCGTGTTCCCCTGGAACCAATTTTAACTTGCCTACAGCCAGCCCAATGTTAGGCCTTTGATGCCTGTCTGCCGTCACTCCTTCCACTAGGCCTCCACTGACCTGTCTATTGCTGCCCGTGTACCCCTTGAACCAACATCATTAAATATAAAAAAAATTAATTTGATTATAAAAAATAAGATCGTGTTGAGATCTCAAATGCAGACATTTTAACAATC
Organism: Ranitomeya imitator; assembly: GCF_032444005.1. Lineage (NCBI taxonomy): Eukaryota > Metazoa > Chordata > Amphibia > Anura > Dendrobatidae > Ranitomeya > Ranitomeya imitator. The sequence continues at coordinate 1,056,340,352 of NC_091282.1, read as the reverse complement.
AAAACAAACACACAACAAATATCTGGAACTGTACTACAAAGGTCCAACAGCTACAATTTCTTTCTCCTGCAAGAAGTTAACTGAAAGTTTTTTGGAGTTGTTAACACAGATATGGCATCCACCGAGTGTTGTCCTGTCGCGTCTCCTTTAAATTATTTCCAATAAGATGTTAAACTATTAATTTAATAAAATCAATAATTAAAAAAATAATTGAGTAAGTCAAAAGCACATTGCAAATAAACATTAATTACAAATCAAGAAGCATGGCGCGTCCGAGGGTGAGTAGATACCGAATAAGAATATAATCACCCTCGGACGCGCAATGCTTATTTAAAACAGCCTTCCTTCCTAAGAATCAGCCCTTCCGTGGTGTAGAGAGAGGTTGTGTTACACTCCAAGGTGTTCCCCAGGTTGCCTTTCCTGAGCTTCGATCTTCCGGCTCTCGTTTAGTAGCTGTTGGAAACTACGCTGCATTAGGCCTACTAATTGTGTATGGGTGAAACAGTGGCGCATCTGCGGTCCCTCCTTCCACTAGGCCTCCACTGACCTGTCTACTGCGGCCCGTGTACCCCTTGAACCAACCTAATAAAATATTTAAAAAATTAATTTGATTATAAAAAATAAGATCGTGTTGAGATCTCAAATGCAGACATTTTAACAATCAAAACAAACACACAACAAATATCTGGAACTGTACTACAAAGGTCCAACAGCTACAATTTCTTTCTCCTGCAAGAAGTTAACTGAAAGTTTTTTGGAGTTGTTAACACAGATATGGCATCCACCGAGTGTTGTCCTGTCGCGTCTCCTTTAAATTATTTCCAATAAGATGTTAAACTATTAATTTAATAAAATCAATAATTAAAAAAATAATTGAGTAAGTCAAAAGCACATTGCAAATAAACATTAATTACAAATCAAGAAGCATGGCGCGTCCGAGGGTGAGTAGATACCGAATAAGAATATAATCACCCTCGGACGCGCAATGCTTATTTAAAACAGCCTTCCTTCCTAAGAATCAGCCCTTCCGTGGTGTAGAGAGAGGTTGTGTTACACTCCAAGGTGTTCCCCAGGTTGCCTTTCCTGAGCTTCGATCTTCCGGCTCTCGTTTAGTAGCTGTTGGAAACTACGCTGCATTAGGCCTACTAATTGTGTATGGGTGAAACAGTGGCGCATCTGCGGTCCCTCCTTCCACTAGGCCTCCACTGACCTGTCTACTGCGGCCCGTGTACCCCTTGAACCAACCTAATAAAATATTTAAAAAATTAATTTGATTATAAAAAATAAGATCGTGTTGAGATCTCAAATGCAGACATTTTAACAATCAAAACAAACACACAACAAATATCTGGAACTGTACTACAAAGGTCCAACAGCTACAATTTCTTTCTCCTGCAAGAAGTTAACTGAAAGTTTTTTGGAGTTGTTAACACAGATATGGCATCCACCGAGTGTTGTCCTGTCGCGTCTCCTTTAAATTATTTCCAATAAGATGTTAAACTATTAATTTAATAAAATCAATAATTAAAAAAATAATTGAGTAAGTCAAAAGCACATTGCAAATAAACATTAATTACAAATCAAGAAGCATGGCGCGTCCGAGGGTGAGTAGATACCGAATAAGAATATAATCACCCTCGGACGCGCAATGCTTATTTAAAACAGCCTTCCTTCCTAAGAATCAGCCCTTCCGTGGTGTAGAGAGAGGTTGTGTTACACTCCAAGGTGTTCCCCAGGTTGCCTTTCCTGAGCTTCGATCTTCCGGCTCTCGTTTAGTAGCTGTTGGAAACTACGCTGCATTAGGCCTACTAATTGTGTATGGGTGAAACAGTGGCGCATCTGCGGTCCCTCCTTCCACTAGGCCTCCACTGACCTGTCTACTGCGGCCCGTGTACCCCTTGAACCAACCTAATAAAATATTTAAAAAATTTATTTGATTATAAAAAATAAGATCGTGTTGAGATGTCAAATGCAGACATTTTAACAATCAAAACAAACACACAACAAATATCTGGAACTGTACTACAAAGGTCCAACAGCTACAATTTCTTTCTCCTGCAAGAAGTTAACTGAAAGTTTTTTGGAGTTGTTAACACAGATATGGCATCCACCGAGTGTTGTCCTGTCGCGTCTCCTTTAAATTATTTCCAATAAGATGTTAAACTATTAATTTAATAAAATCAATAATTAAAAAAATAATTGAGTAAGTCAAAAGCACATTGCAAATAAACATTAATTACAAATCAAGAAGCATGGCGCGTCCGAGGGTGAGTAGATACCGAATAAGAATATAATCACCCTCGGACGCGCAATGCTTATTTACAACAGCCTTCCTTCCTAAGAATCAGCCCTTTCGTGGTGTAGAGAGAGGTTGTGTTACACTCCAAGGTGTTCCCCGGGTTGCCTTTCATGAGCTTCGATCTTCCGGCTCTCGTTTAGTAGTTGGTGGAAACTACGCTGCATTAGGCCTACAAATTTGGTATGGGGTGTAGAGACAGGTTGTGTTACACTCCAAGGTTTTCACCAGGTTGCCTTTCCTGAGCTTCGATCTTCATGCTCTCGTTTAGTAGTTGTAGAAAAGTACGCTGCATTAGGCCTACAAAATGGGTATGGGGTGGAGAGAGATGGTGTGTTACACTCCAAGGTGTTCCCCAGGTTGCCTTTCCTGAGCTTCGATCTTCATGCTCTCGTTTAGTAGGTGTCGGAAAGTAGGCTGCATTAGGCCTAAAAAATGGGGAATGGGGTGGAGAGAGATGGTGTGTTACACTCCAAGGTGTTCCCCAGGTTTCCTTGCCATTGCTTCGGTCTTCCGACTCTCGTTTAGTAGTTGTAGAAAAGTACACTGCATTAGGCCTAAAAAATGGGTATGGGGTGGAGAGAGATGGTGTGTTACACTCCAAGGTGTTCCCCAGGTTGCCTTTCCTGAGCTTCGATCTTCATGCTCTCGTTTAGTAGGTGTCGGAAAGTAGGCTGCATTAGGCCTACAAATTGGGTATGGGGTGGAGAGAGATGGTGTGTTACACTCCAAGGTGTTCCCCAGGTTGCCTTTCCTGAGCTTCGATCTTCATGCTCTCGTTTAGTAGGTGTCGGAAAGTAGGCTGCATTAGGCCTACAAATTGGGTATGGGGTGGAGAGAGATGGTGTGTTACACTCCAAGGTGTTCCCCAGGTTTCCTTGCCATTGCTTCGGTCTTCCGACTCTCGTTTAGTAGTTGTAGAAAAGTACACAGCATTAGGCCTACAAAATGGGTATGGGGTGGAGAGAGATGGTGTGTTACACTCCAAGGTGTTCCCCAGGTTACCTTTCCTGAGCTTCTATCTTCAGGCTCTCATTAAATTGTGGTTAAATGGAACAACTGCATTTGGCGTACTAGTTGGTTTGGGGCCTACTATCGGTGTCTGCCACTCCTTGCTGTTCTCCTGGTTTCCTGTCCTGAAATTCCATTTTCAGCCTCTCGTTAAGTAGTTGTTAATGTTAGACTGCATTTGGCCTACTAGTTGGGTTGGGGCCTACTATCGGTGTCTGCCACTCCTTGCTGTTCTCCTCCACTGAACAAAGCTGTGCCGCCTGTTTACTACGGTTGCCAATTTTGAACTGCATTTCGACTACTTACTGATTTGGCCCTACTCTCTGTGTCAGCCTCTCATTCCAGTTGTCCTCCACTGCAATGCCCCCTGGTTATTCCTGTGTTACCAATTTTGAACTGCATTTAGCCCACTTTCTTCTTTGGGCCTATATCTGTGTTTCCACTTCATCGTGCCCATTGCCCAGCCAGTGATAGATGAGTCTGCTGGTACATTGACCCATAACGCAACATTCCCCGTGCACGCTACACAACAACATTGTGACCCTGCTGAAAGTCAGGTTGCTCTTCCCGCATACCATACCACCTTACACGGGGACAAAGAGGAAGGTGCAGATGAAAGTGCAGGTTCCTTCATCAGGTGGGGGGAGGAATACTAGTTGGCGACGTCACTGGCACAGGGCCTCTCATAGTACGCAAAAGTGTTGCTGCCGGTGGGAGGCGCCCCCGCCGTGCAAACACACCGCTGTACTTTGAGGGGCCCTGTGCCAGTGCCAATGCCAACGAGTGGGCCCCCCCTGCTTGCTCAGGTTCACAGCACTTGCAAAGTTGAAATACTTACCTCTCCCTGCTCCACTGCCGTGACGTGGTCCAGATTTCCTGGGCCCACTAATTACTTGAACCAGCCCTACCCCCCACAACTTTAGCCAAATGACCCCCAATTTCAAATGCCTTCCAATTATTATAAGGTAAATTACGCTTGACAAGCTTCATTAAGAAGAATGGATGGTTTTGACATTAAAATGGGTACTCTAGGTGTTTTCCTGGCCCCCACTCACTGCCGACTATGCTGCCCCATTGACTTGCATTGGGTTTCGTGTTTCGGTCGATCCCGACTTTACGTCATAATCGGCCGATTTCACTCGACCCGACTTTGGACATAGTCGGGTTTCGCAAAACCCGGCTCGACTCTAAAAAGGTCAAGGTCGCTCAACTCTAGTGACGACGATGGGCGAATATGTCCCTTCTCCAGGGACTCCTTCACATAACTGCGCATAGCGGTGTGTTCAGGTACGGACAAATTAAATAAACGACCCTTAGGGAATTTAGTACCAGGAATCAAATCGATAGCACAATCACAATTCCTATGCGGAGGTAGGGCATCAGACTTGGACTCTTCAAATACATCCTGAAAGTCCGACAAGAACTCTGGGATGTCAGAAGGAATGGATGACGAAATAGACAAAAATGGAACATCACCATGTACTCCCTGACAACCCCAGCTGGTTACCGACATAGAGTTCCAATCCAATACTGGATTATGGGTTTGTAGCCATGGCAACCCCAACACGACCACATCATGCAAATTATGCAGTACCAGAAAGCGAATAACTTCCTGATGTGCAGGAGCAATGCACATGGTCAGCTGGGCCCAGTATTGAGGTTTATTCTTGGCCAAAGGTGTAGCATCAATTCCTCTCAACGGAATAGGACACCGCAAAGGCTCCAAGAAAAATCCACAACGTTTAGCATAATCCAAATCCATCAGATTCAGGGCAGCGCCTGAATCCACAAACGCCATGACAGAATACGATGACAAAGAGCACATTAAGGTAATGGACAAAAGGAATTTGGACTGTACAGTACCAATAACGGCAGAGCTATCGAACCGCCTAGTGCGTTTAGGACAATTAGAAATAGCATGAGTAGAATCACCACAATAGAAACACAGTCTGTTCAGACGTCTGTGTTCTTGCCGTTCTACTTTAGTCATAGTCCTGTCGCACTGCATAGGCTCAGGTTTACTCTCAGACAATACCGCCAGATGGTGCACAGATTTACGCTCGCGCAAGCGACGACCGATCTGAATGGCCAAGGACATAGACTCATTCAAACCAGCAGGCATAGGAAATCCCACCATTACATCCTTAAGAGCTTCAGAGAGACCCTTTCTGAACAAAGCCGCTAGTGCAGATTCATTCCACAGAGTGAGTACTGACCACTTCCTAAATTTCTGACAATATACTTCTACATCATCCTGACCCTGGCATAAAGCCAGCAGATTTTTCTCAGCCTGATCCACTGAATTAGGCTCATCGTAAAGCAATCCCAGCGCCTGGAAAAATGCATCAACATTACTCAATGCAGAATCTCCTGGTGCAAGAGAAAACGCCCAGTCCTGTGGGTCGCCGCGCAAAAAAGAAATAATAATCAAAACCTGTTGAATAGGATTACCAGAAGAATGAGGTTTCAAGGCCAAAAATAGCTTACAATTATTTCTGAAGCTCAGGAACTTAGTTCTGTCACCAAAAAACAAATCAGGAATCGGAATTCTTGGTTCTAGCATCGATTTCTGATCAATAGTATCTTGAATCTTTTGTACATTTACAACGAGATTATCCATTGAGGAGCACAGAGCCTGAATATCCATGTCCACAGCTGTGTCCTGAAGCACTCTAATGTCTAGGGGAAAAAAAAGACTGAAGACAGAGCTAAGAAAAAAAAATGCTGTCAGGATTTCTTTTTTCCCTCTATTGGGAATCATTGGTGGGGCTCCTTGTACTGTTATGGCTGGCAATCAGGCAACACAGCGTGCAGTGATCAGCGCACATACAGAGATCTGGCAATAACCAAAAACAATAGGACGAGCTCTGAGACGTGGAATCTCTGTAGACTGCAGTACCTGATCTATCCTCACACAACTATAAGCAGCAGTGGATTGCGCCTATCACTACCTATGCAACTCGGCACTGCCTGAGGAGCTGACTAGCCTGAAGATAGAAATACAAGCCTGACTTACCTCAGAGAAATACCCCAAAGGAATAGGCAGCCCCCCACATATAATGACTGTTAGCAAGATGAAAAGACAAACGTAGGAATGAAATAGATTCAGCAAAGTGAGGCCCGATATTCTAGACAGAGCGAGGATAGCAAAGAGAACTATGCAGTCTACAAAAAACCCTAAAACGAAAACCACGCAAAGGGGCAAAAAGACCCACCGTGCCGAACTAACAGCACGGCGGTGCACCCCTTTGCTTCTCAGAGCTTCCAGCAAAAGTTAATAGCAAGCTGGACAGGAAAAAACAGAAAACAAACTAGAAGCACTTATCTAGCAGAGCAGCAGGCCCAAGGAAAGATGCAGTAGCTCAGATCCAACACTGGAACATTGACAAGGAGCAAGGAAGACAGACTCAGGTGGAGCTAAATAGCAAGGCAGCCAACGAGCTCACCAAAACACCTGAGGGAGGAAGCCCAGAGACTGCAATACCACTTGTGACCACAGAAGTGAATTCAGCCACAGAATTCACAACACCAGCCATAATGTGATAAATCTGGTGTTCATGTAATACTGCATGAACCAGTTATCAGCCAAACTGTGTAAAAGAACAGGCACAGAGGGATATTAAATGCAGCGCTCTCAAAAGAAGCAATCCTAACAAAGGTTTTTCGGCTTAATATATTCCAATCATCATATTATATAGCACTGTGTACTTATTATTCCTCATTTTGCCTTTATACCCAGCTAATTTTTGTTTGCTTTATGTAAAAGAAGGGAGTATCTTTTTCTTCCATTTATCATTCCCCTCTCTAACTCTTGACCTAGCTGCTATCTTCTGTTGCAGAAATTTTTACAAAAATTCATAACTAGATATGGGCGGACAGTCGGAAACCTGTATATTCGGGAATAGTGGGTTCGGCCGAACAGTAACAAAAAGTTTGGGTTTGGGCATCAGAACAGCATCCAGATCCGAACCCAGTCCTCACTCACTTGAATGGGGGGCCGGAACATATAGTGTTTGCCACGCTGTCATGTATATGACAGTGATGCAAACACCGCTTCTGATCGGCAGTGAAATCATCCCCGCTGGTCAGAGAGCCACGGTTCCCATGCTGTTAAATGACAGTGTGAGCGTTTAGCTGTGATCAGAGGTATAAAGTTTACCTCCGATCACTGGTGTCAGCTGATGGGACTACTGATCCTATCATCATTTAACGCCTGCTGCTGCTAATAACAACAAAAGCAGGAGCGTCTGATGGGAGTATTCATCAGCTGGCTCCTGTGCTGTAAATAAATAATTTTAAAAAAACAACGTGGATTCCCCTGTATTTTTGATAACCAGCCAGGCAAAACTCATAGCTGGGGACTGCAACTGTCAGCTGTCAGCTTCAGCAAGGCTGGTTATCAAGAATAGAGGGGTCTCCATGTTATATTTTTTAATTATTTAAATAAATAATTAAAAAAATGGCCTGGGGTCCCCCCCTTTTTGACAACCAGCCTTGATAAAGGAGACAGCTGGGGGCTGGTATTCTCAGGCTGATAAGGAGCCATGGATATAGCCCCCTCCGCCTAAGAATAGCACCCTGCAGCCAACCAGAAAAGGCACATCTATTAGATGCACAAATTATAATGCTTTGCCCAGCTTTTCTCACTTATCCTGTAGCGGTGGCAAGTGGTATTAATATTTGTAGTGTTGATGTCACCTTTATATTGTCCGGTGACATCAAACCCACAGATTAGTACTGGAAAAGTGTCTATAAGACACCTATCCACTACTAATCCTATAGTTGTATGGTAAATAAACACACAGCCAGAATAAAGTATTCTATTTGAAATAAAACAAAAATCACTTTTATTTTTTCATTTAAAAATAACAAACACAGTTATACTCACGGAATGTCTAATTCCACTGAATAACTCGTCTCCTGTAAGAAAACAAAAAGAAAAAACAACAATATCCCTCACCTGTCGGTCGTTCTGTCCCACACCGTAATCCATGTCTGGTGGATAACAAGTTGTCAACCTAGACGTTGCCAAGATGCGACCGTCCAGGCTGAATACCACTGATGACTGAACTGCTGCGAGCGCAGCCTCAGTGACCAGAGGCGAGTGTTTTTCTCATGATGCTAGCAGAGGTCTCAGAGGGGGGTCCTATAACCATGGTCCCTCTCTAGGCTATTAATATCTGCCCTCAGTCACTGGCTTTACCACTCTGGCGGAGAAAATCGCCATTTTTTTCCCGCGATTTAACCCTTTATTTTACCAGCTAGAGTGCCCAAATTTTGCACATACACACTACTAACATTAGTAGTGAGAAATATGCAAAAAAAAAGAGGGATATGAAAAGGTTAACCGTATGTAAACCATATCTAATATCCTGTCGGGTTTGGGAAGGAGATAGCAAAAGCCGGCAATTGAATTACCAGCTTTTCTGCTATCTAGCTCTGTATGAAATATATATATATATATATATATATATATATATATATACACTGTATAATAAATAATAATCTTTATTTTTATATAGCGCTAACATATTCCGCAGCGCTTTACAAGTTGCACACATTATCATCGCTGTCCCCGTTGGGGCTCACAATCTAACAATCTAAATTCCCTATCAGTATGTCTTTGGAATGTGGGAGGAAACCGGAGTACCTGTATATATGTGTCTCACTGACATATACATACATTATATATATATATATATATATATATATATATATATATACCCCTATACTATATGTAGACATTTATTTTAGTTTTTCTATTTTAACCTGTCAGTGTGATTTTACTGTACACCGCACTGAATTGCCGGCTTTTCTATAGAACACTGCTGCGTATTTCTCGCAAGTCACACTGTTGGTCCATGTGTAATCCGTATTTTTCACGCCCCCATTGACTTTCATTGGCTGATTTTTTTGCGCAATATGCTGACAAACACAGCATGCTGCGATTTTCTACGGCCATACAAGACCGTATAATACGGATGCGTAAAGTACGGCAGATAGGAGCTGCCCCATAGAAAATCATTGGTCCGTGTGCAATGCGTATTTTCTGTGCCTCTCATACGTCCGTAAAACTCGCTAGTGTGACGTCGGCCTGAGCCTTGCACTGAGCCTTAAAAGTAGTTTTTGAGCACGAACACACATTCCTTGATGGGACTAGTTTCTAAAATGGGGTCACTTGTAGGGGCTTTCCACTGTTTAAGCACATCACGGGCTCTCTAAATGCGACATGGCTTCCACTAATGATTCCAGCAAATTTTGCATTCAAAAAGTCAAATGGCGCTCCTTCCCTTCCGAACCCTGCCGTGCACCCAAACAGTAGTTTTACCCCACATTTTGTATATTGGCGTACTCAGGAGGAGTTACACAACAATTTTTGGGGTGCATTTTCCCCTATTACCCTTGAGAAAATAAAAAAAATTGGGGCAAAAAGAACATTTTTTGGAAAAAAATTGATTTTTTATTTTCACGGCTCAACGTTATAAACTTTTGTGAAGCACCTGGGGGTTCAAGGTGCGCAACACACACCTTGATAAGTTCCTTGAACTTGTTTCTAAAATGGGGTCAGTTGTGGGGGGATTCTACTGTTTAGGCACATTAGGGGCTCTCCAATGGGACATGGCATCCACTCTTGATTCCAGCCAATCTTGAGTTCCAAAAGTCAAGTGGTGATCCTTCCTTTCCAAGCTCTGCTGTGTAGTTAAACAGTAGTTTTACGCCACATATTGAGCATCTGTGTACCCATGAAAAATTGTAAAACAATTTTTGGGGTGTATTTTCTCCGGTTACCCTTGTGAAAATAAAAGAATTTGGGGATAAAAAAACATTTTTGTGGAAAAATTAGATTTTTTATTTTCATAGCTCAATGTTATAAATTTCTGTGAAGCACCTGGGGCTTTTAAGTGTTGACCATACATCTAGGTATGTTGCTGCAGGGGTCTAGTTTCCAAAATGAGGTCACTAGAGTGAGGTTTCTTTTGTTTAGGCACCTCAGGGGCTCTCCAATTGAGATGTGGCATCTACTCTCGATTCCAGTCAACTTTGTGCTCAAAAAGTCAAGCGGTGATCCTTCCCTGCCGTGCACACAAACAGTAGTTTTTCCCCCACAAATGGGGTATTGGCATGCTCAGCAGAAGTTGCACAATACATTTTGGGGTTCATTTTCTCCTGTTACCCTTGTAAGAATAAATAAAAATTTTGAGTCTAAAATAATTTGACAACCTAATGGTATCAAATTCTGTGTTGTACATGTGGGGCCAAAATGCTCACTATAACTCTGGATAAAATCCTTGAGGATTTTTCAAAATAGGGTCACTTGTGGGGAGTTTCCACTGCTTAGGCACATCAGGGACTCTCCAAACGCGACATGATGTCCGCTCTCGATTCCAGCCAATTTTGCATTCAAAAGTCAAATGGTGCTTCTTCCCTCCTGAGCCCTACCATGTGAGCAAAATTTTCTCCCCCATATGGGGTATTGGCATGGTCAGCAGTAATTGCACAACAAATTTTGGGGTCCATTTTCTCCTTTAACTCATGTGAAAATAAAACAAATTGGGGTCTAAAAGATTTTTGTTGTGAAAGAAAGCTAAATGTTAATTTTTTCCTTACATATTCCATTAATTTAGGTGAAGCATATGATTGGTTAATAAGCTTCTTGAATGTGGGTTTGAGCACCTTGTAGGATGCAGTTTTAGAATGGTGTCAATTTGGGGCATTTTATGTCATATAGGCCCCTCTATGTCACTTCAAATGTGATGTGGTCCTTAATAAAACTGTTTTGTACATTTTGTTGAGAAATCACAGGTCAAAATTTAACCCTTCTAATTTCTTACCCCCCAAAAATTATGTTTTAAAAAAGTGTCAGGTTGGCACTGTTATACTGATTAAATTGATACATTGGTTAATAAAATCTATCTTGTGGTTGTTGTTTAATCTTTATCTTCAGTTTTCAGTAAATGAGATTCTCATGATTCAGTATATAGACAGTATAACAGTGCCAACCTAACACTGTCTGTAGGTTACTCTGCACAATCCTGCTGACAGGATTTCCTTTAAGAATGAGACACTACTAACTAAAAACACAATGAAGACCAAGGAGATCTCCATACATGTTAGAGACAAAGTTGTACAGAAGTCCAAGTCAGGTTTGGGTTATAAAATATTTCCCAACCTCTGATGATCCCACAAAGCACCATCAAATCCATTATCATCAAATGAAAAGAACATGGTACCTCAACAAACCTTACAAGAGAAGGCTGCCCACTCAAACTCTCAACTTGGGCAATGGGGCATTAATCAGAGAGGCAATAAAGAGACCAAAGGTAGATCTAAAAATGCTGCAGAGTTTCCAAGCAGACATTGGATTGCCAATATTCAAAAGGGGATGAAAATTAAGACTGGAAATTATACGCCGGTAAGTTTACCCTCTAATTTGGGCAAAATCTTTGAGGGTTTTCTGAGAGATATTAGTCTGTACTCTCTAAAAAAATTAGCTTGATGACCAAATCCATCAGATTCTATTGGGAGAACCAAACTGAACCAAGTTAACACCGTGGATGTCCTCTATCTGAACTTTTCAAAGACGTTTGAATTTGATATAGTGCCACATTAAAAGGTACATAAATGAAAACAATGGGACTATAATAAAATATAAGCAATTGGGTTAGCAACTGGCTCAGTGATAGGAAACAGAGGGTGGATGATAATGGAACACATTCTGATTTGGTCACAGTTAATAGTGGGTATCACAGGGGTCAGTATTGGGCCCCCTTCCTTTTAAAATATTTATAATGACATTGTAGAGGGTATACAGAGCAGAATTTCATTATTTGCAAATAATAAACTCTTCAAGGTAATCATTATAAAGGATAATTTAACATTTTAGAGGTATTTATTTTTCTGGAAACTTGGGCAAGGAAATGGCTATTAAGGTTTAATGTAGATTAATGTAATGTCATGTATTTAGACAGAGGAAATAAAATATAGAGATGTAGTATTTTTCTGACTAGAAGACACACCGGACCGAAAGATGCACCACAAATTTTGGGGAGAAAAATAGGAATAAAGATATTTTAATAAGATGGGGGGTCTGTCTTATAGTCCCAATTTAATGCATCTTACCTGGGGGGCACTGGAGCGGAGTCACAGGAAGCATGGTCCCTTCCTCAGGTAGCGGCTGCAGAAGTGGGGCAATACTGCAGGCCCTTGGTGGGAGAAGTGGATGCCCCAGAGATGCAATGCTGAGGGCCCGGTGTCGGCACTGAGTCAGAGCAGATGCTGCGGGCCTGGTGCTGGTGGTGAGGCAGAGCAGATGATGAGGGCCTGGTGACTGCAATGAAGCAGAGTGGAGTCCATTGCTTTTCCGGCGGCCATTCTCCCCCGAACTATGGGCCGCTGGAGGCGGTGCCCGTGCAGACTGGGATCTAGACCCAGCCTCAGGCGACCATATTCTTTAAGTCATGGACTGAGATCCCAGTTTGTGCAGGTGCTGCCTACAGTGGCCCATGGCTTTGGAAAAATGGCAACCAGAAAATGAATGCACTCTGCTTCACTGCCAACATCGGGCCTGCAGCAATCACTCTGCCTCAATGCCGACACCGGGCCCGCAGCATTGCACCTCTTCTGCTGCCACTGGCTTCCTGAGGAAGGGACCATGCCCGCTTACCCACTGTTAAGCTACATTCAGACTATAAGAGGCACCCCCCATTTTAAAGTGTGTCTTATAGTCCGAAAAATATGGTATGTACTAAATTGTAAAGCCCTAAGTAAAAATATCATTGAAAAAGTCTTAGGCTTATGTTTGAATAGCAAATTCAACTTTACCGACCAGTGACCAGTATCAGGCAGGAAAAATTACCGTATTTTTCGGATTTTATGATGCACCGTGGGGGGAAAATGGGGGTGCGTTTTATAATGCGTATATATCTTACCGGTACCGTTGCTGCAGGCCGCAGTCTGGGATGAGGGAGGGCCCAAGGTGCTGCGTGTGGATCTCCGGTGCCACTGAGGGGGTCTCTTGTGCCGCTGCTGCAGTCTCTGGTGCTGCTGCAGGGTCTCTGGTTCTGCTGCGAGGGTCTCCGGTGCTGTACGGGCATCTTTGGTGCTGCGAGGGGTTCTGCCAACATTTTGTGAAAGGCCAGAGCCCCCTGCAGTTCCATGGTTTCCTGTGCGGTGAGCTCCAGGAAAATGACCACCGAGGGGCCAGTGCTGAAATCTCATCTCCCGGCGGCCATTTTCCCGGAATCCACCGCACAGGAAACCATAGAACTGCGGGGGACTCTGGCCTTTAACAAAGTGTCGGCAGAGCCCCCACAGCACCGTAGACCCTCGCGCTGCACTGTAGACCCCTGCAGCAGCACCAGAGACCCCCACAGCAGCACCAGAGACCCCCACAGAGGCACGACACACGTCAGTACACCCCTTCATCCTAGCCTGCGGCCTGCAGCATCACCGCACTCCTGCCTCCTCCAGAAGTGACCCCGCTTCACCACAGCCATCACCCCTGGTAAGCAATAAGACACATGGATTATAAGAAACACCACCATTTTATTAAAAAAAAATTCTTATTTTTCTCCTCAAAATTTGGGGTGAGTCTTATAATCCCAAGTGTCTTATAATCTGAAAAATACGGTAAGTCTTGCAGAGATACATAGATCTTTCTAAAATGATTTTTTACACATAGGCCTGCAACGATGACAAGGGGTCAATCGTCTAGAAGAAATAAAGTTTTATTGTCATCACAGACAGCAGTTCTTATTTATGCCAGCGAGATTATTTAGCAATTAGCATCTGCTTAATGGGGATTTTGCTTTCCTCTAGTTCAACATGTTAAGATATAAGTTGAACTAGGTGGACTTAGCTCTACTTTCAACCTTAAAACTTTAAAGTTATTTAACTGTAATACCTCATACAAGTGCCGGATACATAGCCTGACAGCTTCCGATTACTGTCTTCCATGCTCCGGCTGCTGTTTCTCTATTAAATGCTTCAGAAGAAGAAGAGTAGCATTCTATATCAATGTGTGCAATGTACAGGAGCCATCTTAGCAGTCGTAGCTAGTCTTCACCTACCAGCTCAGAATGAACTTATTCTGAAAAGATACGTTAAACAACTAGTACACTTTCATTTGTTAAAAAAAAAACATTCTTTACATTTTCACTTTACCATCTAAAATCCTAAACTTAATACTAGACTGATATTGTTTGCTATTTTCAGCCACCTGGACCTAGCCATGAATAGACTTGCTCTTACTCTTTGAGTTTGTAAAGTAGAGGTTTTTGAACATGCTCTGATCTGGGCAGACATCATTCTGAGGGGAGGAGGTGAGTTATGACTATTATCTATTGTGAATAGTGGATAATGTGTCTTCTACTGTTTACAGAGGTGCAACCTGTCTCTGTCTGTAACGATAGTGAGACTGCTGAAAGTGTGCAGGAAGAATTAGTCTTGTCTTAGATTTTATGTTAATTTGAAAATTGCCAAAGTTCTGGCTTTTTAATAAGCGTAATGAAAGATGAAAAATTGAAAATAGCATGACTGAAATAAAAACATTTAACATAGAACTATAATTTAAACAACAGGACACTTTAATGACACATTCAAACCTCTAATTAGACTGCTTGTCATAGCCAAGTATCATACAGTCCTGCTCATTGTTATTGGCACCCATGAAGTGTAAGTACATGATGTGGAAAAAAATTAATCAAGTGAAAGTTTTTTTGTAAAGAGCACTCATGCTAAGTACAATAGAACATATGATAAACAATAATTTAAAACAAAAACAATGGGAGGGGAAAATGTAAAAACATAAAGCTTGCTGTGACACTTGTATTGGTACCCTTTACATTAAATTAGTAAGGAAAGACATTTTGACTCGCCTGTGGTAAAACACAAATGAGAATCACCTGTGATTAATGTCAGTGCCCAGGTGACATAAATTAGCCAATGAATGATGACTTCAGTGTTTTAAAAAGCCACATGGTAGGTCCTGTTCCTTTGTCACAATGGAGAAGACAAAGGAGCTGTCTGAGGACATCAGATCTGCTGTTATTAGCAAATACAAGACTTCCAAAGGGTATAAGGTAAACTCTAAAGACCTTGGTGTCCCAGTTTCAACAGTGCACAAAGTTAATAAGAAGTTTGCCAAGCATGGAACATACAAGAACCTCCTTGGACATGGGGAAAGAGGAAAATTGACAAGAGATGTCTTCGAAGGTGGAAATGGTGGAAAAAACACTACATCAAACATCCAAAGATGTGAAGGTCAGCCTGGAACAGTCTGGGGTCATGGTTTCAACAAGTACCATATGATGAACACTAAATGAAGCAGAGCTTTATGGGTAAAGGCCAATGAAGAAACCATTGATGAAGAGTATCTTGAAAATCCACAATCCTTCTGGGAAAATGTTCTGTGGACAGATGAAACAAAAATAGAGCTTTTTGGCAATGCAAAGTTTGTTTACAGATGGCGCAATGAAGCTTATAAGGAAAAGAACACCCTACCAACAGATAAGCATCTTGAAGGATTCGTAATGTTGTGGGGTTCCTTTGCTGCGTCTGGCACTAGAGGCCTTGACCGTATCACAGAAATCATGAAACAGAGAATTATCTAGAGATTTTAGAGAGAAATATCCTATGCAGTGTAAGAAAACTTAGTTTGAATCGAAGATCATGGGTCCTCCAGCTAGACAATTACCCAAAGTACACATCCAAAAGTACACAGGAATGGTTTAAAAAGAAAAAATGGACTGTTTTACAATGGCCAGCAGTGAGTCCTGACCTCAATCCCATTGAAAATCTTTGGGGTGAGCTGAAATACGCCACTGGGAAAAAAAAAACCTGCAAACATTCAAGAGCTTGAACAAACTGCAAAGGAAGAGTGGGAGAAAATAACAGCCGAGAGGTGCAAAAAGCTTATAGATGGCTACAAGAAACATTTGGAGGCTGTCATCAATTCCAATGGGTGTGCAGCCAAGTATTAATTAGGGGTGCCTTTATTATTGCACATGCTCTTTATTCTGTTTCTTCTTTGAAATTGCAATATGTAAACTGGAAAACAATGTTTTATTGTTGTATTTCTTTGGACCACTAATTCAAAAATCCTGAGGATATAACTCTGGTACATTTTCATACATTTCTGAAGTTGTTTTACAGTCTATTAAAAAAATGAAGGCTTGCCAATAATGATGAGCAGCACTGTTTAGGACTGAAACACATAAGCAGTGGACTTCTTTTGACTAGTATTAATTCCTACATGAAGATGCAGTAAAGCAGATGTGATTTTTTTAAAATTTGTATTCCTGTGCTGGAATACTTAATGCTACACATCTGTGCTGGATATCTGAAGCTCTGCTTCCTTCACCTTGGTCCGCTGACCTCTGTTGTGCTACACGTTGGGTTTTGTAAGCTGCTCCTCATAGCTCACTAACGTAATCTCCATGATCCTATTTAAGACCTATTAGGAAGCACACCTGTGTTTTAGGATTGAGACTCAAGACTTTAGCTTGGTAAACTCCACCTTCTGTGCAAACTGTTCATTAACTTGCTTCACTGCCTGCTGAGTTCCACTTCATCCATCCTACTGCTCACAAGATTCCTGAGTATGCTACCTTCTTGCTTCACGAAATGCCATCCTGCCAACTGCTCCAATGCCGGGGGTCCGGACGTTGGGTTTAGTGAGTCTACTTCACAAGTGAGCCTGACACTTAATTTGTTACTGTTCATATGGTGGTAGAAGCATTCAGATTTTTCTAAGCCCTTATCAATAATATCCTACTAAAATTGTCTGGGAGCTTTTGTAATTTAATTATAGTCTATTGAAAAGCCACAGTTGTGTTTCTGATAGCAGAAAACACAGCTTTGTTGCAAACTGGATCACAGATTTTCCAAACTCTAATTGAGTTACTAGCAAATGCAAGTATACATGTGAAGAATGCAATTTTCAGAGGGAATTCTGCTATGAACAGCAAATCCATTGGTTCCCAGGTCCTTAGATTCCCATGGGCATCTTACAAGACAACGGAAGATGGAAGGCAGCTGTGGAAAGAGAGCATTACTAGATTTTTAAGACATGTTAATGATCATTAACTGTTATCTCCATTAAATGAATTAACCTCTACAACCTAAACTAGTCAACATATTTTTTTGCTTATGCCAGCAGTACTTCAGGAGCATGTACATAAGAAATATGTTCTTTGTAATTAGATACAGATGGCAAATATAAAGAACATATTGTTCTCTTTATTTTTTACTCATGACCCTAAGGAAAAAAATTACTCATATGTAATAAGATTGCTAAATCATATCTTAAATGTGGCTTCAGATAGAATCTAAATGCAGCAGTGTCTTACTAGAACTAAAATTCAGCCCTATTTGGAATTAAAAAGCCATCTTGATGTGAGGCAAATGTAAATATGTTTACAGAAAACTGATTTCTATAAACTGCATTGTATAATCTGTAGCCAAACTCTACATGTCTTAGTAGTTTCCTCAATTTTTATTGATGGACCGCAGTTTTCACAACTACAGGCAATGTAACTGCTGCAGAAAATCCCTGGGGTTAGTGGCTTGGCCCATGTACTGTAGGTTGCTGAACATAGTGATTGTCTGCAGCAGTCATATGCACTGTATTTGGAATGTCACTTTTGCTGCCTATCAACAATGATCAGTTCTAGTCCACTGAAGAACACACTATAATGAATTGTGGTCCTTTTTTCTAGGGATGATATCTTGCTTGAAATTAGGAGTAAGAAGAAAGGCACACACGATTTCAAGTAGGTTGTGGAGACATGGGGGTCGGTGGTGTCCAGGGTCTGCTAACCGGAACCGCATGGACCATGGATCGTCCTGCTCAACGTCCGCTCTCCCTTTAACTTGGACATAACACTATTCAGACAAAACAGTGTGAAGGTAAAACATTGTGGCAATGCTTTATTGAACCACAAAAACAGGCAGATAACACATAGAACAGTCCCAGCACAGTACCCAAGATGGTACACATTACAGAGTCTCACCGTTCCGCTGACTCGCCGGGATAATAACTGCTGTGACTTCAGATCTTCCAGGGTCACTACCCTACCTGAGGCACGCACACTGAGAGGGGGTAGCGACAAGTGTAGGAAGATGACAGTCCATTGAGTCCGTACAGGGTGCAAGGCCAGTTCATACGAGAATCACAACCTGGCTTCTCCGAACATCTCCATGGAGCCAGGCAACCAGCGGGTCCCAATCCTGGCTTTCTTCAAATGTATCCATGGTTCAACAATGGTCAATAGAGCAGATCTGTATTCTTCCAACTGGAGCCGAAAACCCCTAGATTGTTTCCTGTTGAATCATAGATCCATGTCCCTGGTGATGGTGCCATGATATTGGCTGCTGTCCTGTCTCTGGTCCTTTGGATGTATATGTCTAGGCAGAATCTCTAGCTGTCTCTCTCTATCTCTGTCTCTGAGTCTCTTTATACAAAGGCATGTAACCTATTTTTAGATCTACCATGAGTCATTTAGTCTATCCTCACAGATAAGGGGAACAATGGTGATGAGATCAAATAGCATTATTTGATTATTTAATCTATTTGAATAGTTTTCCCCTCTCTGCTTTCATAGTCAACAAACTGACTCCACAACACAATGCATAATTGGCGTATCAGCAAACATCAGTAGTTGTGATGGTGCTCACAGCAATCCAGCATCAACAATCGTAGTAGTCTTGAATAGACCTCTGGTTGTCATGCCGATGCATCGCTGACCCCCAATCACATGACCGGGTCAGCGACGTGCGCATTTCCTGCCTGATGGCTGGAAGCGCTGGTTAAATACCACTGTCAATTAATAGTGGCAGGTGGATCGCGATTCCACCCGCCGCTATTGCGGGCACATGTCAGTTGTACAAAACAGCTGACAAGTCCTGGCTTTGATGCGGGCTCATCGCCGGGACCCGTATCAAAGCGGGGGTTCTGACCTCGGACGTACTATCCCGTCAGTAAGGGGTTAAGATTTCTTCAAACATAATGAACATAATGTTAAAACATGAGAATATTAATCTTTTATGTAAAGTTTTTTGTTGCTCAAACTAGGCATCACATCTCATTAACATATTCATGAGTGAGGGTAATGTTTTGAATAAATTATAATAATTAATATTTCCTTTAATTGTTGCATTATGAGACAGACCTTATGAATTAATCAGATATGTATTAAGAAAACAGTGGCCAAATATCATTATTTGTTTCAAATTTTATTCCTTTCACCCTCCAAGCCTGTTTTCACCTTCATGACCAGGCCAAACTTTACAATTCTGACCAGTGTCACTTTATAAGCTAATAACTCTGGAACGCCTCAACGATTTCATTGATTCTAACAATTTTTTTGACATATTGTACTTCATAAAAGTAGTACAATTTCTTCGAGCCTGGTGACCTGGATGTCGTCATGATGACATCGGGTCACCATCAGAGATGAGTGAATATTTCAATGTTCGGTTTGGCTCACGATAGCCGAATTTGCAATATTCGCCGATTTAATCGCTGAATATAGCCAAACATACACAGCGCAAAATTCGGTGTTTCCCAAGCTGTGAGAAAGCGTTGGAAACACCGGCATAGCGCTTCTGATCGGCGGTAAAATCATCCCTACGCTATCAGAAGACAGTGTGTGCCTGGAGCTGTGATCGGAGGTAAAACGTTTACCTCCAGTCACTGGTGTGGGACTACTGCTCCCATCAGCTGACACTTGCTGGCACTAATAACAGTGAAAGCAGGAGTGGCGGATGGGAGTATTCATCAGCCGCTCCTGCGCTGTAAATAAATAATTAAAATAACCAGCAGAGCAGACCTGAACCCCATTCACTTGAATAGGGGGTCCAAAGATACAGTGTTTTACACGTTGTCATAAGCATGACAGAGCGGCAAACACCACTTCTGCTCGGCGGTGAAACCATCCCCGCAAGTCAGAGAACCGCGGTTCCCATGCTGTCAGAAGACAGCTTGAGCACTCAGCTGTGATCGGAGGTAAAACGTTTTTACCTCTGTTCACTGGAGTCAGCTGAAGGGACCGCGACATCATCGAAGGTCCTTCGCTCAATGCATCCTTAGGAACGGAGGCCGCCGCTTGCACCGCTGAGAGCTGCGGGCCGTTGGAGGGTAAGTATATCCCATATTTTTTATTTTTATTCTTTTTTTTACATGAATATGGATCCCAGGGCCTGAAGGAGAGTCTCCTCTCCTCCAGATCCTGGGAACCACAAAGGACCGCTCCCTGAACACGCCGTACCCCGCGTATAAGACAACCCCCGACTTTTGAGATGATTATCAGGGGTTAAAAAGTCATCTTATACCCCGGAAAATACGGTATCTATACTATCTAATCTATTGTAGCCTGTCAGTGTGATTTTACTGTACGCGCACATGAATTACAGTTTTTTCTTTTATCCATCTATGTAATATAAATACATATATATATATGTGTGTGTCACTGACATCTTTATATATGCATTCTATGTGTATATACTGTACCTATTCAATCTTTTCTATTCTAACATGTCACGCTGTGATTTCATTGAACACCGCACATGAATTAACGGCTTTTATTCTATCTTTTACCGAATGCTACTGACTTTTTCTGATTTTAACAAAAATACTTGTGTTACCAATCACGAATCAGAATGTACCATATTCATGCCTAATTTATGTTTGGCGATCGTTTTCCGAATATATTCGCACATCTCTAGTCACCATGGCAAAGATCAGGCCCTGTGATGATGTAAGGGGGACCCGATTGGAGGGTAGAGAATGCTTCCTCCCTCTGCCTGCCTTTTAAATGCTGCGATCGATAGCATTTAGGGGGTTGAAGTGGTTCGAGCGATACAGGAACAACTCCTGGCAGTGAGTGCTGGGTGTCAGCAGTCAGGATCAGCTGACTACCGGCGGTGATCTTGCATGCACAGCCCCTCTGCGCGCATAATCGCCAGTATGTATCCATACATCCAAGGACCGTAAGTACCCTGCGACTTGGACATACGGATACATCCAAGATCATTAAGAGGCTAAAATACTAAAGAAACAAAGTTTGATTTTTCTTATTGATATTTTAGATATCGATCCTGACATTCTACTGTCTAATTTTGGTCTTATTTGGAGATGCATGACTGGTTAAAAATCTGGGATATGAATTGTAGGGATCCACGCTTTCAGGCAAGCATTAGGTGTCGTTCACACACGCAATGTGGTTTGGTCAAAACATGGCCAGTTTTATTGGTTTCATAAAACTCCAAGGGATTTAAAACCAAAACAGTCTCTTCTGGGCACAAAGGTATTACCGTAAATTAACAGTTTATTTAGCAGGGCACATAAATGTCATTGAGGGCTCACCCAAACAGATTACAGTCCATTCTCCAGGAGTAAACTTTATACATGGAAGAGGTACAGTCCTTCCTGTCTTGGTATCATCTTAAGCCTGAGCTCCAGCAGCTTCCAGCACCAAACAGAAGTGTTCAACACCATGTACAGATCACACTGAACAGACTGCAGCTTCCACATGTTACTCTGCAGCTCCAACACACAGACTGCTTATCTTTCCTAGCTGACCCATGCAGTCTCAATTCAGAGAGAGACTATTGTCTCTCTCCCAAATACAGCACACATTTTGTTGGGTCAATCACCAGCTTAAGCAAACTTTACTCTGCTCAACCCCTAGCAGGCTGACTCAAGGTTAACATATTTCCTGATTCTTTGGGTACCGTCACACTGAAACGACGCTGCAGCGATACAACAACGATGCCGATCGCTGCAGCGTCGCTGTTTCGTCGCTGTGTGGTCGCTGGAGAGCTGTCACACAGACAGTTCTCCAGTGACCAACGATCCCGAAGTCCCCTGGTAATCAGGGTAAACATCGGGTTACTAAGCGCAGGGCCGTGCTTAGTAACCCGATGTTTACCCTGGTTACCAGCGTAAACGTAAAAAAAACAAACACTACATACTTACATTCCGTGTCTGTCCTCCGGCGCTGTGCTTTCCTCTGCACTGCCAGCGCCGGTCAGCCGTAAAGCAGAGCGGTGACGTCACCGCTGTGCTTTCCGGTTGGCCGGCGCTCACAGCCAGTGCAGAGAAGCACAGCGCCGGAGGACAGACACGGAAGGTAAGTATGTAGTGTTTGTTTTTTTACATTTACGCTGGTAACCAGGGTAAACATCGGGTTACTAAGCGCGGCCCTGCGCTTAGTAACCCGATGTATACCCTGGTTACCAGTGAAGACGTTGCTGGATCTCCCACTGACATCGCTGAATCGGTGTGTGTGATGCCGATTCAGCGATGTCAGTGGGAGATCCAGCAACGAAATAAAGTTTCAAACGATCTGCTACGACGTACGATTCTCAACGGGGTCCCTGATCGCAGTAGCGTGTCAGACACAGCGAGATCGTAACGATATCGCTGGAACGTCACGGATCGTGCCGTCCTAGCGATCAAAGTGCCACTGTGTGACGGTACCCTTAGTCAAAGCTTCCAGGTGCATCTAATTAAGACTATCTGTGTTAGGATTTAACCCTGTCCTTCCTGAATTTGCTACAGAATGTAAAGGTCATTAATGTTAACACTAGCCACAAAATCTGCTTTTCCCTTCTTATTGGATACTTCTCATTTTTTGAGTAAGAAAAAGAAAATAAATACTGTTTCGAGACATTGATGGTGACATTAGACATTTTACAAACAAAGGGGTGGTACCCCATAGTACCGCAATGGGCTTGAATGTCGCGCCTCCATGCACAAATACTTATATTGTGTAGATTGAAAAGGAATCCATATACTGCAATATGTTATTTCAAAACCAATGTATTTTTTACGACATTTTATTAATAGTATTTTTTACGTATGGAGATTCAACATTCCGATCCTTCAAGAGCTTGTAGAAACATATTAAATCAATATGGTTAGAATTGAAGGTTGCTGTAATCTTGAACACTGATCATAAACATTTTTTAGACTTAAAAATGAAGACACAACTCTCTAATGATCTGTTCATAAAACTAACAGATAGGAATAACATTACTTTTTTTCTAACAGTCACCCAGTAAATTTCAAATGGTCTTGATTGAGTGGGTCCATAGGAAAGTGACACAACCTATAGAAATGTACTGTCAAGATCATACCCAAATGTCAGTGAATTTCAGCTGCTTTCTTTAATTTGTCGTCTTAGATCAGAAAACATAAGGGATAAATTAGTTTGGGCAGACTTGGAAGCTATAATAAAGTGACACAAAGATTTCCATCAAATCCAAAAATGGGAATATTCCCATGCTTTAACCATGTTCATTGCTCAAATGTCATTACGGGAGGATATTTTCAGCAGTCATGCACTGGTGAATAATTTAGAATCAAGAATTATTTCACATGTGATAGTAATTTGTGGTTTATATTTTAAAATGCCCTTGAGGATTGATATATGTGGGAGACACAATGTTAAAAATGAAAGAGAACTAGTCTAAACATAGGAACAAGATTAGTCAGAAAAGTGCTGGTCTTGATTATAGATGAGACAACTTTTAAGGTTCGTTCAGCTATGTTCCTCGAACTTCCCGATGGTCACCGAATGGGTCACCAAACACCATTCAATTCAATGGGAGGCAAAACCAAACGCATAGACAACACCTTCAGGGGGGCTCAAAAGCTGCCAAAAAAGCTCAATTATGGTCAGACACCAGGAAAAGCGGCATCAATTGACCAATCAATTGAGCTATAAATAAATAATTTAAATAAAATGGACATGGGTTCCCCTGTATTTTTGATAAACAGCCAGGCAAAACTGAAAGCTGCAATCCTCAGCTGTCAGTGTTAAGAAGGCTGATTATAAGAGAGGGGTCTCACAATGTTTTTTAAATTATTTAAATAAATATTTAAAAAAAACGGCATGGGGCCTCCCCATTTTTGACAACCAGCCAAGTTGAAACAAACAGCTGAGGGTTGGTATTCTAAGGCTGGCAAGGGGTCATGGATATAGCCCCCACAGCCTAAAAATAGCAGCCTGCAGTTCCCCCAGAAAAGGCGCATTTATTAGATGCGCCTATTCTGGCTCTTTGCCTTGCTCTTCCCACTTGCCCTGTGGCGGTGGCAAGTGGGGTTCATTCCTCTGCAAGTTTCAACTTTTGGGTCTCAAAGCTGGAAATTTATCATGAGTTGTTCTCCTATGCCTTGCAGGTGTTGTGTTAAAAATGCTGACAGGCTAAAAATGAACAAAGCCTGGATTAGACCCAACTTTAACATTAGCTTTATCTCGACTTCACTCATTTGTGGAGGTGATTATGTGGCGAAAGATGTCCTCTCAGCATGGACTCGCATAGAAGACTATGTTGGGAGCAGCAGTGTTTGCTCGCTCAGGCAGAGTGAACCACGCAGACCTGGAAATTACCACAGGAAGCATCAGAATCTTGAGCTGGAAGTTACCGCAGGAGGTTTGTGTGAGTCCTAATCCCTCCAAGGACAACATCTGCAAGGAGTTTATATGGTCTCCCCCTGTTTGTGTGGGTTTCCTCCGGGTACTCCAGTTTCCTCCCATATTTCAAAGACATACTGATATGCAATTTAGATTGTGAGCCCCATCAGGGACAGTAATGATAATGTGTGCAAAACTGTAAAGCGCTCAGGAATATGTTAAAGCTATATAAAGATTATTATTATACAATGCAATGTATTACATTTTCTGACTCACAGTGCCCAAACTAATTCTGACACACTGGAACAAATCTACTGCTAAACAACAACCGCCTCATTCAGCAGCAGTAGAACGGATCCCGGGATACCACAAATATAGGTGGTACTGGGAGCATATAGATGAACAGGGATGAAAATGTAAATAGCTTTTGGTCTGATAAGGGTATAAAGGTGAGATAGGGAACAGAGACGGGTGAAGATCTAGGGTAGGGTATACCCAGCTTTATGGGTGGCTATGGAGGACCATTGTTTGAGATCAAGAGATGAAGAGAGTGACAAGAGCTTAAAGGCAGTTGACTGGTGAGTTTCAAAAGGAATGATGAAATCAACCATGATGATGGTGGGGATGTCATCAGAAAGAAAGTGTAGGAACCACATGTTGAGTTATTCAATTAAAGCAATGTATATACCAACTAATTGGAGGTTGGAGGCAGAGTAGATACGGGCAGAGAACACTTCAAAACAAGAGAGGATAATGGATTATAGAGGAAGTATTGGATTGAAAGAGCAGTGTCTAGGGAGGGGGAAGCCCATTCCTCCACCAAGTGTGTTGCTCTTTGTAGGTTTCTTAACATAAAATCAAGATGACATTATTGACCAGCATTCTTGTATCAAGAATGTCCAAAGAATAATAAAGCTTGGTCTTTTCAGAACTAATAAAATATTAGAGCTTCTCACAGTGAATACAGCAGGTGGTTGTACAGGCGATTGCAGTTTTGCATAATTACGTGCATCCACTGGAAGTTATACTGTGCAATGTCAGATCTCACAACTGGGACACTGAAGAGCTGTCAATCAAGCTAGCTTGGCAGAAATTGAGTTAAACTTTTTAAAGTGATTATGACATTGATTTTGACATTGATTTTCAAAAAAAATTCAGCACACTTATCATGTCTGAGAGCTCTGTTTAACAATGTTTGCATCTTTTATTATAAAATCTTTTCAAAGATCCCCTTTAAAAGTTGCATACTTTATACCCTAATGTGCTTGTGAAATGGACAGTTAATTTCCAATGGCCTCCTAGTGTGTAAATGGTGCTAATAAGACATCCAACATCTTATTGTAACTTTCAAAAAGCTGCATTGTTAAACAATTCAAGATCAGGCCATCACTTCTAGCCAGCAGAGCTACACATGTTTTTTCTCATTCAGATTCAAGTAATAAAGTAATTAATTAATTTTATATTAAATTAATATTTCTTCATCTTTTTGGTGCTACATGACGCTTGCTTTTTATGATATTTATGGCAAAATAAAGGAAATACATTGTTAAGGACTGGCGGAACGCACCAAGTATAGATGATATGAAACTAGGTGCGTACGCAGTCCGAGGTCCACCGTGCAGGTAAAAACCCTGCTGCTAGTAAGACGGACTATATGACGGTACTATAAGTATACACGCACGGGTTAACTTCACCCTGCGTGAAGGAAGCGATCCTGTTGAGTCACAGGACCGCGGTACCGCACATAGAGCACGAGCAAGAAGTCAGCGAACACAACCCCAACACAGGATTGAAGTCCGATTAGACCACTTGCTGGCACAACACCGCAACTGGGTGTGTAAAGAAACTATTAAAATAGTAAATAAAGGCACGAGAGTGCATGCAGTGCCACACTGACGGACGCCACTAACCACCCAGGCTTGGGTAAGGAAAGCGCAGAGGAAGCGCATGGCGCCGTACAGGCGGTCATAGCAACTAGATGCTGTTATGTGTGTAACGTGCTGTTGGATAAGTCGGGTGCTAGATAGCAAACATACACCTTCCGCGAACAGTCATCCAATAGGGAGGGTATTTTAAAGAGCGACTTTCACTCACAACACATACACATATTATCAAGACAATACTAGCGCATGGCCGTGCGGTCATGCGCAGTTTATATAGTTGCAGCACAGGAAGCTGCTACAGAAGTTTTGCCCTTTCAGGACCTGCCAAGAGGACCAATGGGATGTGCTGCAGCACCTGAGCATGTGACCCTCGATCTCCAACGGGAGATCCTGTCCTGGGCATGCTCAGTGTGTGCAAATAAGGACTTAGTCCCAGGGAAGCCCGCTCGCCGCAGATCAGTGCAGGGTACAACAGGAGAGCCGGAAAAGGCAGCAGTAACCCTTTGCACAGAATCAGTCCCAGCGAGACGCTGGGAGCGACACCTCCGCTGAGCAGAGCCCACTGCGGCCGAAGCAGAATGGGAGACCGCAGCAGACACGGGTCGAGATTCCCCCTGTGCAGCAGAGGAAACTTGACTCCTAACATTACCTCCCCTCCTAGGGCCCCCCCCTCCTTGGGCCTCGCTACGTTCGAAGGCAGCAATAAGCTGCGGAGCCCGAATGTGCTCAGCAGGCTCCCAGGACCTATCCTCAGGGCCGTAACCCTTCCAGTCCACCCAAAAAATTTTTTTGCCACGTACCACCTTGCACCCCAAGATAGCGTTCACCTCGAAATCGTCCGTAGACGAACCTGATGTCTCAGCAGATGACTCAGAAAACCGGGACATGTATACGGGCTTAAGGAGGGACACATGAATGGTGTCGGTGATACCAAGGCATGGAGGAAGGGCCAGACGGTAGACCACAGGATAAACCTGTTCGAGGACCTTGAAGGGACCCAAGTAGTGAGGAGCAAACTTAGTGGACTCAACTCGCAGCCTGATGTTACGGGCGGAGAGCCACACCAAGTTGCCAGGAGCAAAGGTCGGAGCGGGGCGCCGATGAGCATCGGCGGAGGACCTCATTCTCTTCTTAGAGGTCTGAATGGCATCCTGAGTGCGGTCCCAAATATCCCGTGCCTCCACAGCCCAGTCTGCCACCCTGGAGTCTGCGGAAGACACGGGCATAGGCACCAGTACCCGTGGATGCTGACCATAGTTGAGGAGGAATGGGGTTTGTCAAGTGGAGTCGGCTACGGCGTTGTTCAGCGCAAACTCTGCCCATGATAGCAAGGATGCCCAGTCATCCTGCCTGGCTGAAACAAAATGTCGCAGGTATGTGACCAAGGTCTGGTTGGCCCTCTCTACCAACCCATTCGTCTCGGGATGATAAGCGGAAGAGAGATTCAACTCAATACTGAGAAGACGACAAAGCTCTCTCCAGAACCGAGACGCAAACTGGGGACCCCGGTCACTGACAATTTTGTCAGGCATACCATGTAGGCGGAAGATGTGTTTAATGAACAACGCTGCCAAGGCCCGTGCAGAAGGTAACCGTGGTAGCGGCACCAAATGCACCATTTTTGAGAAATGATCGGTGATGACCCAAATGATGGTACAGCCGCGAGATTTGGGTATACCCACGACAAAGTCCATCCCGACCATCTCCCAGGGCCTATCTGCCACCGGCAAGGGATAGAGCAACCCAGGTGGCCTTTGCCGCGGAGATTTATTTTTGGCGCAGGAGACACACGCCAGAATATAATCCCTGACATCCCGGACCATATGCGGCCACCAGTACGTCCTCGCCAGTAGCTCAGATGTCCTCTTTGTCCCAAAGTGTCCACCCACCCTGGACGAATGAGCCCAAGAGAGAACCTCCGGTCGCAAATTAATGGGCACAAAAGTCTTGCCCGGAGGCACAGACTCCAGCGAAACCGGCGCTACGGTTCTCAGGCTTTCAGAAGGGACAATAAGCCGAGGCTCCTCTTCCTCCTCTTCAGTTGACATAAGGGAGCAAGAGAGAGCGTCAGCACGAATATTCTTCTCCCCGGCGAGAAAATGAAGGGAAAAGTGGAACCAGGAAAAGAACATGGACCATCTGGCTTGGCGAGAATTTAGCCGCTGGGCTGTTTGCAAGTAGACCAAATTTTTGTGGTCCGTGTAAACTTGGAAGGGAAACCGCGCACCTTCCAGAAGGTGTCTCCACTCTGAAAAGGCCAATTTCATTGCTAGCAACTCCCTATCCCCGATGGAGTAGTTTCTCTCCGCTGGCGTGAAGGTCTTATAGAAGAAGCAGCATGGATGCTTCCGACCTTGAGCATCCTTTTGATAGAGGACTGCTCCAGCACCAACGGATGAGGCATCCACCTCCATTAGGAATGGCTTATCCACATCGGGACGATGTAAGATGGGAGCGCTAGCAAAGTGGGACTTAATAGAAGTGAAGGCCTTGGAGACCTCTTCCGACCACAATTTGGGATTCGCTCCCTTCTTGGTGAGGGCTACCAAGGGAGCTACCAGAGTTGAGAAGTGTGGAATGAACTGGCGGTAATAGTTAATGAACCCCATAAAGCGCTGCACTGCTTTAAGAGAATGGGGCTCTTGCCAGTCCATCTCAGCCTGTAGTTTGGCAGGATCCATAGCCAATCCCTGGGCGGAGATGATATAGCCCAGGAACGGTAAAGACTCCTGCTCAAACATACACTTCTCCAACTTAGCATAAAGAGAGTTTGCCCGTAGGAGGTCGAAGACTCTGCCAACATCTCTCCGGTGGGAGTCTATATCTGGAGAAAAGATGAGAATATCATCCAGATAGACTACAACTGAGGTGGAAAGCATATCCCGGAAGATGTCGTTGACAAAGTCTTGGAAAACGGCTGGGGCATTACAGAGCCCGAAGGGCATCACCAGATACTCATAGTGCCCATCTCTGGTGTTAAACGCCGTTTTCCATTCGTCCCCCTCACGGATGCGAATCAGGTTATAAGCACCCCGCAGATCTAATTTAGTAAACACTCTAGCTCCCCGAAGCCTATCGAAGAGCTCGGATATCAAGGGCAAAGGATACTTGTTCTTAACGGTGATAGCGTTAAGACCCCTGTAGTCTATGCATGGACGTAGTTCCCCATTCTTCTTCTGCACGAAGAAGAACCCTGCCCCAGCAGATGACACTGACTTCCTGATAAATCCTCTTGCCAGATTCTCTTGAATGTACTGAGACATGGCCTCCGTCTCCGGGAGAGATAATGGATAAACTCGACCCCGGGGAGGCTCCGCACCAGGCAAGAGATCGATAGGACAGTCATAGGGGCGATGGGGCGGAAGGGTCTCCGCCGCCTTTTTGGAGAACACGTCTGCGTAAGACCAATATTGCTTGGGGAGAGAGGATAGATCTGCGGGTACCTCAGTAGTAGCAACCTGAACACACTCTCGGTGACACCTACCCCCACATGATTCACCCCATCCCAGAATTCTGCCTGAGGACCACTCGATGTGAGGAGAATGGTACCATAACCAAGGTATCCCCAACAGGACCTCATCAATCCCCTCAGGAATGATGAGCAGAGATATTATCTCCTGATGGGATGGTGACATGGACAGAGTAAAAGGGATGATCTGATGTGTTATCTGTGCGTGGAGTGTCGACCCATTCACCACTCGTACCGTTACTGGTTGAGGTAGCATAACCAGGGGTATTGCGTGACGTTGGGCGAAAGCAGAAGACATAAAATTGCCCTCCGCCCCAGAATCCACGCAGAGCTCTACCGAGTGGGAGGATGAGCCAAAAGTAATTGTCCCCTTAAAGGACAATTTGGAGGCAAACGTCGCAGTGTCTAGTGCACCTATACCTACTACCACTAGACGCTGACGTTTCCTCGACCGCTGATGACATCTGGTGGCAAGATGTCCTGACTGTTGACATACATGGCAAACCTGGGGTGCACGAGCGGTCCGGGACTTAGATCCCGCTCGTGACACTACCTTAGGTTCATGGGACTCAGGAGCCTGGACTGGAGACTCCAAAGGTTTGGCGAAGGTGGGAGCCAGCCAAAACCTCTGCCTACACTGGGCTCGCTCTAACCTCCGCTCGTGAAAACGGAGGTCAATACGAGTAGATACTGTTATTAATTCTTCCAGTGTGGCGGGAATCTCCCTAGTGGCCAGGGCGTCCTTAACGTGGTCAGCCAGCCCCCTCCAAAATATAGGGATAAGGGCTTTATCCGACCACTCCAGCTCAGATGCTAGAGTGCGGAAGTGGACGGCAAAAAGGCTGACCATGGACGAGCCCTGAGTCAATGCCAACAGTTGGAGTGCCATATCATAGGTGACACGAGGTCCTAAAAAGACCTGTTTCAAAGTGCTCAGGAATAACGGAGCACTCTGCACCACATGATCGCCACGCTCCCACAGCGGCGTAGCCCACTGCAACGCCCTGTCTGACAATAAGGATATGATAAAGCCCACCTTAGCCCGCTCTGTAGGGAAACGAGAGGCCAGAAGCTCGAGATGTATTGAGCACTGACTCACGAAACCCCTACAGGACTTACTGTCACCAGAAAATTTCTCTGGTAGCGGGAGGCGAGATAGCGTCGGTACAGGGGTGGCAGTGGACAAAGTAGCTGCAGCCACACTTGCAGCCTGAACAGCGACAGCAGTAACATCCACAGCTGAGGTTGAACGCTCTAGAGCCGCCAACCTTCCCTCCAGCTGCTGGATGTACCGCTGTAAACGCTGATCGTCCGTCATTACTAGCCAGACCTTGGCGCTAGTATTATGTTAAGGACTGGCGGAACGCACCAAGTATAGATGATATGAAACTAGGTGCGTTCGCAGTCCGAGGTCCACCGTGCAGGTAAAAACCCTGCTGCTAGTAAGACGGACTATATGATGGTACTATAAGTATACACGCACGGGTTAACTTCACCCTGCGTGAAGGAAGCGATCCTGTTGAGTCACAGGACCGCGGTATCGCACATAGAGCACAAGCAAGAAGTCAGCGAACACAACCCCAACACAGGATTGAAGTCCGATTAGACCACTTGCTGGCACAACACCGCAACTGGGTGTGTAAAGAAACTATTAAAATAGTAAATAAAGGCACGAGAGTGCATGCAGGGCCACACTGACGGACGCCACTAACCACCCAGGCTTGGGTAAGGAAAGCGCAGAGGAAGCGCACGGCGCCGTACAGGCGGTCACAGCAACTAGACGCTGTTATGTGTGTAACGTGCTGTTGGATAAGTCGGGTGCTAGATAGCAAACATACACCTTCCGCGAACATTCATCCAATAGGGAGGGTATTTTAAAGAGCGACTTTCACTCACAACACACACACATATTATCAAGACAATACTAGCGCATGGCCGTGCGGTCATGCGCAGTTTATATAGTTGCAGCACAGGAAGCTGCTACAGAAGTTTTGCCCTTTCAGGACCTGCCAAGAGGACCAATTGGATGTGCTGCAGCACCTGAGCATGTGACCCTCGATCTCCAACGGGAGATCCTGTCCTGGGCATGCTCAGTGTGTGCAAATAAGGACTTAGTCCCAGGGAAGCCCGCTCGCCGCAGATCAGTGCAGGGTACAACAGGAGAGCCGGAAAAGGCAGCAGTAACCCTTTGCACAGAATCAGTCCCAGCGAAACGCTGGGAGCGACGCCTCCGCTGAGCAGAGCCCACTGCAGCCGAAGCAGCATGGGAGACCGCAGCAGACACGGGTCGAGATTCCCCCTGTGCAGCAGAGGAAACTCGACTCCTAACATACATGACAAAAGACTACTGAAATACATTTCATTTGTTCACCTTTCTGTCAAAAGTATATTTTTATATATCGGAATACTTTTTTTTTCGGGGCAAAGGTAATAATAGTGATTTGGATTGGTTGTGACTTCTTTTTTCCTGTTTTAAACACGTTTAGTTTTTTTTCCTGCTTTTATTTATTTTGTTCATGTATTTCACATATTATGGCCCCCAGCAGGTCATAAAAGTCCTTTGAGGGCATGTAAACATTTAAATACTTTTTCTTTTAAAATCTAATTTCTACTGTAACTGGGGCAGATATATTGACCCCATCTAGAGTGGAAATCCATTATGCTTGAATGTTAGAGCTTACTGGAACTCCTAGGACCCAGCAGCTCCTAAGCCATCCCTATGTTCGATGAGAACATGGTCGCTGGGCTCAGAGGAAGAAGCTATGTTGACACTTCCTATTCTGTATACACAGCAGTTATTTGTTCAGCGCAATTTATACAGTCATTAGAATGGCAAAGAAACTCACATGCTGCCTCTGCCTTTTCTATGTAAACCACTATTGGATTAACCTAACACCAATTAGCCATTTAAACTAGGAGACAAAATATCCTCTAAATACAATAAGAGTCAACATGCACATACAAAAGACTCATGTGGCCTTATACAATATTACATGATACAACCAAAGAATATATATTAACCCCTTTCTGACATTAGACCTACTATCAATTTTCACAGAAAGAAAAAATGTACAACCTTGGGTATAAATATTTTAGAACTCACAGAAAAAATCCCAAGAATTAAAAGTTAACCTTTATTGATAATTCTTAAAAACACTAAATATACCAATACGTGCATAACTACACCATCACCAAAACAACAACATCCCATAGGAAAGGCCAAGATGGTGCCAATCCCTAAAATCACTAATAACACCCTACCTACCAGCGGAGGTTGGCACCCTATAACACCTGCGCAATGGCGCCCCCGCTCGTCGTCGACTCTCCCTACTAGCCCTGATATGCCCTATTGGAACAGGGAATGAAAAAATGACAAACACTCAGTGCCCCTACAATGAAGGTAGTGAGTCAGTGGCAATGACCCGGTATAACTATCTCGCTAGCTGCACTAGTACTTCCTATCAGCGGGGGTCGGCACCCTAGAATGCATACAAATGGTGCCCCCGCTCCACGACGACTAACCTAGTCTGACCCTAAAATCTAAGGGTAGGCAGGATGTTACCTAGACACATTAGAACACGTAAACATTCAAGAGGATAAACCCGATTATAGTAATAAAGTGTCCTCTTCATATATACAAATACCCATAGAATGTGCTGATCGTTCATACTCCACACAGCTTATAGTTATTATATTCACATATATGTAAGGAGAAAATCCTAAGATATTATGCGGGTAAGATAATCTCCCAGATCTAGACCAAATAGATCAGAGCATAAACATATACCAAGAGGACACACTCCTCCCAAAGCAAAAACCGTTTAGTTATCATGGCATAACATTCAAATACACCAGGTGCCCCCTTCTCCAAACTCAACGCGTTTCCCCTCCACACATGACAGGAGGTTCATCAGGAGTTTATCTGATGCATAAAAGGGTTACTTAGCTTCCTTCATGGATGGTGCAGATAAATCAAATGGTCTGTAACACCGTCGGGTCGATACCTCGTGGATATGGTGCTCCCAGACATATGCCACAGTGTGTGCGTTTTAAAGGCAGGTAGATTGGCTTAGACACAAACAGCTGTTCTCCGGCGTGTGTATCCAAAGCACTTCCGGTATCACAGTGCAGCGGAGGTCATGTATAGTGTAGCATATACGTATTTTGCGCCGGCCCAAAACACATACACGCCCCCTATTCTCAAGGGAGGGTTCGTAATTACCCATACCTATTACTGCGCACGCTCCAGAAGCTCCAGCGTCTCCCACGTATGTGGCGCCGGTGACAGACATACACGCCCCTTTATCCTCAAGCAAGGGATCGTACTTATTCGTTAGTGTCACTGCGCACGCGCCAGTTCCGTAGCGTCTCCTGTGCGTACCACGCCTGCGCCAAACATACCCATCCCTTGTTCTCAGACGAGTGTTCGTAGTTGTACATACATGCCACTGCGCACGCGCCAGACATGACGCAGACAGCACCCAGACGGATAAACCACATCATTATCTGCACGGAGTGCCGCTTTGCAGCTGATTCGCCGGTGTGAAGACAAGTACGCATGCTCAATAGTCATATTACAAAAGAGTGCTACATAATTGTATTATCGCAGAAAAATTGAGCGCACACGCGCAGGGTACACATGCATAATAGTAACCATAAAGATGATAATACCATGATCACATTTACAAATGAACAAAAAACCGGCGCTATAGACAGATACGTCCAGTACACAAGTCCTTCCGTTTTAGCAAGCTGTAAAGATACTGATGGTTTGTTATGCCTGCGAAAAAATTGCAAAATGCAAAAAGGAAAGCCCGCTTCAAAATATGTACATATATAAATGTCTCGCTAGAGCAGTACCCCATTATGACACCCCGTGAGTGCCAAACATGGGCATATAACAATTGAGCATTGAGCAGATCCCTGATATGGACTTATCCAAAGCTGCAGATACATAAATCCAAATATATCAAAACAATCATTGTTTATGTTATAGATTGGCTAGTACACTTATATTTATGAAAAAGAAAAATCAGGGAACATACATTTAAAGTGACCAAGCTGAAAAAACGCACACACTTACAGATTACTCCCGTGGACAAGATATTGTTCACAGGTACTAACAGATGCCTACTCCAAGAAATCAGGACAGATATTATAAACTAGACTTGACCCATTTGGGTCGATAAAACAGATTTTCTCATCGCCAAAAAATTGAATCAACCGATAAAAGAGTCATAGATAGCAGCCAAAGTTCATTTGTTCGTTCAACCCTTTTGGGAAGACCGTATCCAGTCTGTGGATCCATTTTAATTCCTTTTGTAAGATCTTCCGATCCCAATCACCGCCCCTGATGGAAGGGGCTACCACTTCAACGGCACAAAAAGTGAAGGACGCGAGATCACCCTGATGCACCATCCGAACATGCCTAGATATTGGGGTATCCCTGGCATGTCTAATATCACCCAGGTGGTCCCCTATCCTTCTTCTCAGTTCCCTCCTTGTTTTCCCCACATAGTTTAATGGGCAAGTGCATTTAAACAAGTATTTAACTCCACTCGTTTTACAATTTGCGAAATGTCTGCTCTCAAAAACCTGTCCTGTACTAGCACTGGAAAAACCATTTCCGGTGTCCAGATATCCACAAAAGGAGCAGGTACCGCAACGAAAAGTTCCAAATTGCCTCTTATCCAACCATGTACCACTCTTTTTAGGAGGAGAGAAAACACTGTGCACAAGTTGATCCTTAAGAGATCTCCCCTTTCTGTAGGTGATCATAGGTGTCTCAGGTATACAGTCCTTTATGTCTGTATCTGCCAATAATATAGCCCAATATTTTTTGATGATATCTCTCACCTCATGGGAACAGTCATCAAACATACCGATGAGTCTCAGAGGAGGGTCCTCATCGACCTTATTTGCGGGATGTAGTAAGCTAGTTCTAGGGACTGTTTCAATCTGTTTAAAGGCCTCACGCAGTACCTTCATAGGGTAACCTCTCTCAAGAAATCTATTTTTGAAATCCCGTGTCTCAGTATAAAACGAAGCATCAGATGAACAATTTCTTCTTGCTCTCGTGTACTGTCCTTTGGGTATCACCCTCCTGAGCCCATATGGATGATGACTGTTCCAATTCAATAAGTTGTTTGTAGAGGTGGGTTTTCTGTAGATGGAGGTGGCTAGATGCCCATCCTCCTCCTTCCTGATTGTGACATCCAAAAAGTTGATCCTGTCACCATTAATCTCGGAGGTGAAACGGAGACCCATGTTGTTATTGTTTAAACTTTTGACAAAGATATTAAAGGATGCCACATCTCCTGACCACAAAATCAAAACGTCATCGATATAACGCCCCCAGAAAAGTATCTGGGGGCCCCATCTAGACAGATTCTCTTCACCAAAGACGACCGTGTCCTCCCACCAGCCCAGGAGCAAATTCGCATAGGTAGGGGCACATGGACTATCCCGTAGAGGTGGTATGGGCTCGTATGACCACCGACAGGATAGTACGTCTAATGCGATCAGCCGCGCTCACGGGGAGAGCGCGGCCGATCACGGCCGGGTGTTAGCTTACTATCGCATCTGACATCCGACTCTATGTGCCAGGAGCGGTCACGGACCTCTCCAGGCACATTAACCCCTGGCACACTGAGATCAAAGATGATCGCAGCGTTCCGGCAATATAGGGAAGCATCGCGCAGGGAGGGGGCTCCCTGCGTGCTTCCTTGAGACCCTCGGAGCAACACGATGTGATCGCGTTGCTCCAAGGGTCTCCTACCTCCTCCTCCCTGCAGGCTCAGATCCAAAATGGCTGCGGGGGGCCTTCCGGGTCCTGCAGGGAGGTGGTTTTTCAGCGCCTGCTCAGAGCAGGTTATAAAGGCACAGATGATTGGCCTCGGGGAGACCAAAACATCCAACACTGCGGAGACACCATCACGTGTTTCTCAACGCAGTGATTCCAGAACACTGCCCCCATCCCTTATGGGAAATATGCAGATGCAGGTAAAGAAGCTGCGGAGACACCATCACGTGTTTCTCGACGCAAGCAGTGAATAGCCAGGCCTTTCCCCGGGAAGGAAGAACCACGGGAAGGGCAGCATCCTATGAAGGAAAGCCACCTATGCCAAGCATGGTATCCATCCACAGACAGCTGTTTCGGGGTGTTTGCCCCTCATCAGTGTGGAGTAGGAATCTGGCTATTAGGAGCAGTGCCTAGTAAAAAGGCTATAAAGGCACAGATGATTGGCCTCGGGGAGACCAAAACATCCAACACTGCGGAGACACCATCACGTGTTTCTCAACGCAGTGATTCCAGAACACTGCCCCCATCCCTTATGGGAAATATGCAGATGCAGGTAAAGAAGCTGCGGAGACACCATCACGTGTTTCTCGACGCAAGCAGTGAATAGCCAGGCCTTTCCCCGGGAAGGAAGAACCACGGGAAGGGCAGCATCCTATGAAGGAAAGCCACCTATGCCAAGCATGGTATCCATCCACAGACAGCTGTTTCGGGGTGTTTGCCCCTCATCAGTGTGGAGTAGGAATCTGGCTATTAGGAGCAGTGCCTAGTAAAAAGGCTATAAAGGCACAGATGATTGGCCTCGGGGAGACCAAAACATCCAACACTGCGGAGACACCATCACGTGTTTCTCAACGCAGTGATTCCAGAACACTGCCCCCATCCCTTATGGGAAATATGCAGATGCAGGTAAAGAAGCTGCGGAGACACCATCACGTGTTTCTCGACGCAAGCAGTGAATAGCCAGGCCTTTCCCCGGGAAGGAAGAACCACGGGAAGGGCAGCATCCTATGAAGGAAAGCCACCTATGCCAAGCATGGTATCCATCCACAGACAGCTGTTTCGGGGTGTTTGCCCCTCATCAGTGTGGAGTAGGAATCTGGCTATTAGGAGCAGTGCCTAGTAAAAAGGCTATAAAGGCACAGATGATTGGCCTCGGGGAGACCAAAACATCCAACACTGCGGAGACACCATCACGTGTTTCTCAACGCAGTGATTCCAGAACACTGCCCCCATCCCTTATGGGAAATATGCAGATGCAGGTAAAGAAGCTGCGGAGACACCATCACGTGTTTCTCGACGCAAGCAGTGAATAGCCAGGCCTTTCCCCGGGAAGGAAGAACCACGGGAAGGGCAGCATCCTATGAAGGAAAGCCACCTATGCCAAGCATGGTATCCATCCACAGACAGCTGTTTCGGGGTGTTTGCCCCTCATCAGTGTGGAGTAGGAATCTGGCTATTAGGAGC
This sequence comes from Ranitomeya imitator, assembly GCF_032444005.1. Lineage (NCBI taxonomy): Eukaryota > Metazoa > Chordata > Amphibia > Anura > Dendrobatidae > Ranitomeya > Ranitomeya imitator. The sequence goes on along the minus strand of NC_091282.1, from coordinate 1,056,302,008 downwards.
AGTGCCTAGTAAAAAGGCTATAAAGGCACAGATGATTGGCCTCGGGGAGACCAAAACATCCAACACTGCGGAGACACCATCACGTGTTTCTCAACGCAGTGATTCCAGAACACTGCCCCCATCCCTTATGGGAAATATGCAGATGCAGGTAAAGAAGCTGCGGAGACACCATCACGTGTTTCTCGACGCAAGCAGTGAATAGCCAGGCCTTTCCCCGGGAAGGAAGAACCACGGGAAGGGCAGCATCCTATGAAGGAAAGCCACCTATGCCAAGCATGGTATCCATCCACAGACAGCTGTTTCGGGGTGTTTGCCCCTCATCAGTGTGGAGTAGGAATCTGGCTATTAGGAGCAGTGCCTAGTAAAAAGGCTATAAAGGCACAGATGATTGGCCTCGGGGAGACCAAAACATCCAACACTGCGGAGACACCATCACGTGTTTCTCAACGCAGTGATTCCAGAACACTGCCCCCATCCCTTATGGGAAATATGCAGATGCAGGTAAAGAAGCTGCGGAGACACCATCACGTGTTTCTCGACGCAAGCAGTGAATAGCCAGGCCTTTCCCCGGGAAGGAAGAACCACGGGAAGAAACACGTGATGGTGTCTCCGCAGTGTTGGATGTTTTGGTCTCCCCGAGGCCAATCATCTGTGCCTTTATAGCCTTTTTACTAGGCACTGCTCCTAATAGCCAGATTCCTACTCCACACTGATGAGGGGCAAACACCCCGAAACAGTTGTCTGTGGGTGGATACCATGCTTGGCATAGGTGGCTTTCCTTCATAGGATGCTGCCCTTCCCGTGGTTCTTCCTTCCCGGGGAAAGGCCTGGCTATTCACTGCTTGCGTCGAGAAACACGTGATGGTGTCTCCGCAGCTTCTTTACCTGCATCTGCATATTTCCCATAAGGGATGGGGGCAGTGTTCTGGAATCACTGCGTTGAGAAACACGTGATGGTGTCTCCGCAGTGTTGGATGTTTTGGTCTCCCCGAGGCCAATCATCTGTGCCTTTATAGCCTTTTTACTAGGCACTGCTCCTAATAGCCAGATTCCTACTCCACACTGATGAGGGGCAAACACCCCGAAACAGCTGTCTGTGGATGGATACCATGCTTGGCATAGGTGGCTTTCCTTCATAGGATGCTGCCCTTCCCGTGGTTCTTCCTTCCCGGGGAAAGGCCTGGCTATTCACTGCTTGCGTCGAGAAACACGTGATGGTGTCTCCGCAGCTTCTTTACCTGCTCAGAGCAGGTGTCGGGAACTAGATAAATACCTTGGGGGGTCTAGTTTCCAATATGGGGTCACTTGTGGGGGGTTTCTACTGTTTAGGTACATCAGGGGCTCTGCAAACGTAATGTGACAACTGTAGACCATTCCATCTAAGTCTGCATTTCAAACGGAGCTCCTTCCCTTCCGAGCTCTGCCATGCGCCAAAATGGTGGTTGCCCCCCCACATATGGAGTATCAGCGTACTCAGAACAAATTGGACAACAACATTTGGGGTGCAACTTCTCCTGTAACCCTTTATTAGGCGCACGGACCTAGTACCTGCAGTCAGTTGCATCTTCCGTAAACTTTGAGTGCCATCCAATTTATTTTTGCATACAGCAATGCCACTCCTTTGAGTGCTGTATATTTATTAGAAGCATGTATTAAAGCCTTGTCACTTATTGTAATTGTTTTTGCATGAAGAAGGGGTTAATTTCCTTTCACTGGAGGTAACATATGTTGTTCTGCAGTGATGAGATTCACTTACTAGGAATTGAAAACTCCCCAATGACTTTGTATTATTCTGACATAAGTGGCTGAGAATGGAGTATGTAGAACCACAGCATTCAAAACCTATTAACTTTTATTTCAAGCTCACTGTCATCAGTGAGTCACTCCACCAAAGCTATGTCTCCTGTATACTAGGTCCTTTTTTTTTGTTCAACTGGTAGCAGTGTGAGAAAACCCTTGAATAGTAGACATTATAAGCTATTATTCTATTTTCACTATCCATTACTCTTAATGTATTTTTTAATAATAATAATAATAATAATAATAATAATAATAATAATAATTAGATTAAACAATTACATGACTGATCACTTCTTACATTTTCCTAGGGCATGCCTGAGCTCGTGTCACCCTATCACATAAACAGTGGGGAGAAAGTCAGCCACCAATTGTGCACGTTCTCTCACTTAAAAAGATGAGAGAGGCCTGTAATTGACTTCAAAGGTAGACCACAACTATGAAAGTCAAAATGAGAAAACAAATCCTGAAAATCACCTTGTCTGATTTGGCAAGATTTTTTTTACAAATTATGGTGGCAAATAAGTTTGACTGGATGTGTCATAATCTTAATTATGGATCGCTATTAACATCCACTATTTGTGGCATCCTGAATACCGGTGGTGTATAATACTCTTTGTGCGCTCATAGTGGAATAGATGCAGAGTACCATGGCCAGCGGCGTCTCTGACAACCCCCTTCAGGTGGTAGCTGGGGATAGTGTGTGACATCACAAGCTGAGTAGTACGGACAAAAAAATACGTGTTTAGGAAAAAATTGTGGTCCTTAGTCAGGGTATGGTTCTTCGTCGTTTTCAGTCACCTTATTAAATGTTTCAGCCGACCCCTTCGGCAGACTCATAGAGGAATCTTCACAAACTTCTGAGTGGAGTAGGGTATTAAAAGTAAATGAGTGTATGTTACTGAGACTAAAATCTTAGTAAATCTTTAAACTGGATGTTTCAATCATTATGGTATTGCATGACCCAAATACATGTGTTAATAGCATTAGGATGGCGGGGCAAAGAGGCAGAGTGCCTGTGTATAGAAGGGAAAATATTACTACGGAAGGATGTTATTCACAAGATCAGGTCACCATAGACACCTCTTGACTATAGAAGCACAAAAAGAAAAATTAGTACTTAATATTCAGATGAATCAGCCTTTTTAAAAACAAAAAATATATATTTAAGGCTAGGGTCACATTGCGTTAGTGCAACCCGTTTAGCGCTAGCGGGTTGCGCTAACGCAATGTTTTTAATGGGGCCGCGTCCTGGGGTCGCGGTAACGTCCCCGCTCTCGCAGATCCCCGATCTGCGAGAGCGGGGAACGGACCGCGGGCGCGCCTCGGACGCTGCAAGCAGCGTCCGCGGCGCGCCAGGAAACACCGGCGCGTCGCTAGCGCGTGCCGAACATGGCGCGTGCTAGTGCTGCACGTTCCCATTGCCGTGAATGGGCGCGCTAACGGACGCGTTGCACGGCGTTAATTTCGCCGTGCAACGCTGTCCGTTAAGCGCGTTCCCATAACGCAATGGGAACCCAGCCTAACTGTTACAGAATATCTGTAGTTGCATTTGAAGTGCTTTCTGTATCTTTAAACATTTGGTCACAGTCAGCTCATTATACAAGACTTCTCTGTTTCTGACTAGCCAACAAGTGTAGAATGTGAAGGTTTACATAAATGGCTTTATCAGCACTGACTAAGCCGATAAGGCACGTTAAACAACAGTAGGGTTGATGTATTCATGGCAAAAGGTCAAAGTACAAAAGAGTTTAAACATTTTGTTACAATCACAAATCTTTCAAATTGTTTTTTTACCCATAGCCCATACTTAAACGTCACCCTTCAGTACACAGTCCATGAGCATAGTATAATATACAATGCCAGCTTGTTACAATGAAAGAAAGCACACACATGCAAGTTTCTCATCCCACAAAAACTCAGCTAAAATCTTTCCTTTTTTTTTTTAAATTCATTATGGATGTTCATTGTGTGAATCAATTTACATCAGTATATAACAATCCAAACTCAATAAATGGAAATCTGTATACAGAGATGTATGAAGAAGTTACTAGAAGAGGCCTTGAGGCATGTAGTATTTGGGTACATTAATGAAGCCCCCTAAATCCATACTTTTTCAATAAATGCGTGTTTATTGAGCATGCAGAAAATATTATGGGAACTGCATTGGATACAACACATTGTACAATATCACATTCCCACCAGGTTCTGTTTGCACTGCCATCAGTATTTCTGGCAGATATGACAGCAATAATACTGCTGAATTCCCTGATAGTGTCTCCTGCAATTGATGTCAACCACAACAGAACGTTTACACAGTGCTATAATGTAGCTGATCCGGCAATGTGCTGTGGATTTTATCGGCATGTAAATGATGATGCAATTGTTTGGGTTCTGTGTGGCTATTTCAGTCTGCTGTGTCATGCTCCCAGGCTACAGCAGCTGACCCCTTGATACCATGTTTTTGTCCTCGTGCCCATTTACTTTGTTCCCGTGACTTCTCTCTTCTGAATCCCCCCCCCCCCCCCCCCCGTTTGTCTTAGTATTCGCTCCTTGTTATTGGACTTCTTGGTATGTGACCTGGCTTGTCTTCTGACCTGTTTTACTGTCTCTTGTCTCGGTTATATCGGCTCCTGTCTGGCTGTAACTTCTGGCTTGTATTTGACCACGTGTATTGCTGTGACCTCTGGTACTTCTTGTCCGCACGGTTTCTGACTCGGCTCGTCTGACCACTCTTTCGCCACTTGGTGGCGCTTGTGCTGCTGCTCAGTGGTGTTATGCTGTGTGTGCCACCTCTCCTCCCTCACCAGCATCCCCTGGTGGAGGTTGCACTATACTGCACTGCAGCAGCATTACAAGCAAAATGCGTGTTCCTTTGGTGACAAGATCGTTGTGTTTGCCCAAATGATCATAGTTCACATTAGAACATCATCCTGTGGGGCAATGACAGCCTATCTGCAGAGAATAATCTATTACTGATCTTTCTGTGTGCCTCCGACCGTCTCTTAAGGCTGCAGATCTTCCTGTAGAAATGCACTTATACTGTACCCTTAAAACCAGCTGTGCTACCCTTTACCCCCAGACCTCTACCGATCATAAAGTGATCATAAATCATTTCCTGGTCTCCGCAAGTTAAATAGACATGCTGCGGTCCGCATGTTCATCTTCGCGGGTGAGCCACGGGCGTCTCTGGATCCATAGTGGACATGGGATTTCTTGGAATCCCATCTACTATGCTGTAACATCTGGACGGTGTGGGTTGGACGCTACCGAAGTTCACAGCATCCAACCCGCAGCGGTTACCGATTGTCTGCACATACCCTAAGAGGCATTGTTTCTGCAATGTATTAAATGTTTATTAAATTAAATTAAAATGCTGTAAAAATAAACATAAATAAACTAACAAATAAGCTGCCTTCTATCCAGCACTTTTTAATTAATTTTCTTTACACAAAACCAATATTAGATTCAAGATTACGAAAAATATAAGTCTTTAATTCAGAATTTCCATCTTTCAGTGTCTTTGGCTACAAAAAATTCACGAATACTGGATTAAAAAGAGTACATGAAAGTCTGGTATTTTGAGTTAGTCCTGAAGTATCACGTTTAAGACATGCTATGGTTAAACTACAAGATCTTTAATAAGTGAACTGGGAATAGCACAGCGTGCCCACACACAGCTATAACAGTATTACACAGCTGTTATCCACTGTCTACTCTGAATAATGCACATTTTGCCAAGAATGGACCTTAATTGTTACAGATAATCCCCACATGTTTTGCTAGTATTCAGAATCCAAGTTCCCTGATACTGATTACATTTTAAAATAAAATAAAAAATCACAGAACCATTAATCAGTTGACTACAACACATACACAACAGTCACAACATTAAAACCACATGCCTAATATTGTATTGGTCACCGCTGTGCTATGAATATATGGAGGCCCATGGAGTCATACATTCACCAAGTCCTTTGATGGCGTTCCGTAGTATCTGGCCTCAAGATACTAACAGTGAATCTTTTTGATCGCCCCCTTGTAAGGGCAATGGGATACTCTGTACCAGGTACTTCAGTTCCCTCAGCTCAGATGTCACGGTGGCCCAACCCGGACCGTGGCCCTATGAGGGGCGCCCAATAAAAAGGGAATAGTTTGTAGATAACGGTAGTGTTCGTGACGCCACCTGTTGTATTCGGTCAGGGTGATCAACGCTGCTTAGGGGTCCGCTGGGGTGATGGAATGGCAGCTAGATGGCATACCTTCCCACAGGTGAAGTATATCCCCAGGGCTTCCCAGTAGTGTTGATGTTGATGGTGGATGATGTAAGGCGCGGAAAATAACGAGGACACAATGGGTGCAGTCTCTTTACCTTTACTGAAGGCTTCAGCATCCACAGTCCAGGGTGCCGGATGACAGGGTAGGCCAAGTCCGACCGGTCTGATGGCAATTCCAGAGTCCCCTTATCCAGGTGGAAATCAGTAGCCTTCCCCTTGTGCACAGTAACGTAGTAGGTCCTTACTTGCATTATCTACCATAAGGTCCTCACTCTTGTTACTTCTCTTTCTGTCCCCCAGATGGATAGGACATAACCCGTATGACGGTGGTGGCCTGAGGCTGTTTTATAGGGACCCTAGCGTCGCCCCTCCTCCACATTGCCACCTTGTCTGCTTAGGTGTTTAGGTCGGACAGCCAACTTGGAATCGACTGCCCTGCCGGTCTCTGAAGTAAAGCGTAGAGTCTATTAGTCCCTCGGTGTTCCGGCCACCGGATCTGCGCTCAGAGGGAGGCAGCCTGCTTCTAGCTCGTCTCTCTCTGTTGTTTCACTCCTGTTGCTACGACTTCTGTGCTCAGTGTGCGAGTTTTTCATTCATTTATTTCCTTAGATCGCAGGTGGCGGCTCATCGGCAGAGCAGGGGAGAATGATGAGAGCCGGCTTCAGCACCTGCCACTGGGGAACAGCACTTACTGTAGTGCTTCTTCCCCTGTGCGGATGCGTGTCACATGGAGGACATCAATGTGAGTTCTCCATGTGTACGTGTGCGGGATGTTTTGTTGTCCGTGTTGACGGTAAAAACTGGATAGGTCAGTGTGTTTTGCCCATTGGCGCACGGTCCATGGAAACACACTGACATGTGCACAGATTCATTCATTTGAATGGGTCTACATGTGTATGTGCCTCCGGCATGTGTGAAGACTGTCACCACACATACTGGAGACACGGATGTGTGAAAGAGGCCTAAAATAGCAAAACAAAAAACAATTGTGGAATTGCACTTTTTGGCACTTTCCCATTTCCAGTACATTATATGGCAAAACCAATGGTGTCCTTCAAAAGTACAACTCGTCGCGCAAAAAATCAAGCCCTCACATGGCCATATTGACGGAAAAATAAAAAAAATTATGGCTCTGGGAAGAAGGGGAGCAACAAACGGAAACTCAAAAATGGAAAAACTCAAGGTGGTGAAGGGGTTAAGCACTAAGACATGAATGTTTACATTGTGTTACCATAGCATTACAGATGCAATGCTTTGAAGCTGTTCATGGTAATTAATTATCCATTTTATACACAGACAGAACTGAAAATAAAGGACAAAAAACACTATTAAGGTTTTAGGAAATACAATTCTACATAGCAGTTTAGCTAAGGAAAGGGGTCTATAGTGCACTTATCACATTTATTTACACTAATACTAGGATATTACTGACCAATTTGTGCAGTCAATCGTCATCACACAAGGGTATGGTTTTTGCCCATGTGTGGCTGCTACATCATGGATCCCTACCCTAAGACCATGTGTAATAATTTAAGAAAAAACAAAAAATAATAATTTAACCACTGTAATTATTAATTATTGTATAGGCTGTATTGCTTATTTAATTGTTACTTTATGTATCATGTCCACAGCAACTATTTATAGCAGCACACTCATAAAGTATTGCTATCAAGTTTGCTCCTAGGCCAGGCAGGTGTTCCATACTTTAGGGATGGTAAGATGAATTATTGAAACACAGAAGAAGTGTGGATTGTGTAATTTCCTAAACCAGGCTAAACGTCCAATAAAAGCAGCTGTATCTGTGGGAAAACAACTGCAGTAATTCCTGTCTGTATGGAAACCAACCATGGAGATCTGCTTTCCTAACAGTCGAGGACATGCAGCTGGATGAAGCTGTTTCATGACTCCAAGTCCTGAACATTGTATTTTTTTCTGTGTCTTTTAGTGAGTGCAGCTATCAGATGTATTGTATGCCGCCATAGTGTTACAAAATTAAAATAGTATCTGGGGCTCTTCTCTTTTATGACTAAAATGGGCAAAGCAGAAACAAGTAGAGCAATGAAAACGTTGTAGACTTACTTAGATTTATAATAATAATTTTTATTTGCATACCACCAATATATTCTGCAGCACTTTCCAATTAAGCAGGGACATGTACAGACAATAAAAGCAATAAAAAAAACCCAACACAATGTAACACATTTCAACAGTTACAGGAGGAGTGAGGGCCCTGCTCACAAGCTTACAATCTGTACGGAAACAGGGGGGACTTAGTATGTAAAACGTGCTGTTGTGTACGGTCTAGCCATCATTATAATAAACGCATCGGGTATTCTAGAATATGCATGTCCCCGTAGTATATGGACAATGATGATTCCAGAATTCGTGGCAGACTGTGCCGTCGCTGATTGGTCGAGGCAACCTTTATGACATCATCATCGCCATGCTGTGCCCGTCGCTGATTGGTCGAGGCAACCTTACATACATAGTAACATAGTAACATAGTTAGTAAGGCCGAAAAAAGACATTTGTCCATCCAGTTCAGCCTATATTCCATTATAATACCCAGATCTACGTCCTTCTACAGAACCTAATAATTGTATGATACAATATTGTTCTGCTCCAGGAAGACATCCAGGCCTCTCTTGAACCCCTCGACTGAGTTCGCCATCACCACCTCCTCAGGCAAGCAATTCCAGATTCTCACTGCCCTAACAGTAAAGAATCCTCTTCTATGTTGGTGGAAAAACCTTCTCTCCTCCAGACGCAAAGAATGCCCCCTTGTGCCCGTCACCTTCCTTGGTATAAACAGATCCTCAGCGAGATATTTGTATTGTCCCCTTATATACTTATACATGGTTATTAGATCGCCCCTCAGTCGTCTTTTTTCTAGACTAAATAATCCTAATTTCGCTAATCTATCTGGGTATTGTAGTTCTCCCATCCCCTTTATTAATTTTGTTGCCCTCCTTTGTACTCTCTCTAGTTCCATTATATCCTTCCTGAGCACCGGTGCCCAAAACTGGACATCGTCGCCATGGCAGCCATTATGACATCTACGTTGACACTGTGCCCGTCGCTGAATCAGAAACGTGGGATTTCTACGTCCTTTATGACATCATTATGACATCATCGTCGCTGTGCCCGTTGCTGATTGGTCGAGGCCTGGTGGCCTCGACCAATCAGAGACGCGGGATGTCTACGTCCTTTATGACATCATCGTCACTGTGCCCGTCGCACAGAGACGCGGGATTTCCAGGACAGACAGACAGACAGAAAGACAGACAGACAGACAGACGGAAAAACCCTTAGACAATTATATATATAGACTAGATTGTGGCCCGATTCTAACGCATCGGGTATTCTAGAATATGCATGTCCCCGTAGTATATGGACAATGATGATTCCAGAATTCGCGGAAGACTGTGCCCGTCGCTGATTGGTCGAGGCAACCTTTATGACATCATCGTCGCCATGGCAACCATTATCACATCTACGTCGATACTGTGCCCGTCGCTGAATCAGAAACGTGGGATTTCTACGTCCTTTATGACATCATCGTCGCTGTGCCCGTTGCTGATTGGTCGAGGCCTGGCGACCTCGACCAATCAGACGCGGGATGTCTACGCCCTTTATGACATCATCGTCGCTGTGCCCGTCGCTGATTGGTCGAGGCCTGGCGGCCTCCACCAATCAGAGACGCGGGTATCTACGTCAATACTGTGCCCGTCGCTGATTGGTCGAGGCCTTGCAGCCTCGACCAATCAGAGACGCGGGATTTCCAGGACAGACAGACAGAAAGACAGACAGACAGACAGAAAGACAGACAGACAGACAGAAAGACAGACAGACGGAAAAACCCTTAGACAATTATATATATAGATGATCCGGTCATCAACTAGGATCTGTCTGAGTGCAGTTACCAAGTGCTATTGATTGCATAGAAAATGTGGAAATACGGGGGCGTGGCCTGGACTGCTATGGCGTAGGTTGTGCGGTGCTGGAGCTCCTGAGAAAAATCCTCTATAATCAACCAAAATCACCTAAAAAACGTTTTTATTGTCAAATCCTTGGTTGGATCTTATCCAGTACCTCATCTGGGTCACTATGATCCGAAAATTATTTTAATTTTACCACATAAATTTTAGAAATCAGCCCTAGAAAAGTTTGGGCCTTCAAACTACAGGGTTGAGGTAATCCAGCCTCAGGAAGCTAATACCTTCTAACAAGCGGCTCAGCTAATAAGCCAAAGGACCTGAGGTGCTAGGTATTATCTAAGCATATTCTTCTGTAATTACTGTGAAACTATATACGCCACCTGTTGACACAGCTAATTGCTTGTTTATATTCAGATGATTTCTATTACCACACTCACAGGGGTATTTCCATAGTTGCTCCCCTTTTGCTGTTTGAGACCACTTTGTGGGGATTTTTTTATACACCAGGGCCAGCCTCACCAGGATTAACCTGAGATCAACATAGAGGACATTGTCTACAATTCCAGCTTTGCTTGGGGCTACTATTTGTGGAAAATCTTTAATCTTTATTCTGAGACTGTCCTAAGTAGACACTCTCTGCAAATCAGGCTATTGCTTGGGGATAACAATGAGCAAGAACTCGTCTAAACCCCAATTCTTAAACATGGCCTCATCTATACCTCAAAAACCCCAAAGGTACAAAGGTTCTGGGCGCAATCCATCAAAGGACTTAATAACCACAATAAGTCCCAATAGATCCAGGTCTCCATTAAAAGACGATGAGGAATTAGACTATGATAAACTCCCCAATTCAAACAGAGTAAAAAAGAACCTCCCAAACACTTTTGTAGAGATGGACTCATCTACATCTTTAAAGAGGAAAACTCCAGGGGCTATAGGAGAGAAATACACCACTCCTAATGATTCATCTGACGAGGTCTCAGAGATATTCTCTCCTAATACAAGCCCCTCCAAGCCAAAACCAAAAAAAAGTAATCCAAACCCCGACAATACTCAAGGATTTGATATGAATTCTGTTGGGAAACTTCTATCTAATTTGACAGAAAAAATGGATAAGTTTGAAAACAGCATGAACGAAAGGTTTGATAAGCAAAATAAAATGTTCAAAGAATCATTATCCCTCCTCAGCAATAGGATGGACAAATTTGAAGATAGAATTAAAAAGATAGAGGAGAGGCCAGATAATATATCCAAAGTAAATAACGACATCATCAGAGAGATGCATAAGCTAAAGCTTAAGGTAGCAGATCTGGAATACCGGAATCGGAGAAATAACATCAAAATTAGGGGGATTCCTGAGAATATAGGCCCAAATAAATTGGAAGAGTACACCAAGAAGTTATTCAGAAAAATAATCCATACCCTGACTGATCAAGAACTAGAAATAGACAGAATCCACAGGTTGCGAAAACCGCCCACTATTCCTAAAGATCTACCTAGAGACACGTTAATGAGAATCCACTTTTTCAAAACAAAAGAAAAAATTCAAAATTACTTTAAAGAAAATAAAAACTTCCCTGAGCCATTTGAAAAACTCAAATTATATGCCGATCTCTCCAGAGATACGATCGAAGGGAGGAAAGCTTTCCAGAATATCACCATACCTCTCAGAGACAATGAGATCTCTTATAAGTGGGGATTCCCACTAAAATTATTAGTAAATTACAGAGGCAATGTTATCGCCCTAAACTCCCCAGAGGAAGGCAGGGACTTCTTAAAATCGATCAATATCCCATTATATTCACGACACAAAGTTCACCCTGATTCTGACAGCAAGACATGAAAGGGTTTTGATATATTTATATTGAGTGATCTAAATGGGAAAACACCCGGGTACAATGCTATACCTTGCCCTAGGATGTTTAACTATTCTATTAATCTGTTATTGTTAGTAACGAGTTTATGCATTTAATATATTGAGTTTATGTTCATCAACAAAGAGGATGTTGCTCGGGAGCGAGTAACACGGACTTTTTCCCCCAACAGGTGAAGTCAGGTTCACTGAAGTGAACCCCTTCAAGTGGACATTCCAGTTTATTATTTATTGTTACCACTTGCATTAAACACTTATAGGTTTGTTAAGATTTTCTTCACAGGTTTGCAAAATAGACTTCCATATAATTTAGATCATAATGAGTTTAAAACTACTATCCTACAATGTAAGAGGACTTAATAGTCCACACAAAAGACATACACTTTGGAAAGAAATAAGTAAAAGTCAAGCTGAAATAATTTGTATACAGGAATCCAAATTCAAAGACAAGGCCAACCCAAAATTCTCACATAAAAATTTCCCATATATTTACAAGTCTGACAATGTGAAAAAGAAAGCCGGAGTAATCACAATCATCAAAGGCACAATTTCATTTGAATTCATAGAGGAGGTCAAAGATGTTAAAGGTAGATTCCATATTCTTATTTGTTCATTAAACAACCAGGTATGCACAATTATCAATATCTACGCCCCCAATACGGGTCAAATAAATTTCCTGAACAAAATAAATAAAAAAGTCATGTCAGTTAAGAGAGGTGCCATGATTTGGCTGGGAGATTTCAATCTGGTCCCAAACGCAAATATGGACTCCTCCACCCCAAATAGATACAGACCAAACAATTTAGACAACTGGACCCATCATAACGAATTATTTGACATCTTTAGGTGTCTTAACACCACATCAATCGAATTCTCCCATTTTTCTGACCCTCACCAATCAGCGTCACGTATTGACTTAATTTTATCAGACATTTTTACACTTCCCAAGTTCCATAGAATTAATATAGAAAGGAAAACTTTCTCGGACCACTCTCCAGTATCAGCTGAAGTACAAATAGGCCACACAATTAACAAAAATTCATTATGGAAATGCGACTCTAATCTGTTACACCATTCTGAATATAGATTACCAATAGAAAAATCATTAATAAATTATTTTACAGAAAACTCCCCTACAGATACAACCCCATTCATAAATTGGTGTGCCCATAAGGCGGTTATAAGAGGTACCATGATACAGATCTCTGCCAAAAGGAAAAGAAAATTTAGGACTCGGATTGAGGACCTTCAAAATAAGATAAAAGACAAGGAAAACGAGCAAATAAATTTAAATTCCCCCTCTACACAAATCAAAATTGATTTACTAAAACTCAGGCAGGATCTCAAAAGAATCATATTTGCATCATACCATACCATGGTCAAAAACTCCAAAATGAAGCAATACTCTTCAATAAATAAGCCAACACAATACATGGTTAATAGATTGAAAAAGACTAGACAATCAAATAGGATCAACAAAATAAAGAACCAAAATGGAATAACGGTATCTCATCCTCAAGACATAGCTAATTCCTTCGCTGATTTTTATAATAAATTATACAATTTACAGTCACAAACTTCTACCCCAAAACCCAATACCTCTGACATTGAAAAATTCTTGTCCACAATTGAACTCCCCAAACTGACCCATGACGATTTAGAAAACCTAACTTCCCCATTCTCCCAAGAAGAAATTGAAAAGACCATTCTTCAACTCAAAGATTTTAAATCACCAGGCCCGGACGGTTTCGGGAATGAATACTACAAATCCTTCACCAAAATACTTTCCCCACACTTACAAAAAATCTTTAATATAGCTAGTTCCTCAGGAAATTTCCCAGAAGAAATGTTAGAATCCACAATAATATTGATCCCCAAACACAATTCCGACCTGACTCTTGTAAATAATTACAGACCAATTTCCCTCATAAATGCAGATTTGAAGATATACTCCAAATTAATAGCGAATAGGCTCAAATCCTACCTACCATCATTGATAAATGGGGATCAGATCGGTTTTATCAAAGGTCGTCAAGCGACAGATGGCACTAGAAGACTGATTAATTCAATCAAACTGATACACTCCTCTAAATTGCCAACGGTAATTATAACTTTAGATGCCGAAAAGGCTTTTGACCGCCTAAATTGGCTCTATCTAACATCAGTTCTAAGTAAATTTGGTTTTAATGAAAAATATATTAACAGCATCATGGCACTTTACTGTAGGCCAAAAGCCAGAATATATACTAACAATTATTCTTCTGCCCTATTTGACATATCAAATGGTACAAGACAAGGTTGCCCCCTTTCTCCACTTCTTTTTATACTGTCAATGGAACCATTGGCGCAATCGATCAGACAAAACAATAACATAAAAGGTTTGAAAACACAAACACGTCAGTATAAGATTGGCCTTTTTGCCGACGACCTGATATTTACCCTGACTGATCCTTACAAATCAATCACAGAACTGCAAAAAACCCTTAAAACGTTCTCAAATATTTCCTTTTTTAAGATTAACGAAAATAAATAAAAAATCTTGCCATTTTATTTGAGCGACTTAGAAACAGAGAAAATTGAGAATATATCTTCACTAAGCTGGTCAGAGGGGGACTTAGAATATCTAGGCACGATCATCTCAAAAAACCTTGAGGCAATAATGAAGAAAAATCTGGACAAACTCTTAGAGACAATTAACAATGACCTTAATTTCTTTGGTACAAAAGACCTATCATGGTGGGGTAGAATATTGGTTATCAAAATTTTTATCATCCCAAAAATCTCTTATATACTAAGAACACTCCCCCTAAAAGTCAACACATCTTATCTAACCAGTATACAATCCACAATTAATTTGTTCATCTGGAATAAAAAAAGGGCCCGAATACCCACAAACATATTATATAAATGCAAAGAATTTGGGGGTATAGGCCTACCCAATATAACCGCCTTATACTTATCAAACCTTATCAAACAAAGCCAATATTGGTTCATGCAAGAGGACTATCCAAATTGGCTTGATCTAGAAATTACCCACAATCATAATAAACCTCCCAAAGAATTAGTCTTCAACCATATTCTAAACAGAACCAACAATATTCACGTTAAACACCCTATTTTCTCTTCCATTATATATGCATGGGACAAACTTTCTAAAAGGAAAAGAGGATCCAACAAGAAAATTCTACTCTACAATACCCCTATAGATATTATTACGCTTACCCAAAACGCTGACCCCTCTCCCATGTGGCGAGAAAAAGGGATCCTAAAATTAAGCGACATTCATGATGGGGTTAAATTTATCAGTTTCAGCTCCTTGAAAGAAAAATTTAACATTCCCTCCTCAGCCTTTTTTCCTTATATGACACTGAAAGAACAAGCCCAAAATTTTATCATTAAAAAACCAAAAATCTCCGAAGCTACTACTAATTTATTAAAAAACCCCAAACATTACTTATTTTGGAATAATAAGCAAATTTATCGGTGGTTCAACAACGACACAAAATTTGACAAGTTATCTTACATGAATAAATGGGAAAATGATTTGAACACGACATTTACTCCAGAACAGTGGGAAAACGCGATCCATTTCACCTATGCATCAAATATTTGCATGACACTACAAGAAGCATATTTTAAAATCATCACAAGGTGGTACTTCACTCCGGCTCGCCTCTCCCACCTGCCATCGGGAGGGTCTCCTCTGTGCTGGAGAGAATGTGGAGAATACGGAAGTTTGCTACATATGTTTTGGAAGTGTGCAAAGGTGAAACCCTTATGGAGACAGGCCACAAAACTAATCAACAAAATATTAAAAGATAACATCATAGTTACCCCAGCAATGGCCTTGTTGTCTTTACAATGGGAAAGCATTGACACAAATGCGAGACCTATTATAATCCACATTTGTTTAGTGGTTAAACAAATTATAGCATTCCATTGGAAAAATCCAATTTTACCAGCCTTTACTGAAATCATAGACCAAATTCACCTACATAAAGCATATGAAGAAAACTTTGCAATAGCAAACAACTATTATAAGAAATATGATAGGAAATGGAAGAAATGGGTTGAGGTATATCCCAACTTACCACATTGAAAGGAAAGGTGACAATTAATGTATACCTGTGAAGGTAATATATGTTAACCTGTTAATAATTGTTAATAATTAATCAAATTCTGTTATGACTGAACAGCATGTCCACAATTTTTCTCTTACCCTTTTCCCATTCCCACTTCCCTCACCTCCCGCCCTCTCCCCACCTTTATTTCCTTGAAAGTTGAATATATGATTATCTACAAAACACAATATTAAATTTCAAAATGCTTAATAAAAATTATTTGAAAGGAAAATGTGGAAATACAGTAGATGAATAGGAGGGAGTAGAAATATGATTCCCATTTAGGAGGGATTAGGGGAGAGTTAAGTTAGTGAGCTGATGTAATAGGCTTGTCTAAACAGATGTGCTTTTAAAGCATGCTTAAAAATGTACAGGCTAGATGTTAGTCGGATCTTTGGGGATAGTGCATTCCAGAACACTCGTGCAGCAGGAGAGAAGTGGAGGATGCTAATCAGATCAGTTGCAGAATAGGGCATGGTTAGGCTGGGTTCACATTGTGTTAATGGCAATGCGCTGACGGCATCCGTTACATAGCGGCACTAACGCTATGTAACGGATGCGTTAGCGCACCCATTGACTGCCATTATGTAGCGCATCGATAACACATGTCATAATCGGCATGCATTAGCGATGTGCCGTCATTCTGTGATGGACCCTCGGGCGCAGTCTGCAGCATTTTCGGGTCCGTCACCAGTACAGATAGATCATCTGCGCTAGCGCGATCGCATAAACGCGATCTTTTTCGGCACTTGCGTTAACGCAGTCCGTTTAACGTGTGCGTTGAATGGACTGCACTAACGCAATGTGAACCTAGCCTTAGGGTGATAGAGAGAGATGAGATAAAGGGCAATGCAGAACTGTGGAGAGCTTTGTGGGTGAGGGAGATCAGTTTGTATTGTATTCTGTAACGAATGAGTAACCAGCGCAGTGACTGGCACAGAACAGAGGCATCGGTGAAAGGGCATGATAGAAATACGACTCTGACTGCTGCATTCAAGATGGATTGGAGAGGAGAAAGTTTGGTCAGAGGGAGACTGATCAGAAGAGAGTTGCAGTAGTTCAGATGACAGTAGATTAGAGCGAAGGTAAGAGTGTTTGCAGTTTCAAAGAAGAGAAAAGGTCAGATTCTGGAGATGTTTTTAAGGTGCAGGTGACACAGGTGAGTGAGTGACTGGATATGGGGAATAAAGGATATTTCTGTGTCAAATATGACCCCAAGACAGCGAGATTGGTGCTTGAGAGTTATGGTTGTTTCACCCAAGGAAATTGCAAATTCAGGTATAGATACTGTAGCTTAATAGAGGGAGGAAACACAAGGAGTTCAGTTTTGGAGAGATTCAGTTGGAAATAGAGTAAGGACATGATGTTAGAGAGAGGGAATAGACATTCCTTGGTATTTTTTGTTAAAGTGGGGGCGATCTGAGGTGAAGAGGTCTATCATTGAGTGCATCAACATATAAATGATGCTGGAAACCAAATCTACTGATGATTTGTCCAGTAGGGACAGTATAGACTGATAAGAGGAGGGGACCAAGGACTGAGCCTTGAGGAACCCCGATAGTAAGGAAAATACTAGAGGAAGAAGAGTTGGCAAAAGATACCATGAAGGTGTGGTCAGAGAGATAGGAAGAGAATCACGAGAGAACGGTGTCCTTGAGGTTGATAGAGCGGAGCATGGTGAGGAGGAGCTGGTGATAGCGTCAAATGCCGCTGAGAGATACAGGAGAAACAGCAGAGAGTAGTAACCATTGGCTTTTGCTTTGTTAGTAGGTCATCAGAGACTTTAGTGCGTCATCAGAGACTTTAGTGCGGACAGTTTCAGTAGAGTGTGAAGAGTGGAAACCAGATTGTAAAGGGTTGAGAAGAGAGTTAGCGGGTGAGACAGGAGTGGACCAAGCATTCCAGACAGTGTCATACATGGAAATCATGGGGCCCCATAGCAAAATCTGAATGGCCCCCCAAAAAATGCCCAGCTCACCGTCTTGCATCTCCAACCTCAGCTCCTCATGCTCTGCCTCCAACAGCCAGTAGCCGCCCTCCCATGTGCAACTACTTCCAGCCGGGCCCAGCATACACTGCCCTCTCTGACTGGAAAGTCAGAGAGTATAGCCGGGAGCAGTGCAGAACTAGAAAGGAGGACTTAGGAGGCTCTTGGTACAGAGTGACGGAGCGCGCACATTTAATTAAAGGCAAACGGCACAGCACAGCCCAAGGGTGGACACTGACAGCTTGGGGCTCCTTTGCAAGAAATGTGTCTGGGCCCCTTCCTTTTATGGCTACAAAGCTACATATATATAAATATATATATCTATATATATAATTGCCTAAGGGTTTTTCCGTCTGTCTGTCTGTCTGTCTGTCTGTCTGTCTGTCTGTCCTGGAAATCCCGGCTCTCTGATTGGTCGAGGCCGCCAGGCCTCGACCAATCAGAGACCGGCACAGCATCGACGTAGAAATCCCGCGTCTCTGATTGGTCGAGGCCGCCAGGCCTCGACCAATCAGCAACGGGCACAGCGATGATGATGTCATAAAGGACGTAGAAATCCAGCGTCTGATTGGTCGAGGCCGCCAGGCCTCGACCAATCAGCAACGGGCACAGCGACGATGATGTCATAAAGGACGTAGACATCTCACGTTTCTGATTCAGCGACGGGCACAGTATCGACATAGATGTCATAATGGTTGCCATGGCGACGATGATGTCATAGGTTGCCTCGAACAATCAGCGACGGGCACAGTCTGCCGCGAATTCTGGAATCATCATTGTCCATATACTACGGGGACATGCATATTCTAGAATACCCGATGCGTTAGAATCGGGCCACAATCTAGTATATATATATCCACACACACATACATGTATATCTATATATATAATTGTCTAAGGGTTTTTCCGTCTGTCTGTCTGTCCTGGAAATCCCGGCTCTCTGATTGGTCGAGGCCGCCAGGCCTCGACCAATCAGAGACCGGCACAGCATCGACATAGAAATCCCGCGTCTCTGATTGGTCGAGGCCGCCAGGATCGACCAATCAGCAACGGGCACAGCGACGATGATGTCATAAAGGACGTAGACATCCCGTGTCTCTGATTGGTCGAGGCCACCAGGCCTCGACCAATCAGCAACGGGCACAGCGACGACGATGTCATAATGGTTGCCATGGCGACGATGATGTCATAAAGGTTGCCTCGACCAATCAGCAACGGGCACAGTCTGCCGCGAATTCTGGAATCATCATTGTCCATATATTACAGGGACATGCATATTCTAGAATACCCGATGCGTTAGAATCGGGCCACAATCTAGTATATTACATAGTCTCCTCTTATGTATATTGCAGCCCCTTATACAATGCCCTCTCTTGCTATGTACAGCACCGTCCCTTACATATTGGATTATATAGAGCCCTGTTTTTTATTACATATCGTCCTCTCTTGTTAGATATATAATGCAATGATGGTTGATGGAGCATGGGAAAGATTATTTTCTAATGGAGGATATGGTAGACTGTGAGAGCGGACTATGTAATAAAAGAAGGCACTGTGAATAACAAAAATAACAAGAATAAACTATGTAAGAGACAGCACTGTATATAACAGCAGAGGAAGCTATATAATATGGGATAGCACCATATACAGTGGGGCAAAAAAGTATTTAGTCAGTCAGCAATAGTGCAAGTTCCACCACTTAAAAAGATGAGAGGCGTCTGTAATTTACATCATAGGTAGACCTCAACTATGGGAGACAAACTGAAAAAAAATCCAGAAAATCACATTGTCTGTTTTTTTATCATTTTATTTGCATATTATGGTGGAAAATAAGTATTTGGTCAGAAACAAAATTTCATCTCAATACTTTGTAATATATCCTTTGTTGGCAATGACAGAGGTCAAACGTTTTCTGTAAGTCTTCACGAGGTTGCCACACACTGTTGTTGGTATGTTGGCCCATTCCTCCATGCAGATCTCCTCTAGAGCAGTGATGTTTTTGGCTTTTCGCTTGGCAACACGGACTTTCAACTCCCTCCAAAGGTTTTCTATAGGGTTGAGATCTGGAGACTGGCTAGGCCACTCCAGGACCTTGAAATGCTTCTTATGAAGCCACTCCTTCGTTGCCCTGGCGGTGTACTTTGGATCATTGTCATGTTGAAAGACCCAGCCACGTTTCATCTTCAATGCCCTTGCTGATGGAAGGAGGTTTGCACTCAAAATCTCACGATACATGGCCCCATTCATTCTTTCATGTACCCGGATCAGTCGTCCTGGCCCCTTTGCAGAGAAACAGCCCCAAAGCATGATGTTTCCACCACCATGCTTTACAGTAGGTATGGTGCTTGATGGATGCAACTCAGTATTCTTTTTCCTCCAAACACGACAAGTTGTGTTTCTACCAAACAGTTCCAGTTTGGTTTCATCAGACCATTGGACATTCTCCCAAAACTCCTCTGGATCATCCAAATGCTCTCTAGCAAACTTCAGACGGGCCCGGACATGTACTGGCTTAAGCAGTGGGACACGTCTGGCACTGCAGGATCTGAGTCCATGGTGGCGTAGTGTGTTACTTATGGTAGGCCTTGTTACATTGATCCCAGCTCTCTGCAGTTCATTCACTAGGTCCCCCCGCGTGGTTCTGGGATTTTTGCTCACCGTTCCTGTGATCATTCTGACCCCACGGGGTGGGATTTTGCGTGGAGCCCCAGATCGAGGGAGATTATCAGTGGTCTTGTATGTCTTCCATTTTCTAATTATTGCTCCCACTGTTGATTTCTTCACTCCAAGCTGGTTGGCTATTGCAGATTCAGTCTTCCCAGCCTGGTGCAGGGCTATAATTTTGTTTCTGGTGTCCTTTGACAGCTCTTCAGTCTTCACCATAGTGGAGTTTGGAGTCAGACTGTTTGAGGGTGTGCACAGGTGTCTTTTTATACTGATAACAAGTTTAAACAGGTGCCATTACTACAGGTAATGAGTGGAGGAAAGAGGAGACTCTTAAAGAAGAAGTTACAGGTCTGTGAGAGCCAGAAATCTTGATTGTTTGTTTCTGACTAGTGTTGAGCATTCCGATACCGCAAGTATCGGGTATCGGCCGATATTTGCGGTATCGGAATTCCGATACTGAATTCCGATACTTCCCGCGTATCGGATACCGGAATCGGAAGTTCCCAGAATTCAAATTGAACGCAGCAGCCAATGAGGAATGAATGAAAGTGTGGGCACATCCTGTTTAGCATGGTGGGCATGTAAGTACTGGCAAGGCTTGGATTGGCTGCTGAAATGATGTCACTCTGCACTATAAAAAAGCGCTGCCGCCATTTTGCGCTCACTCTGCTGTGATTTCAGTTAGGGACAGGACGCTGTGTTCTAACTGAGGGCCAGTTGAGCTAGCTAATTGCTTTATTTTCCTTTCCAAAGGCTAATTTAGCAAAACGCTGTGTGTTCTTCACTGTTCACCTTGCTCTTGCCTTGCAGCGCTGTTTTAACAGCGTTCTGCAAGGTCTCTGTGTGTGTGTGTGTGTGCAGCTCACTCTGTAGTCTGTGTGCAGCCATATACCCGGTTGTATTCAGCTCAGGGGGGGTTCACACTGCCTCACACAGTTGTTCTTTTTTGCTCTTAGTGCAGCCTGCTGCACATTTTTTCTCAAATTTCCTATTAGTGTTTTTCCACCAGTCTCCAGCTCTATTGTGGAAAAACACTACATAGGATAACCTAGAGGGGGGTTTTTGGGCCTTGCAGCGCCGTTTACGGCTGTCTGCACGGTCTCCGTGTGAGCCCAGCTCGCCCTGTAGTCTGTGTGCAGCCATAGCCGGTTGGATTCAGCTCAGGGTTCGTTACTGGCTCATACCTTGAGAAAAATTTTCCTTTTTTTCAAATAGTGCAGCCTGTTTAAAATTTGAAAAAAAAAATTCCTATTAGTGTCTTTCCACTCGTATCCAGCTAAATAGTGGAAAAACACTATATAGGATAACCTAGAGGAGGGTTTTTTGGCCTTGCAGCGCCGTTTACGGCTGTCTGCACGGTCTCCGTGTGAGCCCAGCTCGCCCTGTAGTCTGTGTGCAGCCATAGCCGGTTGGATTCAGCTCAGGGTTCGTTACTGGCTCATACCTTGAGAAAAATTTTCCTTTTTTTCAAATAGTGCAGCCTGTTTAAAATTTGAAAAAAAAAATTCCTATTAGTGTCTTTCCACTCGTATCCAGCTAAATAGTGGAAAAACACTATATAGGATAACCTAGAGGAGGGTTTTTTGGCCTTGCAGCGCCGTTTACGGCTGTCTGCACGGTCTCCGTGTGAGCCCAGCTCGCCCTGTAGTCTGTGTGCAGCCATAGCCGGTTGGATTCAGCTCAGGGTTCGTTACTGGCTCATACCTTGAGAAAAATTTTCCTTTTTTTCAAATAGTGCAGCCTGTTTAAAATTTGAAAAAAAAAATTCCTATTAGTGTCTTTCCACTCGTATCCAGCTAAATAGTGGAAAAACACTATATAGGATAACCTAGAGGAGGGTTTTTTGGCCTTGCAGCGCCGTTTACGGCTGTCTGCACGGTCTCCGTGTGAGCGCAGCTCGCCCTGTAGTCTGTGTGCAGCCATAGCCGGTTGGATTCAGCTCAGGGTGCGTTACTGCCTCATACCTTGAAAAACAATTTCCTTTTTTTCAAATAGTGCAGCCAGTTTAAAATTTGAAAAAAAAAATTCCTATTAGTGTCTTTCCACTTGTATCCAGCTAAATAGTGGAAAAACACTATATAGGATAACCTAGAGGAGGGTTTCTTGGCCTTGCAGCGCCGTTTACGGCTGTCTGCACGGTCTCCGTGTGATTTAAACTAGCTCTGTAGCCCGATCTGCACCAAAAAAAAGGTTAAGTTCACCAAACACAACTTACACTTGTGTAGGCCACATTTGAAAAATAATAAAGTTTAGTCCACAATTTACAACATTAGTGTTTCTTACACCTGTTAGGAGGAGCATTACAGGAATAAGCACACTAAGGCCTTAGTACTTTTCTGCTTATCTTTATCTGTCAACCAAGATGAAGAGGGCAGGGAGTAAGGCACGTGGGCGTGGGCGCGGAGCAGGGAGAGGAGCAGGGAGAGGACGTGGTGATTCTGTGCCTGCTGCGGGCGCCGGTGACTCGTCGTCACTCAGTTTCAGCAGGGAACAGTCCTTCATGCGCAGCTTTGTCGGAGAGCGCCGTGCACCGCTGCTGCGTGAAGACCAAATTGAAGCCGTTGTCGGGTGGATGGCAGCTAACGCCTCGGCATCGACTTCAGTTAGTGCCACATCCTCTCAGGCACAGAGCACTGGAGAGCAGCCATCTGTCTCTTCACCACCTGCCAAATTGGCCAGGCAGTCAGAGAGCCCAGGACAGGAGCCGTCTCTACTTCTGTTCTCTGAATCTCTTGGCTTGGAAACAGGGGGCCAGCCAAGCAGCATTGGAGAAATGGAAGAAGAGGCAGTGTGCAGTGATGCCCAACACCTTTTTCTCTCTGACTCTGAAGAGGCAGGTGGGCCAGTGCCTCCGGTGACCACAGCGCAGTACGCATCTGATGATGAAACTCAGGTGCCGCTTTCTCGTGCGTACTGTGCTGCTGAGACTACCCAGGAGGAGCAGTTGGTGGCAGAGGGTAGTGGAGATGATGAGGTCCTTGACCCATCGTGGCGTGAGGAACAGGAAGGTGGTGGGAGCAGCTCAGAGGAAGAGCTTCCTCTTACGGGCCAAAGAGGGAGAGGGAGGGGGAAGACTGCGGAGCCTGTAGCCTCCACTTTGGCACCCGTTAGGAGCCTGTCTCTTTCCAAAGCCAAAAAGGGCGCTCCCAAGACTTGCAGTGCCTGGTCCTTTTTTGACACAGTTGCAGATGACATTTGTTTTGTCAAATGCAAGCTGTGTCATCATAAAGTAAAAAGAGGGAAAAATGTCAGCAACCTCAATACCACAAATATGTGGAAACATGTGCGGACCAGGCACGCGGTGGAGTTACAGAAACACACTGAAGATGTAGGCCAACCAACAGCGGCAGCTACCACCTCTTCAGCTCGTGTTGCCTCTTCCTCCAGCTCACGCACAGCTGGTTTGGCTTCCTCCCAGAGACCTTGTGTAATTCCACCCACAGCACCACCTTCCCAGTCATCCTCACACTCCCAGTCTACTCTACAGCCATCGGTAGTACAGGCATGGGAGAAAAGGCGGGCATTCTCGGCCAACCACCCCCGAGCACAGGCTCTGAATGCAGGCATTGCCAAACTGTTGTCCCTGGAAATGCTCTCGTTCAGGCTGGTGGAGACTGACAGCTTCCGTGACTTGATGGCATTGGCAGTCCCACAGTACAAGGTGCCCAGCCGCTTTTACTTCAGCAGGCAGGCTGTCCCTGCCCTGCACAGGCATGTTGAGGCAAACATAAAACATGCGCTACTGAACGCCGTCAGTAGCAAGGTCCACCTCACCACCGATGCGTGGACCAGTCAGCATGGACAGGGGCGATATGTTTCCCTCACTGCCCATTGGGTTAATGTTGTTGAGCCAGGTACAGATCGTGCGAGTGGCGCAGGACGTGTCCTGCCCACTCCAAGGATTGCAGGAATCCAGTCTGTACGCATCGACTCCTCCTCTTACACCAGTTCCTCTGATTCCTCTCTGCAGGATCCGTCACAGTCCACCTCCACATGGACCCGTGAACGTTTACCTATGACCGACATGAGCACAGCCGTGGCCAAACGTCAGCAGGCCGTCTTGAAACTAGTTTCATTGGGGCATCGAAGCCACACAGCGCAGGAGCTCTGGAATGCCATCAAGCAGGAGAGCGATGTGTGGTTACTGCCAGCGAATCTCCAGCCAGGCATGGTAGTGTGTGACAATGGCCGAAATCTGGTGGCAGCTTTGGCCCTTGGCAACCTCACTCACATCCCATGTCTGGCACATGTGCTCAATTTGGTTGTGCAGAGTTTTCTGAGGGACTATCCGGATCTTGATGCCCTGCTGCACAAGGTCCGCCTAGAGTGTGCTCACTTGCGGCGTTCCAGCTTGGCCAGATCCCGCATTGCTGCTCTGCAGCGCCGATTCCGCCTTCCGGAACACCGCATCATATGTGACCTACCTACCCGGTGGAATTCCACGTTACATATGTTGGAGCGGTTGTGTGAGCAGCAGCAAGCAGTTATGGAGTACCAGCTGCATCAGGCGCAAAGAAGTCGCAGTCAGCGCCGATCAGACTTCACAACCACAGAGTGGGCCACTATGAAGGACGTCTGCCAGGTTTTGCGTCCTTTTGATTATTCCACGCGGATGGCAAGTGCAGATGATGCACTAGTCAGCATGACTGTCCCCCTTATCTGCCTGCTTCAGCAAACTTTGCAAGGGTTAAGGGATGATGTGGTGGAAGAGGTGGAGGATGAGGAGTCACCTTTTCCATCAGCTTCTGGAGAGTCAGCGCCACGTGGTTCCTCACAAAGGGGTACGCAGGGGCCAATTTGTGAGGAGGATGAGGAGGAGTCAATGGAGGAGGAAGAGCTCCGTCCAGAGGAGGGAGCGACACAATTGTCCAGTGGTCAGTGTGTACAGCGAGGGTGGGGTGATGACGAGCGGGCAGAGATCATGTCTCAAGCAGGGGACAGCGTTTCTGGGCCGGTTGGCACTCTGCAGCACATGGTGGATTTCATGCTGCAGTGCCTGAGAAACGACCGCCGCATCGACCACATTCTCAACATGCCTGATTATTGGGTGTTCACCCTCCTCGATCCTCGCTACCGGGACAACGTCCAAAACCTCATCCCTGCGTTGACCCGGGAGCGTAAATTGCGGGAGTACCACGACACACTGGTGAATTCCATCATCTTCTCCTGTCCAACTGAGAGGAGTGCTGCTAGTGCTTTACAAAGCAGCTCAGTGCGTCGAGGCAGTGGGGGAGGCTCTGCCCAAAGAGGGAGCAGAAGCAGTGCCTCTGCCCAAGGCAAGCCCAGTATGGCACAACTCTGGCACACTTTTGTGTGCCCGCCCCAAATGTCTACACCATCACCGGCGGCTCCAGTCAGCAGGAGGCAACGGTTCCGTCAGATGGTGACAGACTACATGGCTTGCCCTCTTACTGTACTCCCAGACGGCTCTTCCCCGTTCAAGTTTTGGGTCTCTAAGCTGGATACATGGCCAGAGCTAAGCCAGTATGCATTGGAGGTGCTGGCTTGCCCTGCGGCTAGTGTCTTATCGGAACGTGTCTTTAGTGCCGCAGGTGGTGTACTAACAGACCGTCGCATGCGACTATCCTCCGATAACGTTGACCGGCTTACTTTCCTGAAAATGAACCAGGCCTGGATCTCGCAGGAATTTGCCACTCCTCTGCCTGATTAAGTAATTGGGTGTCATCCAGGTCTCCTGCTGTGTTCATCTTTCTACCACCTGAACTGCTATTCCTGGGCTCCAACACCGCCAGTTGCGGCTCAGAAGTGCAGGCTGCACAGTAAAAACATACGACCCAGTGTTATTGGGTTTCAGTAACGTCAGCTGATCCCCAGCTGTGTAGCCGGCAATGTGTCCTGCGACCGCCACGCTGGCACAACAACCTAAATGTAAGGGAACCTGTCCCCCCCCCCCCCCGTCGTTTGTTACTGAAAGAGCCATCTTGTGCAGCAGTAATGCTGCACAAGGAAAAGGTAGCTCTTTTTTTTTAGCTCTTTGCACACGCAGAACTTAACACTTATAAAATGTGTTCACTGATACCGTTATACCGTCCCGGAGCTGGGACTTTCCTTCGTAATGTGACGCAGCACAGCCGTCATTCCTACCCCCTTGGTGCCATGCGCTGCCTCCTCAGCGTTGTTTTAAGCTGTCACGGAGCCTGCGCTGTTCTGTTATCCCTTGGGCATGCCCTATTTGCGCTGCCTGTCTTCTGACATAATTTGGTGTCAGGCTGGCTGCGCCTGTGCGGCCGCGGTGCCCGAGATCCCGCCTCGCAGTGTCTTCTGATTGAGTCACACTGCGGGCCTGGGATCCATGGGCATGCGCAGTGCATATCTTCCCCTCGGGCTCTCGCTCATTTCCCTCCGCCTTCTTTAGACTGTGCGCCGTCAGCTGATCCCTAGCATGCCACGGCCGTGACACCGCACAGTCTGAAGAAGAGGGAAGGAGGGGAGTGAGAGTCGAGGTTATGCACTGTGCATGCCCATGGTTCCAAGGCCCGCAGTGGGATTACGTTAGATGAGACTGCGAGGTGGGATCTGGAGCAGCGTGGACGCACAGGCACTGACAGCCTGACACCAAATTATGTCAGAAGACAGGCAGCGCTAATTGGGCATGGCCAAGGGCTAACAGAACAGCGCAGGCTCCGTGGCAGCTTAAAACAACGCTGAGGAGGCAGCGCACGGCATCAAGGGGATAGGAATGACAGCTGTGCTGTGTCCCATTACGAAGGAAATTCGCACCTCCGGAACGGTTTAACGGTATAAAGGGACACATTTTTAGTGTTTACTTCGGTGTTTGCAAGGAGCATAATTAAAAGAGCAACCTTTTCCTTTTGCATCCTTAGTGCTGCACAACATGGCTCTTTCAGCTACAAACGTCTTGGGGGGGGGGGTTAAAGGTTTCCTTTCAACTTGCTCCAATCAGGCTTCGGCCTACACTCTGTTCCTCTGCTCCTCCTGCTGTCCCTGGGCTCTAACACCGCCAGTTGGTGCCTGGAAGTGCTGTGTGCACAGTCAACAGTCGCTCCTCTGTTATTGGGGTTCAGTAACGTCAGCTGATCCCCAGCTGTGTGTGCGGCAATACCTCCAATCTGCTCCTCCTGCTGTCCCTGGGCTCTAACACCGCCAGTTGGTGCCTGGAAGTGCTGTGTGCACAGTCAACAGTCGCTCCTCTGTTATTGGGGTTCAGTAACGTCAGCTGATCCCCAGCTGTGTGTGCGGCAATACCTCCAATCTGCTCCTCCTGCTGTCCCTGGGCTCTAACACCGCCAGTTGGTGCCTGGAAGTGCTGTGTGCACAGTCAACAGTCGCTCCTCTGTTATTGGGGTTCAGTAACGTCAGCTGATCCCCAGCTGTGTATCCGGCAACGTGTCATGCGACCGCCACGCTGGCACAACTAAAATGTAAGGGGACCTGTCCCCCCCCCCCCCCTAGGCGTTTGTTACTGAAAGAGCCACCATGTGCAGCACTAATACTGCACAAGGGAAAGGTCGCTCTTGAAATTATGCTCCTTGCAAACGCTGAACTACACACTCATGTAATGTGTCCCCTCACACCGTCCAACCGTCCCGGAGGTGGGACTTTCCTTTGTAATGTGACACAGCACAGCCGTCATTGCTACCCCCTTGGCACCGTGCGCTGCCTCCTTAGCGTTGTTTGATTCCGTCATGGACCCTGCGCTGTTATGTTATCCCTTGGCCATGCACAGTTTGCGCTGCCCGTCCTCTGACATCATTTGTTGTCGTCCTGGCTGCGCCTGTGCGTCCACGCTGCCCGAAATCACACCTCGCAGTGTCGTCTAATGTGATCCCACAGTGGGCCTGGTATCCATGGCCATGCGCAGTGCATATACTAGCCTCTCACTCCCCTTCTTCACGCTTCTTCAGACTAGGCGGCGTCAGCTGATCCCTAATAGCATGCCACGGCCGTGACGCCGCACAGTCTGAAGAAGCAGGAAGGAGGTGAGTGAGAGGCGATGATATGCACTGCGCATGCCCATGGATCCCTGGCCCGCAGTGGGACTACATTAGATGACACTGCAAGGTTGGATCACGGGCAGCTTGGACGCACAGGCACTGCCAGCCTGACACCTACATGATGTCAGAAGACGGGCACCGCTAACTGTGCATGGCCAAGGGATAACATTACAGTGCGGGCTCCGTGACAGAACCAAACAACGTTGAGGAGGTGGTGCCCGGCACCAAGGGGGTTGGAATGACGGCTGTGCTGTGTCACATTACAAAGGAAAGTCCCACTTCCGGGATGGTTTGACGGTGTGAGGGGACACATTATATGAGTGTGTACTTCAGCGTTTGCAAGGAGCATAATTTTCGGAGCCACCATTTTCCATGTGCAGTATTACTGCTGTACAAGATGGCTCTTTCAGCAACAAATGCCTGGGGGGGGGGGTTAAAGGTTCCCTTTCAACTTGCTCCACTGCAGGCTTCGGCCTACACTCTGCTCCTCTTTGATTCCCTGGGTTTCAACACTGTCAGTTGCCACCTGGAAGTGTTGTCTACACAGAAAAAAACACTAGGTGATGTGTCAGTGGGGTTCAGCACCGCCAGCTGTTCCCCTGCTGTGTAGTCGGCAACGTGTCCAGCACAAGCCACGCTGGCACAACAGAACAAAAGCTGCCACCAGTGCAGGCTTCGGCCTACACTCTGCTCCTCTCCTCCTCCTGCTGACCCTGGGCTCAAACACCGCTAGTTTTTGCCCGGAAGTGCTAGCTGCACAGAGAAAAACACCAGCCAATGTGTTAGTGGGGTTCAGCAACGCCAGCTGTTCCCCTGCTGTGTAGCCGGCAACGTGACCTGCAAACGCCATGCAGGCACAGGAACTGAAATTAAAAGGGAACCTGGCCCCACCCCCCCAGGTGTTTCTATGTATAACAGCCACCTAGTACAGCAGTACTGCTGCATTTGTACAAGGTGGCTGACTTTTTCTCCTTGCCCACGTGGAACTCAACACGTACAAAATGTGTCTCATTGAGACCATTCCACTGTCCCTGAGGTGTGACTTTCCTTTGTAATGATACGCAGCACCCCCCTTGGTAGCGTTTCCCGTCTTTTGTCATCATGGTTAGCTGGCTGCGCCTGTGCATCCGCCCTGCTAGAAACAACGCCCCTCGTTGTCATATTTATTTTGTCAGCGAGGGTGTGGTTTATGGGCACGAGCAGTGCATATGTTCGCCTGTCTTAACTCATCTCCTTCCGCCTTCTTCAGACTGTGCGGCCTCCTGGCCGTGGTAGGCGATAAGGGATCAGCTGAGGCCGCCCAGTCTGGAGCCGGTGTAAGGACATGTGTAAGCGGCAAACCTATTTACTGCACAAGGCCACGAATCCCAGCCACGTAGTGTGATTGTTTGAAAACACACTGTGGGTCTGGGATTCATGTCCATCGCTAACCGCAACGGCCGACATGAAATGAGGTCAGAAGACAGGAAGCGCTCACAGCGCATGGCCAAGGGATCACAATAGCGCAGACTCCTGTACAGCAAATAACAACGCTCAGGAATCTGCGCCCAGTACCTAGGTGCAAATTTTGACACCTGTGCTGCGTCTCGTTAAAAAGACAAGTCACGCCTCCACAACTGTTTGACAGTATAATGGGCTAAATAGTGTACGTGTTTTAGTCAGCGTGTGCAAGGAGCAAAACAAATAGAGCAACCTTTTACTTGTGCAGCATTAATGCTGCACAAGGTGTGGCTCTTGTACCTTGCAACACCTGAGGGGGGGGTTAAAGGTAACCTTTGAAATTGGTTCAACTAGGCTTCGGCCTACACTCTGCTCCTCTACTCCTCCTGCTGACCCTGGGCTCAAACAGCGCTAGTTTTTGCCCGGAAATGCTAGCTGCACAGAGAAAAACACCAGCCAATGTGTTAGTGGGGTTCAGCACCGCCAGCTGTTCCCCCGCTGTGTAGCCGGCATCGTGTCCAGCAAAAGCCACGCTGGCACAACCGACCAAAAGCTGCCACCAGTGCAGGCTTCGGCCTACACTTTGCTCCTCTCCTCCTCCTGCTGACCCTGGGCTCAAACAACGCCAGTTTCTGCCCGGACATGCTAGCTGCACAGAGAAAAACACCAGCCAATGTGTTAGTGGGGTTCAGCACCGCCTGCTGTTCCCCCGCTGTGTAGCCGGCATCGTGTCCAGCACAAGCCACGCTGGCACAACCGACCAAAAGCTGCCACCAGTGCAGGCTTCGGCCTACACTTTGCTCCTCTCCTCCTCCTGCTGACCCTGGGCTCAAACAACGCCAGTTTCTGCCCGGACATGCAATCTGCACAGAGAAAAACACCAGTCAATGTGTCAGTGGGGTTCAGCAACGCCAGCTGTTCCCCTGCTGTGTAGCTTGCAACGTGACCTGCAAACGCCACGCAGGCACATGAACTGAAATTGAAGGGAGCCTGCCCCCCACCCACAGGTGTTTCTATGTATATCAGCCACCTTGTACAGCAGTACTGCTGCATTTGTACGAGGTGGCTGACTTTTTCTCCTTGCCCACGTGGAACTCAACACGTACAAAATGTGTCTCATTAGAGACCATTACAATGTCCCTGAGGTGTGACTTTCCTTTGTAATGACACGCAGCACCCCCATTGTTAGCGCTGCCCGTCTCCTGACATCATTGGTTGGCTGGCTGTGCCTGTGCGTCCCCCCTGCCCGACACAACGCCCCCCGTTGTCTCATATATTTTGACTGCGAGGGTGTGATTGATGGGCACGAGCAGTGCATATGTTCCCCTGTTTTCACTCCCCTCCTTCCGCCTTCTTCTGACTGTGCGGCCTCATGGCCGCGGCATGCGATAAGGGATCAGCTGAGGCCGCCCAGTCTGAAGCAGGTGTAAGGACATGTGTGAGCGGCGAACATATTTACTGCACAAGGCCACGAATCCCAGCACCGCAGTGTGACTTTAGGAAAAGCCACTGTGGGTCTGGGATTTATGGCCATCGTTAACCGCACCGGCCAACATGAAATGAGGTCATGAGACGGCCTGCACTAACAGGGTATTGCCAAGGGATAACACAAGAGCGCAGACTCCTGTACAGCAAATAACAACGCTCAGGAATCTGCGCCCAGTACCTAGGTGCAAATTTTGACACCTGTGCTGCGTCTCGTTAAAAAGACAAGTCACGCCTCCACAACTGTTTGACAGTATAATGGGCTAAATAGTGTACGTGTTTAATTCAGCGTGTGCAAGGAGCAAAATTAAATAGAGCAACCTTTGACTTGTGCATCATTAATGCTGTTCAAGGTGTGGCTCTTGTACCTTGCAACACCTGAGGGGGGGGTTAAAGGTAACCTTTGAAATTGGTTCAACTAGGCTTCGGCCTACACTCTGCTCCTCTACTCCTCCTGCTGACCCTGGGCTCAAACACCGCTAGTTTTTGCCCGGAAATGCTAGCTGCACAGAGAAAAACACCAGCCAATGTGTTAGTGGGGTTCAGCACCGCCAGCTGTTCCCCTGCTGTGTAGTCGGCAACGTGTCCAGCACAAGCCACGCTGGCACAACAGAACAAAAGCTGCCACCAGTGCAGGCTTCGGCCTACACTTTGCTCCTCTCCTCCTCCTCCTGCTGACCCTGGGCTCTAACACCGCTAGTTTTTGCCCGGACATGCAATCTGCACAGAGAAAAACACCAGTCAATGTGTCAGTGGGGTTCAGCAACGCCAGCTGTTCCCCTGCTGTGTAGCTTGCAACGTGACCTGCAAACGCCACGCAGGCACATGAACTGAAATTGAAGGGAGCCTGCCCCCCACCCCCCCAGGTGTTTCTATGTATATCAGCCACCTTGTACAGCAGTACTGCTGCATTTGTACGAGGTGGCTGACTTTTTCTCCTTGCCCACGTGGAACTCAACACGTACAAAATGTGTCTCATTAGAGACCATTACAATGTCCCTGAGGTGTGACTTTCCTTTGTAATGACACGCAGCACCCCCATTGTTAGCGCTGCCCGTCTCCTGACATCATTGGTTGGCTGGCTGTGCCTGTGCGTCCCCCCTGCCCGACACAACGCCCCCCGTTGTCTCATATATTTTGACTGCGAGGGTGTGATTGATGGGCACGAGCAGTGCATATGTTCCCCTGTTTTCACTCCCCTCCTTCCGCCTTCTTCTGACTGTGCGGCCTCATGGCCGCGGCATGCGATAAGGGATCAGCTGAGGCCGCCCAGTCTGAAGCAGGTGTAAGGACATGTGTGAGCGGCGAACATATTTACTGCACAAGGCCACGAATCCCAGCACCGCAGTGTGACTTTAGGAAAAGCCACTGTGGGTCTGGGATTTATGGCCATCGTTAACCGCACCGGCCAACATGAAATGAGGTCATGAGACGGCCTGCACTAACAGGGTATTGCCAAGGGATAACACAAGAGCGCAGACTCCTGTACAGCAAATAACAACGCTCAGGAATCTGCGCCCAGTACCTAGGTGCAAATTTTGACACCTGTGCTGCGTCTCGTTAAAAAGACAAGTCACGCCTCCACAACTGTTTGACAGTATAATGGGCTAAATAGTGTACGTGTTTAATTCAGCGTGTGCAAGGAGCAAAATTAAATAGAGCAACCTTTGACTTGTGCATCATTAATGCTGTTCAAGGTGTGGCTCTTGTACCTTGCAACACCTGAGGGGGGGGTTAAAGGTAACCTTTGAAATTGGTTCAACTAGGCTTCGGCCTACACTCTGCTCCTCTACTCCTCCTGCTGACCCTGGGCTCAAACACCGCTAGTTTTTGCCCGGAAATGCTAGCTGCACAGAGAAAAACACCAGCCAATGTGTTAGTGGGGTTCAGCACCGCCAGCTGTTCCCCTGCTGTGTAGTCGGCAACGTGTCCAGCACAAGCCACGCTGGCACAACAGAACAAAAGCTGCCACCAGTGCAGGCTTCGGCCTACACTTTGCTCCTCTCCTCCTCCTCCTGCTGACCCTGGGCTCTAACACCGCTAGTTTTTGCCCGGACATGCAATCTGCACAGAGAAAAACACCAGTCAATGTGTCAGTGGGGTTCAGCAACGCCAGCTGTTCCCCTGCTGTGTAGCTTGCAACGTGACCTGCAAACGCCACGCAGGCACATGAACTGAAATTGAAGGGAGCCTGCCCCCCACCCCCCCAGGTGTTTCTATGTATATCAGCCACCTTGTACAGCAGTACTGCTGCATTTGTACGAGGTGGCTGACTTTTTCTCCTTGCCCACGTGGAACTCAACACGTACAAAATGTGTCTCATTAGAGACCATTACAATGTCCCTGAGGTGTGACTTTCCTTTGTAATGACACGCAGCACCCCCATTGTTAGCGCTGCCCGTCTCCTGACATCATTGGTTGGCTGGCTGTGCCTGTGCGTCCCCCCTGCCCGACACAACGCCCCCCGTTGTCTCATATATTTTGACTGCGAGGGTGTGATTGATGGGCACGAGCAGTGCATATGTTCCCCTGTTTTCACTCCCCTCCTTCCGCCTTCTTCTGACTGTGCGGCCTCATGGCCGCGGCATGCGATAAGGGATCAGCTGAGGCCGCCCAGTCTGAAGCAGGTGTAAGGACATGTGTGAGCGGCGAACATATTTACTGCACAAGGCCACGAATCCCAGCACCGCAGTGTGACTTTAGGAAAAGCCACTGTGGGTCTGGGATTTATGGCCATCGTTAACCGCACCGGCCAACATGAAATGAGGTCATGAGACGGCCTGCACTAACAGGGTATTGCCAAGGGATAACACAAGAGCGCAGACTCCTGTACAGCAAATAACAACGCTCAGGAATCTGCGCCCAGTACCTAGGTGCAAATTTTGACACCTGTGCTGCGTCTCGTTAAAAAGACAAGTCACGCCTCCACAACTGTTTGACAGTATAATGGGCTAAATAGTGTACGTGTTTAATTCAGCGTGTGCAAGGAGCAAAATTAAATAGAGCAACCTTTGACTTGTGCATCATTAATGCTGTTCAAGGTGTGGCTCTTGTACCTTGCAACACCTGAGGGGGGGGTTAAAGGTAACCTTTGAAATTGGTTCAACTAGGCTTCGGCCTACACTCTGCTCCTCTACTCCTCCTGCTGACCCTGGGCTCAAACACCGCTAGTTTTTGCCCGGAAATGCTAGCTGCACAGAGAAAAACACCAGCCAATGTGTTAGTGGGGTTCAGCACCGCCAGCTGTTCCCCTGCTGTGTAGTCGGCAACGTGTCCAGCACAAGCCACGCTGGCACAACAGAACAAAAGCTGCCACCAGTGCAGGCTTCGGCCTACACTTTGCTCCTCTCCTCCTCCTCCTGCTGACCCTGGGCTCTAACACCGCTAGTTTTTGCCCGGACATGCAATCTGCACAGAGAAAAACACCAGTCAATGTGTCAGTGGGGTTCAGCAACGCCAGCTGTTCCCCTGCTGTGTAGCTTGCAACGTGACCTGCAAACGCCACGCAGGCACATGAACTGAAATTGAAGGGAGCCTGCCCCCCACCCCCCCAGGTGTTTCTATGTATATCAGCCACCTTGTACAGCAGTACTGCTGCATTTGTACGAGGTGGCTGACTTTTTCTCCTTGCCCACGTGGAACTCAACACGTACAAAATGTGTCTCATTAGAGACCATTACAATGTCCCTGAGGTGTGACTTTCCTTTGTAATGACACGCAGCACCCCCATTGTTAGCGCTGCCCGTCTCCTGACATCATTGGTTGGCTGGCTGTGCCTGTGCGTCCCCCCTGCCCGACACAACGCCCCCCGTTGTCTCATATATTTTGACTGCGAGGGTGTGATTGATGGGCACGAGCAGTGCATATGTTCCCCTGTTTTCACTCCCCTCCTTCCGCCTTCTTCTGACTGTGCGGCCTCATGGCCGCGGCATGCGATAAGGGATCAGCTGAGGCCGCCCAGTCTGAAGCAGGTGTAAGGACATGTGTGAGCGGCGAACATATTTACTGCACAAGGCCACGAATCCCAGCACCGCAGTGTGACTTTAGGAAAAGCCACTGTGGGTCTGGGATTTATGGCCATCGTTAACCGCACCGGCCAACATGAAATGAGGTCATGAGACGGCCTGCACTAACAGGGTATTGCCAAGGGATAACACAAGAGCGCAGACTCCTGTACAGCAAATAACAACGCTCAGGAATCTGCGCCCAGTACCTAGGTGCAAATTTTGACACCTGTGCTGCGTCTCGTTAAAAAGACAAGTCACGCCTCCACAACTGTTTGACAGTATAATGGGCTAAATAGTGTACGTGTTTAATTCAGCGTGTGCAAGGAGCAAAATTAAATAGAGCAACCTTTGACTTGTGCATCATTAATGCTGTTCAAGGTGTGGCTCTTGTACCTTGCAACACCTGAGGGGGGGGGTTAAAGGTAACCTTGGAAATTGGTTCAACTAGGCTTCGGCCTACACTCTGCTCCTCTACTCCTCCTGCTGACCCTGGGCTCAAACACCGCTAGTTTTTGCCCGGAAATGCTAGCTGCACAGAGAAAAACACCAGCCAATGTGTTAGTGGGGTTCAGCACCGCCAGCTGTTCCCCCGCTGTGTAGCCGGCATCGTGTCCAGCACAAGCCACGCTGGCACAACCGACCAAAAGCTGCCACCAGTGCAGGCTTCGGCCTACACTTTGCTCCTCTCCTCCTCCTCCTGCTGACCCTGGGCTCTAACACCGCTAGTTTTTGCCCGGACATGCAATCTGCACAGAGAAAAACACCAGTCAATGTGTCAGTGGGGTTCAGCAACGCCAGCTGTTCCCCTGCTGTGTAGCTTGCAACGTGACCTGCAAACGCCACGCAGGCACATGAACTGAAATTGAAGGGAGCCTGCCCCCCACCCCCCCAGGTGTTTCTATGTATAACAGCCACCTTGTACAGCAGTACTGCTGCATTTGTACGAGGTGGCTGACTTTTTCTCCTTGCCCACGTGGAACTCAACACGTACAAAATGTGTCTCATTAGAGACCATTACAATGTCCCTGAGGTGTGACTTTCCTTTGTAATGACACGCAGCACCACCCTTGTTAGCGCTGCCCGTCTTTTGACATCATTGGTTAGCTGGCTGCGCCTGTGCATCTCCCCTGCTCGAAACAACGCCCCTCGGTGTCTTATTTTTTTGGACAGCGAGGGTGTGATTGATGGGCATGTGCAGTGCATATGTTTGCCTGTGTTCACTCATCTCCTTCCGCCTTCTTCAGACTGGGTGTCCTCATGGCCTCGGCAGGCGATAAGGGATCAGATGAGGCCGTCCAGTCTGAAGCAGGTGTAAGGACATGTGTGAGCGGCAAACATATTTACTGCACCAGGGCACGAATCCCAGCACCGCAGTGTGATTTTTTAAAAACACACTGTGGGTCTGGGATTCATGTCCATCGCTAACCGCAACGGCCAACATGAAATGAGGTCATAAGACAGGAAGCGCTCACAGCGCATGGCCAAAGGATCACAAGAGCGCAGACTCCTGTACAGCAACTAACAACGCTCAGGAAGCTGCGCCCATGCAAAAAGGTGTTTTCGACACCTGTGCTGCTTTTCTTTAAAAAGACAAGTCACGCCTCCACTACTGTTAAACAGTATAATGGGCTAAATAGTCTACGTGTTGCATTCAGCTTGTGCAAGTAGACAAATTAATAGAGCAACCTTTTACTTGTGCAGCATTAATGCTGCAGAAGGAGTGGCTCTTGTTCTTTGTAACACCTGAGGGGGGGTTAAAGGTAACCTTTGAAATTGGTTCAACTAGGCTTCGGCCTACACTTTGCTCCTCTCCTCCTCCTCCTGCTGACCCTGGGCTCTAACAACGCTATTTTTTGCCCGGAAATGCTAGCTGCACAGAGAAAAACACCAGCCAATGTGTTAGTGGGGTTCAGCAACGCCAGCTGTTCCCCCGCTGTGTAGCCGGCATCGTGTCCAGCACAAGCCACGCTGGCACAACCGACCAAAAGCTGCCACCAGTGCAGGCTTCGGCCTACACTTTGCTCCTCTCCTCCTCCTCCTGCTGACCCTGGGCTCAAACACCGCTAGTTTTTGCCCGGAAATGCTAGCTGCACAGAGAAAAACACCAGCCAATGTGTTAGTGGGGTTCAGCAACGCCAGCTGTTCCCCCGCTGTGTAGCCGGCATCGTGTCCAGCACAAGCCACGCTGGCACAACCGACCAAAAGCTGCCACCAGTGCAGGCTTCGGCCTACACTTTGCTCCTCTCCTCCTCCTCCTGCTGACCCTGGGCTCAAACACCGCTAGTTTTTGCCCGGAAATGCTAGCTGCACAGAGAAAAACACCAGCCAATGTGTTAGTGGGGTTCAGCAACGCCAGCTGTTCCCCCGCTGTGTAGCCGGCATCGTGTCCAGCACAAGCCACGCTGGCACAACCGACCAAAAGCTGCCACCAGTGCAGGCTTCGGCCTACACTTTGCTCCTCTCCTCCTCCTCCTGCTGACCCTGGGCTCAAACACCGCTAGTTTTTGCCCGGAAATGCTAGCTGCACAGAGAAAAACACCAGCCAATGTGTTAGTGGGGTTCAGCACCGCCAGCTGTTCCCCTGCTGTGCAGCTTGCAACGTGACCTGCAAACGCCACGCAGGCACATGAACTGAAATTGAAGGGAGCCTGGCCCCCACCCCCAGGTGTTTCTATGTATAACAGCCACCTTGTACAGCAGTACTGCTGCATTTGTACAAGGTGGCTGATGTTTTCTCCTTGCCCACGTGGAACTCAACACGTACAAAATGTGTCTCTTTGAGACCATTCCACTGTCCCTGAGGTGTGACTTTCCTTTCTAATGATACGCAGCACCCCCCTTGGTAGCGCTTCCCGTCTTCTGACATCATTGGTTGGCTACTT
The DNA here is from genome assembly GCF_032444005.1 of Ranitomeya imitator. Classification (NCBI taxonomy): domain Eukaryota; kingdom Metazoa; phylum Chordata; class Amphibia; order Anura; family Dendrobatidae; genus Ranitomeya; species Ranitomeya imitator. The sequence goes on along the minus strand of NC_091282.1, from coordinate 1,056,263,558 downwards.
GCGCCTGTTCGTCCGCCCTGCCTGAATAAAATGCTCCTCGTTGTCTTAATTATTTTGACTGCGAGGGTGTGATTGATGGGCACGAGCAGTGCATATCTTCGCCTGTCTTAACTCATCTCCTTCAGCCTTCTTCAGACTGTGCAGCCTCATGGCCGCGGCATGCAAGAAGGGATCAGCAGAGGCCGCCCAGTCTGAAGCAGGTGTAAGGACGTGTGTGAGCGGCCAAAATATTTACTGCTCAAGGCCACGAATCCCAGCACCGCAGTGTGGCTTTATGAAAAGACACTGTGGGTCTGGGATTTATGGCCATCGTTAACCGCACCGGCCAACATGAAATGATGTCATAAGATGGGCAGCGCTAACAGGGCATTGCCAAGGGATAACACAAGAGCGCAGACTCCTGTACAGCAAATAACAACGCTCAGGAAGCTGCTCCAAGCACCAAGGCGTTATTTTGGACACCTGTGCTGCGTCTCATCAAAAAACCAAGTCACGCATCCACTACAGTTTGACTGTAGAATGGGGTAAATTGTGTATGTCTTTCATTCAGCGTGTGCAAGTAGACAAATTAATAGAGCAACCTTTCACTTGTGCAGCATTAATACTGCACAAGGTGTGTCTCTTGTACTTTGTAACACCTGAGGGGGGGGTTAAAGGTTTCCTTTGAAATTGGTTCAACTAAGCTTCGGCCTACACTCTGCTCCTCTCCTCCTCCTCCTGCTTCAACACGGGCTCTAACATCGCTAGTTTTTGCCCGCAAGTGCTAGCTGCACAGAGAAAAACACACGCCATTGTGTTAGTGGGGTTCAGCAACGCCAGCTGTTCCCCCAGTGTGTAGCCGGCAAAGTGTCCTGCAAACGCAACGCAGACACAAAGCTGCCTCCAGTGCAGGCTTCGGCCTACACTCATCTCCCCCTGCTTACCCTTTGCTCCAACACCGCTAGTTGGGGCTCTAGGAAGACAATCTTTAATAGGCAAGGCAACGCATCCGGGTTCCAGCACCGCCAGCTGGTTCTCGGCAGTGTTTTTGTCACAGGTACTCCCTCGTGCCAAGCCTGGTTTCAGCACCGTCAGCTGTTTCCGGGTTGTGTCAAGCTCACTGAGACACCTATGCTTGCCTCGTCGTGGTGCGGTCGGGTTAGCCAACTCCAGGGTGCCTCCAGTTTAGGAGCTTCCTATGTGGGCTGCGTGAACTGGTAGTCAAGGCTGGTTCTGTAGTGCCAGTAGGCCCAGCTCCCCCTGTAGGACTGTTGGGGTTCGGTAACTGCGGCTGCCTCGCGGCCTAGCTGTTCTCTCCTCTCCTGTGGACCTTCGGGTCCACCACCTGGTTCCAGCACCGTCAGCTGGTTCCGGGCCGAGCCTTTGGCTTAGGTGCCTCCTCCTGGGTATCCGAGTTCCGCCAACGCCAGGCGGTCCTTGGTAGTGCTTTTAAGCGCGGGCACCTACAGCTTAGTAACCGGGTTCCAGCACCGTCAGCTGGTCCTCGGTCGTGCCATTGGCTCTTGCACACTGGGGCAACGCATCCGGGTTCCAGCACCGCCAGCTGGTTCTCGGCAGTGTTCTTGTCACAGGTACTCCCTCGTGCCAAGCCTGGTTTCAGCACCGTCAGCTGTTTCCGGGTTGTGTCAACTTCACTGAGACACCTATGCTTGCCTCGTCGTGGTGCGGTCGGGTTAGCCAACTCCAGGGTGCCTCCAGTTTAGGAGCTTCCTATGTGGGCTGCGTGAACTGGTAGTCAAGGCTGGTTCTGTAGTGCCAGTAGGCCCAGCTCCCCCTGTAGGACTGTTGGGGTTCGGTAACTGCGGCTGCCTCGCGGCCTAGCTGTTCTCTCCTCTCCTGTGGACCTTCGGGTCCACCACCTGGTTCCAGCACCGTCAGCTGGTTCCGGGCCGAGCCTTTGGCTTAGGTGCCTCCTCCTGGGTATCCGAGTTCCGCCAACGCCAGGCGGTCCTTGGTAGTGCTTTTAAGCGCGGGCACCTACAGCTTAGTAACCGGGTTCCAGCACCGTCAGCTGGTCCTCGGTCGTGCCATTGGCTCTTGCACACTGGGGCAACGCATCCGGGTTCCAGCACCGCCAGCTGGTTCTCGGCAGTGTTCTTGTCACAGGTACTCCCTCGTGCCAAGCCTGGTTTCAGCACCGTCAGCTGTTTCCGGGTTGTGTCAACTTCACTGAGACACCTATGCTTGCCTCGTCGTGGTGCGGTCGGGTTAGCCAACTCCAGGGTGCCTCCAGTTTAGGAGCTTCCTATGTGGGCTGCGTGAACTGGTAGTCAAGGCTGGTTCTGTAGTGCCAGTAGGCCCAGCTCCCCCTGTAGGACTGTTGGGGTTCGGTAACTGCGGCTGCCTCGCGGCCTAGCTGTTCTCTCCTCTCCTGTGGACCTTCGGGTCCACCACCTGGTTCCAGCACCGTCAGCTGGTTCCGGGCCGAGCCTTTGGCTTAGGTGCCTCCTCCTGGGTATCCGAGTTCCGCCAACGCCAGGCGGTCCTTGGTAGTGCTTTTAAGCGCGGGCACCTACAGCTTAGTAACCGGGTTCCAGCACCGTCAGCTGGTCCTCGGTCGTGCCATTGGCTCTTGCACACTGGGGCAACGCATCCGGGTTCCAGCACCGCCAGCTGGTTCTCGGCAGTGTTCTTGTCACAGGTACTCCCTCGTGCCAAGCCTGGTTTCAGCACCGTCAGCTGTTTCCGGGTTGTGTCAACTTCACTGAGACACCTATGCTTGCCTCGTCGTGGTGCGGTCGGGTTAGCCAACTCCAGGGTGCCTCCAGTTTAGGAGCTTCCTATGTGGGCTGCGTGAACTGGTAGTCAAGGCTGGTTCTGTAGTGCCAGTAGGCCCAGCTCCCCCTGTAGGACTGTTGGGGTTCGGTAACTGCGGCTGCCTCGCGGCCTAGCTGTTCTCTCCTCTCCTGTGGACCTTCGGGTCCACCACCTGGTTCCAGCACCGTCAGCTGGTTCCGGGCCGAGCCTTTGGCTTAGGTGCCTCCTCCTGGGTATCCGAGTTCCGCCAACGCCAGGCGGTCCTTGGTAGTGCTTTTAAGCGCGGGCACCTACAGCTTAGTAACCGGGTTCCAGCACCGTCAGCTGGTCCTCGGTCGTGCCATTGGCTCTTGCACACTGGGGCAACGCATCCGGGTTCCAGCACCGCCAGCTGGTTCTCGGCAGTGTTCTTGTCACAGGTACTCCCTCGTGCCAAGCCTGGTTTCAGCACCGTCAGCTGTTTCCGGGTTGTGTCAACTTCACTGAGACACCTATGCTTGCCTCGTCGTGGTGCGGTCGGGTTAGCCAACTCCAGGGTGCCTCCAGTTTAGGAGCTTCCTATGTGGGCTGCGTGAACTGGTAGTCAAGGCTGGTTCTGTAGTGCCAGTAGGCCCAGCTCCCCCTGTAGGACTGTTGGGGTTCGGTAACTGCGGCTGCCTCGCGGCCTAGCTGTTCTCTCCTCTCCTGTGGACCTTCGGGTCCACCACCTGGTTCCAGCACCGTCAGCTGGTTCCGGGCCGAGCCTTTGGCTTAGGTGCCTCCTCCTGGGTATCCGAGTTCCGCCAACGCCAGGCGGTCCTTGGTAGTGCTTTTAAGCGCGGGCACCTACAGCTTAGTAACCGGGTTCCAGCACCGTCAGCTGGTCCTCGGTCGTGCCATTGGCTCTTGCACACTGGGGCAACGCATCCGGGTTCCAGCACCGCCAGCTGGTTCTCGGCAGTGTTCTTGTCACAGGTACTCCCTCGTGCCAAGCCTGGTTTCAGCACCGTCAGCTGTTTCCGGGTTGTGTCAACTTCACTGAGACACCTATGCTTGCCTCGTCGTGGTGCGGTCGGGTTAGCCAACTCCAGGGTGCCTCCAGTTTAGGAGCTTCCTATGTGGGCTGCGTGAACTGGTAGTCAAGGCTGGTTCTGTAGTGCCAGTAGGCCCAGCTCCCCCTGTAGGACTGTTGGGGTTCGGTAACTGCGGCTGCCTCGCGGCCTAGCTGTTCTCTCCTCTCCTGTGGACCTTCGGGTCCACCACCTGGTTCCAGCACCGTCAGCTGGTTCCGGGCCGAGCCTTTGGCTTAGGTGCCTCCTCCTGGGTATCCGAGTTCCGCCAACGCCAGGCGGTCCTTGGTAGTGCTTTTAAGCGCGGGCACCTACAGCTTAGTAACCGGGTTCCAGCACCGTCAGCTGGTCCTCGGTCGTGCCATTGGCTCTTGCACACTGGGGCAACGCATCCGGGTTCCAGCACCGCCAGCTGGTTCTCGGCAGTGTTCTTGTCACAGGTACTCCCTCGTGCCAAGCCTGGTTTCAGCACCGTCAGCTGTTTCCGGGTTGTGTCAACTTCACTGAGACACCTATGCTTGCCTCGTCGTGGTGCGGTCGGGTTAGCCAACTCCAGGGTGCCTCCAGTTTAGGAGCTTCCTATGTGGGCTGCGTGAACTGGTAGTCAAGGCTGGTTCTGTAGTGCCAGTAGGCCCAGCTCCCCCTGTAGGACTGTTGGGGTTCGGTAACTGCGGCTGCCTCGCGGCCTAGCTGTTCTCTCCTCTCCTGTGGACCTTCGGGTCCACCACCTGGTTCCAGCACCGTCAGCTGGTTCCGGGCCGAGCCTTTGGCTTAGGTGCCTCCTCCTGGGTATCCGAGTTCCGCCAACGCCAGGCGGTCCTTGGTAGTGCTTTTAAGCGCGGGCACCTACAGCTTAGTAACCGGGTTCCAGCACCGTCAGCTGGTCCTCGGTCGTGCCATTGGCTCTTGCACACTGGGGCAACGCATCCGGGTTCCAGCACCGCCAGCTGGTTCTCGGCAGTGTTCTTGTCACAGGTACTCCCTCGTGCCAAGCCTGGTTTCAGCACCGTCAGCTGTTTCCGGGTTGTGTCAACTTCACTGAGACACCTATGCTTGCCTCGTCGTGGTGCGGTCGGGTTAGCCAACTCCAGGGTGCCTCCAGTTTAGGAGCTTCCTATGTGGGCTGCGTGAACTGGTAGTCAAGGCTGGTTCTGTAGTGCCAGTAGGCCCAGCTCCCCCTGTAGGACTGTTGGGGTTCGGTAACTGCGGCTGCCTCGCGGCCTAGCTGTTCTCTCCTCTCCTGTGGACCTTCGGGTCCACCACCTGGTTCCAGCACCGTCAGCTGGTTCCGGGCCGAGCCTTTGGCTTAGGTGCCTCCTCCTGGGTATCCGAGTTCCGCCAACGCCAGGCGGTCCTTGGTAGTGCTTTTAAGCGCGGGCACCTACAGCTTAGTAACCGGGTTCCAGCACCGTCAGCTGGTCCTCGGTCGTGCCATTGGCTCTTGCACACTGGGGCAACGCATCCGGGTTCCAGCACCGCCAGCTGGTTCTCGGCAGTGTTCTTGTCACAGGTACTCCCTCGTGCCAAGCCTGGTTTCAGCACCGTCAGCTGTTTCCGGGTTGTGTCAACTTCACTGAGACACCTATGCTTGCCTCGTCGTGGTGCGGTCGGGTTAGCCAACTCCAGGGTGCCTCCAGTTTAGGAGCTTCCTATGTGGGCTGCGTGAACTGGTAGTCAAGGCTGGTTCTGTAGTGCCAGTAGGCCCAGCTCCCCCTGTAGGACTGTTGGGGTTCGGTAACTGCGGCTGCCTCGCGGCCTAGCTGTTCTCTCCTCTCCTGTGGACCTTCGGGTCCACCACCTGGTTCCAGCACCGTCAGCTGGTTCCGGGCCGAGCCTTTGGCTTAGGTGCCTCCTCCTGGGTATCCGAGTTCCGCCAACGCCAGGCGGTCCTTGGTAGTGCTTTTAAGCGCGGGCACCTACAGCTTAGTAACCGGGTTCCAGCACCGTCAGCTGGTCCTCGGTCGTGCCATTGGCTCTTGCACACTGGGGCAACGCATCCGGGTTCCAGCACCGCCAGCTGGTTCTCGGCAGTGTTCTTGTCACAGGTACTCCCTCGTGCCAAGCCTGGTTTCAGCACCGTCAGCTGTTTCCGGGTTGTGTCAACTTCACTGAGACACCTATGCTTGCCTCGTCGTGGTGCGGTCGGGTTAGCCAACTCCAGGGTGCCTCCAGTTTAGGAGCTTCCTATGTGGGCTGCGTGAACTGGTAGTCAAGGCTGGTTCTGTAGTGCCAGTAGGCCCAGCTCCCCCTGTAGGACTGTTGGGGTTCGGTAACTGCGGCTGCCTCGCGGCCTAGCTGTTCTCTCCTCTCCTGTGGACCTTCGGGTCCACCACCTGGTTCCAGCACCGTCAGCTGGTTCCGGGCCGAGCCTTTGGCTTAGGTGCCTCCTCCTGGGTATCCGAGTTCCGCCAACGCCAGGCGGTCCTTGGTAGTGCTTTTAAGCGCGGGCACCTACAGCTTAGTAACCGGGTTCCAGCACCGTCAGCTGGTCCTCGGTCGTGCCATTGGCTCTTGCACACTGGGGCAACGCATCCGGGTTCCAGCACCGCCAGCTGGTTCTCGGCAGTGTTCTTGTCACAGGTACTCCCTCGTGCCAAGCCTGGTTTCAGCACCGTCAGCTGTTTCCGGGTTGTGTCAACTTCACTGAGACACCTATGCTTGCCTCGTCGTGGTGCGGTCGGGTTAGCCAACTCCAGGGTGCCTCCAGTTTAGGAGCTTCCTATGTGGGCTGCGTGAACTGGTAGTCAAGGCTGGTTCTGTAGTGCCAGTAGGCCCAGCTCCCCCTGTAGGACTGTTGGGGTTCGGTAACTGCGGCTGCCTCGCGGCCTAGCTGTTCTCTCCTCTCCTGTGGACCTTCGGGTCCACCACCTGGTTCCAGCACCGTCAGCTGGTTCCGGGCCGAGCCTTTGGCTTAGGTGCCTCCTCCTGGGTATCCGAGTTCCGCCAACGCCAGGCGGTCCTTGGTAGTGCTTTTAAGCGCGGGCACCTACAGCTTAGTAACCGGGTTCCAGCACCGTCAGCTGGTCCTCGGTCGTGCCATTGGCTCTTGCACACTGGGGCAACGCATCCGGGTTCCAGCACCGCCAGCTGGTTCTCGGCAGTGTTCTTGTCACAGGTACTCCCTCGTGCCAAGCCTGGTTTCAGCACCGTCAGCTGTTTCCGGGTTGTGTCAACTTCACTGAGACACCTATGCTTGCCTCGTCGTGGTGCGGTCGGGTTAGCCAACTCCAGGGTGCCTCCAGTTTAGGAGCTTCCTATGTGGGCTGCGTGAACTGGTAGTCAAGGCTGGTTCTGTAGTGCCAGTAGGCCCAGCTCCCCCTGTAGGACTGTTGGGGTTCGGTAACTGCGGCTGCCTCGCGGCCTAGCTGTTCTCTCCTCTCCTGTGGGCCTTCGGGTCCACCACCTGGTTCCAGCACCGTCAGCTGGTTCTCGGCAGTGTCTTTTGCTCTTGTACCTTCTGCTCCCCATCCTGGTTCCAGTACCGTCAGCTGGTTCCGGGCAGAGCCTTTGGCTTAGGTGCCTCCTTCTGGGTATCCAAGTTCCACCAACGTCAGGTGGTCCTTGGTAGTGCTTTCAGGCACGGGTACCTCCTGCTTAGTAACCGGGTTCCAGTAACGTCAGCTGGTCCTCGGTAGTTCCATTGGCTCTTGGACCTTCGGCTACCCATCCGGGTTCCAGTACCGTCAGCTGGTTCTCGGCAGTGTCTTTTGCTCTTGTACCTTCTGCTCCCCATCCTGGTTCCAGTAACGTCAGCTGGTTCCGGGCAGAGCCTTTGGCTTAGGTGCCTCCTTCTGGGTATCCGAGTTCCGTCAACGTCAGGCGGTCCTTGGTAGTGCTTTTTAGCACGGGTACCTCCTGCTTAGTAACCGGGTTCCAGTAACGTCAGCTGGTCCTCGGTAGTTCCATAGGCTCTTGAACCTTCGGGTAGCCATCCGAGTTCCAGTTCCATCAGCTGGTTCTTGGCATTTTCTCAGCCTTCTTGTACCTTCTGCTACATTTCCAAGTTGAAGACCCTAACGTCGACGACCCGGAAGACCACCACGATGACGACGACACGGAAGACCACCCCGATGACGACGACGACGACGGCGGAGATGACGACACTGGAGACGACGACCCTGGAGACGACAACATGGAAGACCGAGAAGCAGAAGAACAAGAGGCTGCAGAACAAAGAGCAGAAGAACATTAAGCATAAGACTTAATATCAGAGCAAAAGATATTATCTAAATTATATGCAGAAGAAGACTAAGCAGTGTATGGGGGTGAGTCCGTTCCTCCTCGTGGTGCCCCTGGATAAAGCCTGATGCTGCAGGCCAAACTGAACGCGGACAAATGTAACTTTTGTGACTGGCAGAACGGAAGGTGTAATCTTCAAACTTTTATAGATAACAACTACGGGAATGCCTGTCACAAATGAGAATATGATGAAGAAGTAGAATAGGAAGAATAATAACAGTGGAATAAAAAGAATATGTAGAATAAGAAGAATAATAATAGTTGAATAAAATGAATATGAAGAATGTAATAAAAAAAAAAAAATAGGTAGAAGATGAAGAAGAAGATGAATAAGGTGAAGAAGTTGATGTCAAAGATGCTGATGATGATGAAGATGAAAGTGTGGGAAAAGAAAAAAAAAAAGAAAAAAAAGAAGGGGAAGGGCGTGGAATAGTGAAACATCAATATCTGACAAAATAAAAAAAAAATTTACATAGTCAATATCTTTGTCACTCCGAACGTCTTAAAAAAAAACAAAAAACATGCTATTCTATTTGATTGGGATAAACCTCTATGACTTTAATGTCTCCGCCACCTCCCCAAATACATCCGGCATTATTCTTAGTTGTTTTCCTTCATGTAGAATGAACCTACAAGGAAAGAAAGGGTTTATTTTAATTCCGATATTTTGGTCCCATTGACTTGCATTGGGATCGGGTATCGGTATCGGCGATATCCGATATTTTTTGAATATCGGCCGATCCAAACCGATACCGATACTTTCCGATATCGGAAGGTATCGCTCAACACTATTTCTGACCAAATACTTATTTTCCACCATAATATGCAAATAAAATGTTAAAAAAACAGACAATGTGATTTTCTGGATTTTTTTTTCTCAGTTTGTCTCCCATAGTTGAGGTCTACCTATGATGTAAATTACAGACGCCTCTCATCTTTTTAAGTGGTGGAACTTGCACTATTGCTGACTGACTAAATACTTTTTTGCCCCACTGTATAACCAGAGAGAATGGTATGTAATAAGGGATGGTGTTATACTTGATAAAAGAGAAAATTATGTAATTAAGGATGGTATTATCTATATATATAATTGTCTAAGGGTTTTTCCGTCTGTCTGTCTGTCTTTCTGTCTGTCTGTCTTTCTATCTGTCTGTCTGTCTGTCCTGGAAATCCCGGCTCTCTGATTGGTCGAGGCCGCCAGGCCTCGACCAATCAGAGACCGGCACAGCATCGACATAGAAATCCCGCGTCTCTGATTGGTCGAGGCCGCCAGGCCTCGACCAATCAGCAACAGGCACAGCGACGATGATGTCATAATGGTTGCCATGGCGACGATGATGTCATAAAGGTTGCCTCGACCAATCAGCAACGGGCACAGTCTGCCGCGAATTCTGGAATCATCATTGTCCATATATTACAGGGACATGCATATTCTAGAATACCCGATGCGTTAGAATCGGGCCACAATCTAGTACATAATATGTGAGTACACTATATAATAAGGGACTGTGCTATACATAAGTGAGTACACCATATACTAAGGGACTGTGCTGTACATAAAAAGTGACTACACTATATGCTGAGGGATGGCGCTATAAATAAAAAGCGAGTACACTATATACTAAGACACTGAGCTGTACATAATAAGTGAGTGCACTATATACTAAAGGGCTGTGCTATGTATAATAAGTGAGAACACTATAAATGTTTTAAATGTGTTAAACATAATAAGCTATAATGATGTCTTCCTCCACCTCTCCCTCTTCCTAAATCCATTATAAATCTCCCTTCCTCCCTTCCCAATCCCTCACTTCCTTCATTGTCCTTCTTCCCACATCCCATTATTGTCCTCTCTCCCACCCCCATCATTGCCTTCTCCCCCAGCACCCCATCATTGCCCTTTCCACCACCTCTATCATTGCTTTCTCCCCACCACCCCATCATTGCAGATTCCACCACTTCAATCATTGCCTTCTTCCCCACCACCCCCATTATTGCCCATTCCACTACCTCCATCATTTCCTCCTCCCCCCATTATTGCCCTTTCCACCACCCCATCATTGCTTTGTCCCCCATCACCCCATCATTGCCCTCTCTGTCACCCCCATCATTGCCTTTTCCCCATCACCCCATCATTGCCTTCTCCCCCATCAGCCCCAGCATTGCCCTCTCCTCCACTTACACAATGAACAAGAAAGGAAAAGCAATGTGTATACCGGTCATGATCACCCTTGAAATAATTACTCAGAAAAAACTAATGCAAGAAATAACAATATTTATTATGCAAAAAAAAAACACGGACAAGACAAAGATTGGGTAAAAACATTTGATAAGGCCAAAACGTGGCCATGTGAAAAAAACCACCAGGGGTCCATGTGAGGACCAAAAACGTAACCTCCTCCACTGTGCTAGCTACAGGTACAGATCACAATCAAATATAAACACAGTGAAATGACCAATGTCACAATATTGCACATCCATGTTTTAGTAGGGTGAATTCCAATCGGTGAGCACGGTCCAAACAGATCCATAGTCCATATAACAAATAAAATAACTAAACAAATGCAGGACAATAAATTAACACAAAACCTCCAATGACCTATATGTAATTATACATGTTTAGAAAACATGAAAATATAACAACTATGTAAGAGGTGACACAAAATGCATTCTTTTGCAGACAACATATTTGTCCCATGAAAGCAACAGGGCACAATAAATATGTAAGAGCATAGATCTACGAATAAAGGTATTGTCCCTGATGGACAAACGAGGACAAGAAGAACACAATGAATAAAGAAACAGATCTATGAATAAGGCTACTGTACTGTATACAACAAATGAGAACATGCAGCAGAAGATGATCAAAAGCAAACATGCTGCGATGAAAGCCCAAATGGACTAAAACAAAAAAAAAACCTTTGAGCATTCTAACTGAAGAAATGAAAACAGCCAGACAATAGAACATCAGTTGGGAAATAGAGTCTTATGGACAAGTAAAAGCAAGAATAAGATCTGCTGCCAGCATGATGATAAGAGGGATGGGGACCCCACGTGTGTCGCCACCTGAAAGCGTGGCCTTCTCAAGGGATAGTGGCCTCCACATATACACACACACACAGCACCATTCAGCTCTCTGCACACTCTCCCGCAGCCACAGCATTACCGTCGCCGGCAGCTGCCTCTCACTGGCACAGTGGCTGCAGCGCTGAATAATGATATCATCCAGCCACGCCGCTGACTACAATGTGAGACAGGAGTGTGAGACAGGAAGCACGGGCAGGAAGCAGGATGGATCGCTGAAGGTCCACTGCCATTTTCTCTTGTAGGCAGCAGAGCTGCAGGGATCTCTCCCTGCTACCGCACATGAGGGCAAACTGGCCAAACCCCCCCCGGAGCCTCGGGGCCAGATAGACAGGCCACATTGCCTTCATTATTAGCCATAAGTCATTGCAGTCTGACTCCGGCGGGCCCCCTCACCCCTGGGGGCTCCATAGCAGTCAAGTGGCCTGCTGCTATTGGCGGTACACCACTGGTTCCAGGAGTTTAGAAATGAAAAGAAGAATAGAGACTGGTCTGTAGTTAGTAGCTCAGTTCTGGTTCAGGGATAGCTTTTTAACCCCTTTCTACCATTGGACGTACTATTTCGTCCATGTGGAGTGGGCCCTACTTTCCAAGGACGGAATAGTACGTCCAGAGCGATCAGTCGCGCTCAGGGGGAACGCAGCCGATCGTGGCGTTAGGGCTACAGTTAGGGTTGGGGCTAAAGTTAGGGTTGGGGCTAAAGTAAGGGTTAGGGTTTGGGCTAAAGTTTGGGTTAGGGTTTGGATTACATTTACAGTTGTGAATAGGGTTGGGATTAGGGTTAGGGGTGTGTCAGGGTTAGGGGTGTGGTTAGGGTTACCGTTTCTGTTATAATTGGGGGGTTTCCATTGTTTAGGCACATCAGGGGCTCTCCTAACGCGACATGGTGTTCGATCTCAATTCCAGCCAATTCTGCGTTGAAAAAGTAAAACAGTGCTCCTTCCCTTCCGAGCTCTCCCGTGCACCCAAACAGGTTTTTACCCCAACATATGGGGTATCAGCGTACTCAGGACACATTGGACAACAACTTTTGGGATCCAATTTCTCCTGTTACCCTTGGGAAAATACAAAACTAGGGGCTAAAAAAAAATTTTTGTGGAAAAAAAGATTTTTTATTTTCATGGCTCTGCGTTATAAACTGTAGTGACACACTTGGGGGTTCAAAATTATCACAACACATCTAAATAAGTTCCTTGGGGGGTCTAGTTTCCAATATGGGGTCACTTGTGGGGGTTTCTACTGTTTAGTTACATGAGGGGCTCTGTAAATGCAACGTGATGCCTACAGACCAATCCATCTAAGTCTGCATTCCAAATGGCGCTCCTTCCCTTCCGAGCTCTCCCTTGCGCCCAAACAGTGGTTGTCCCCCACATATGGGGTATCAGCATACTCAGGACAAATTGTACAACAATGTTTGCAGTCCAATTTCTTCTCTTACCCTTGGGAAAATAAAAAATTGGGGGCGGAAAGATCATTTTTGTGAAAAAATATGATTTTTTATTTTTACGGCTCTGCATTATAAACTTCTGTGAATCACTTAATGGGACAAAGTGCTCACCACACATCTAGATAAGTTCCTTAGGTGGTCTACTTTCCAAAATGGTGTCACTTGTGGGGGGTTTCAATCTTTAGGCACATCAGGGGCTCTCCAAACGCAACATGGTGTCCCATCTCAATTCCAGTCCATTTTGCATTGAATAGTCAAATGGCGCTCCTTCCCTTCCGAGCTCTGCCATGCACCTAAACAGTGGTTTACCCCTACATATGGGGTATCAGCGTACTCAGGACAAATTGTACAACAACTTTTGGGGTTCATTTTCTCCTGTTACCCTGGTAAAATAAAACAAATTGGAGCTGAAGTAAATTTTTTGGAAAAAAAGTTAAATGTTCATTTTTATTTAAACATTCCAAAAATTCCTGTGAAACACCTGAAGGGTTAATAAACTTCTTGAATGTGGTTTTGAGCACCTTAAAAGGGGTGCAGTTTTTAGAATGGTATCACACTTGGTTATTTTCTTTCATATAAACCCCTCAAAATGACTTCAAATGAGATGTGGTCCCTAAAAAAAAATGGTGTTGTAAAAATGAGAAATTGATGGTCAACTTTTAACCCTTATAACTCCCTAACAACAAAAAAATGTTGGTTCCAAAATTGTGCTGATGTAAAGTAGACATGTGGGAAATGTTACTTATTAAGTATTTTGTGTGACATATCTCACAGGTAATATCATAGAATCACCGGGATCTGTTGAAGCGTTCCAGAGTTATAACATTATAAAGGGACAGTGGTCAGAATTGTAAAAATTGGCCCGGTCATTAACGTGCAAACCACCCTTGGGGGTATAAGGGTTAAGTAAAGGGGTTATGATAGTGTGTTTGAATGAAGAGGGAAAGACATCTGAAGAAAGACTTCTTAAGAAGATCTCCTAGTTAATGGTGCTTATAGCTAATAACAAGAATACCAGTTTAAATCCTCAGATCAGAGGCTGTTGGTTAAACTCAGGGGGCAAATATCTCAGTGGGCCCCTAACCGGTAACCCTGATTACAACTATGGTGGTACTCTTTGAGGTATAGGGGAACCTCATCAGATGACCATGCTATTGCTGAAAACAGATCTCTACACATATTACCGCCATATGGTGACCATATAGTGGTAGATACCAGTCCTGCAGAACATGCATTTGATTACAGTACAGTTATATACAGTAGCTTACAGATGACGTTATTTCTAGTAACTGATTAATTATTCCCATATTTTCCATCTGGCCCAGACCGACATGACAGCGTCTTCCAGGCACAACTTGTCTGCAGAGATTACAAGAAAGAGACATTTGACTTCTCCGATTACCAGCATTGTCCCCATTGATTCTGACCTTGCACAAAGACCTCATCCTACTGATACCCCAATACTGAGCCGCTGCTGCTGTATGTGTCCTAACGAATTCACCTGCTGTGTGGTACAAAAGCAGTGCTCCCCTTACTGCCCAACATAGTAATACCCACCATTGTGCCCCTCATATAATAATAATTTTTACTTTGCATCTTCTAGATGGCAAAATTGTGCCATAGAAAATATTAATGCACCATGAATGCCAAGAAAACAATTTCCACATTTTGCCCCTTATCAACCACAATACTATGCATGCTCCTATAACAATAACCACTTAGCATTTAATAATGTCCACTGAGTCCACAAATCCACACATCATCTATACACAGTATGGTTTGTCCACAGCTTTGTTATACAGTATATCATGTCCCCACAGCTTCACTATATACAGTAAGATGGGCGTACAGCTCCCCCATTCACAGTTTGATGGATCCACAAATTCACTATACACAGCACGATAACACTACAGCTCCGCTATACATACTGTAGTATGATCTCATCACTGCTCTAACAAGACACAGTATATTGACCCTGCAGTAGCCCTCACACTGTATAATGACGCCCACTTAGGAACCCACACTGTATTATCGCCACCACAGCAGTTCCCATGCTTTGAAATGGCCTCCACAGGAGCAGTCAAACTGTATAATGGAAATGGAATTAGCCGCCACAATGTATAATGGCCTCCACTTTATCTGCCATACTGTGTAGTGGCCACTGCATTAGCCCCCAATCTGTATTATTGCCACTGCATTGGCCACCAAATTGTATAATGGCCCCCACTAGTCCCCACACTATATAATGGTCCCAGGATTAGCCCCTAAACTGTATAATGGACTCTGCATTTGACCTCATATTGTATAATGTTCCCCAAATAAGTCCCCAAACTGTACAATGACCACCTGATTACCCACCATACTGTGTAATGGCCCTTACTTTAACCCCAAAACTGTAAAGTGGCCACTGCATTAGCACCTAAACTATATAATGGCCACTGCATTATCCCCCAAATTGTATATTGGCCCCCACTAATCCACAAACTATATAATGACCCTCACATTAACCCCCAAACTGGATAATTGCCCCTGAATTAATTGTATAATGGCCACCAAACCTTATAGGGGCTCCCAAAGTATTCCCTATAATATACGAGGGTGCCCCACACTGTTTCAAGGTCCCCCACAGTAACATGTACAGAATTGTCACGGTTCCACCCCTCAGTGTGTCTGGGATGCAGTTTTGACAGGTCAGCCATCCAGTCTGTTACTGGGGCATGCTAAGATGTTAGTGTGTTGATTGACAGCTCGACTATCCAACCTGAGACTGGGAGGCACTGGCTGTGCCCAATTGTTCATTATCCCAGTTGATTTCCATGCTACTTAACTGAGCTATTTTTCCCAGACCTTGGCCAAATGTACATTCAGCTAGTGGGGATTGTACTCTCTGTGCCTTTAGTTCTGTATGCTTGATCTTTCATTGCCTGAACTTGGACACTGTTTTAACCATTCAACTGTTTAACTCCTTCTGCTCTAATCCATTATCCTCCTGTATTCAGACCTGGGAACATTACCTGACCACACTTTTGTCTCTTCCTTCTGTTTATGATGTACTCTCCTGGCTTCTGACCTTGGACTCCATGACTATCCTGACTCATGGCTCGGTCATGAGAAGTGACTAGCGTCACAAGAATGATCGACTCTCTCATTGCAGAGATAGGATATGTCTCCGTTGACTTTTGTCCATTTGCTCAGCTAGACTGACAGGTCACTCCTTTTACATACAACAGTGTGAAATCTGTCTGTCTATCTGAGTGGGCAAGCAAAAGAAGGGACTATGGCTTAGGTAGTATGAATCATGTAACAGATTTACCATTGAAGGGATGTTCCAGGGAATGTAATTAACACCTCAAACTGCTTTAAAATAATTAAAAAAAAATGATATTTGCCCTCCTCAATCTCCCATAGCTTACTTTTTGGCTATAACTTTGGTGCTCTCCTTTTAAAAAACACAGCAGAAATGTTTGGTAAACCTGCTTAGACAATCACTAATAGTAATTATCGTTAAGCAGGTATTACTAATCACTAAGTGGTCTAGAGGTACCGTCACACTTAGCGACGCTGCAGCGATACCGACAACGATCCGGATCGCTGCAGCGTCGCTGTTTGGTCGCTGGAGAGCTGTCACACAGACCGCTCTCCAGCGACCAACGATGCCGGTAACCAGGGTAAACATCGGGTAACTAAGCGCAGGGCCGCGCTTAGTAACCCGATGTTTACCCTGGTTACCATCCTAAAAGTAAAAAAAACAAACACTACATACTTACCTACAGCCGTCTGTCCTCCAGCGCTGTGCTGTGCTCTCCTCCTGTACTGGCTGTGTGAGCACAGCGGCCGGAAAGCAGAGCGGTGACGTCACCGCTCTGCTTTCCGGCTGCCCGACGCTCACAGCCAGTGCAGGAGGAGTGCAGAGCACAGCGCTGGAGGACAGACGGCTGTAGGTAAGTATGTACTGTTTGTTTTTTTTACTTTTAGGATGGTAACCAGGGTAAACATCGGGTTACTAAGCGCGGCCCTGCGCTTAGTTACCCGATGTTTACCCTGGTTAACAGTGAAGACATCACTGAATCGGTGTCACACACGCCGATTCAGCGATGTCTGCGGGGAGTCCAGCGACCAAATAAAGTTCTGGACTTTCTTCCCCGACCAGCGACAGCACAGCAGGGGCCTGATCGCTGCTGCCTGTCACACTGGACGATATCGCTAGCGAGGACGCTGCAACGTCACGGATCGCTAGCGATATCGTCTAGTGTGACGGTACCTTAAGGCATTTAAAAAAATCACAGAAAAAAAGACCAAAAAAGATATTCACTGTTGAATAAAAAGTTGTACCTTAGCATACTATCTATATCAATTATTCACAATGGTCAAGATCTCTGCATACGAATACTCAGAATGAATTCACGGTTCACATCAACAGGATGAAAACCTGTCCTGGTCTTCACAATTGAATCATAGCTATTAGTCTCATAGTAAGTCGAAAACCCGCTCATCTATTACATAACCAGGACATTAAAAATCTGATGTGGTTGTGATTTTTTTTAAACTAGAGAGACTTGTACAGATTTTTATGTCTGTGTTTATCACCCTTTTACAGTTTACAGTGAATGCAGCTAATGTGTTAATATAGGATTTATGCACATGCAGACAACTATCACTTATAATCATTAGGGTTTTACAATGTGTCTGTAAGAAATTTGTCTGTTCGTGGTTTATTGAGAAAAGGTCCAGAAAAAATAAGGTTGGCAACCTTGAGTGGGAGGCAAATGGAGGGAACCAGGCATGGTAAATACATAAAGAATGTACATTGACTTTTCAATCTCAGGGTGGAGGGTAAAGGTCACTATAATTAACCCCTTTTTGCACTTTTTAAAAGATTCCTAAAATATCACTACAATCAGTATTCAGTTATTTTATTTTATTTCTAATTTATTACTGTTATTGTAATAAAACTGTCTATGTCTGGTGATAATCAAATGTGAAGCCAAAAAGAGAATAAAACATCATTTATTCCTCAATTACTGGTATTCTGATGTCATAAGTGGTAAAGGTCATTAAGTATCTGAGGTCAAAGGGGTATTCACTGTAACAATGAATGATAAGCAGATCAGAATTACACAATTAGGCTACTGGGATTTCATTACATTTACTAGAAGCTTACTTCATACTTTTAGAATTTCTGACAGACTTGGCAAGCAGGCTAATTTTCCACAATTGTCCCACAATTCAAAGTATTCAACTTAAGAACAAAAGGTCGCATTCTCACTATGATTATTGTAGATGGAAACATAGGATTCATTAAATGCTCCATCACAATCTAATGTGACATGCTTCAATACAATATTAAGCCACTGCGTTACATTCATTTTAGAATTAAATTTGATTCCAGTTTATAAAATATAAGAAATATGAGGATATATATACAGTGGGGCAAAAAAGTATTTAGTCAGTCAGCAATAGTGCAAGTTCCACCACTTAAAAAGATGAGAGGCGTCTGTAATTTACATCATAGGTAGACCTCAACTATGGGAGACAAACTGAGAAAAAAAAATCCAGAAAATACATTGTCTGTTTTTTTAACATTTTATTTGCATATTATGATGGAAAATAAGTATTTGGTCAGAAACAAAATTTCATCTCAATACTTTGTAATATATCCTTTGTTGGCAATGACAGAGGTCAAACGTTTTCTGTAAGTCTTCACAAGGTTGCCACACACTGTTGTTGGTATGTTGGCCCATTCCTCCATGAAGATCTCCTCTATAGCAGTGATGTTTTTGGCTTTTCGCTTGGCAACATGGACTTTCAACTCCCTCCAAAGGTTTTCTATAGGGTTGAGATCTGGAGATCTCCAGGACCTTGAAATGCTTCTTACGAAGCCACTCCTTCGTTGCCCTGGCGGTGTGCTTTGGATCATTGTCATGTTGAAAGACCCAGCCACGTTTCATCTTCAATGCCCTTGCTGATGGAAGGAGGTTTGCACTCAAAATCTCACGATACATGGCCCCATTCATTCTTTCATGTACCCGGATCAGTCGTCCTGGCCCCTTTGCAGAGAAACAGCCCCAAAGCATGATGTTTCCACCACCATGCTTTACAGTAGGTATGGTGTTTGATGGATGCAACTCAGTATTCTTTTTCCTCCAAACACGACAAGTTGTGTTTCTACCAAACAGTTCCAGTTTGGTTTCATCAGACCATAGGACATTCTCCCAAAACTCCTCTGGATCATCCAAATGCTCTCTAGCAAACTTCAGACGGGCCCGGACATGTACTGGCTTAAGCAGTGGGACACGTTTGGCACTGCAGGATCTGAGTCCATGGTGGCGTAGTGTGTTACTTATGGTAGGCCTTGTTACATTGGTCCCAGCTCTCTGCAGTTCATTCACTAGGTCCCCCCGCGTGGTTCTGGGATTTTTGCTCACCGTTCTTGTGATCATTCTGACCCCACGGGGTGGGATTTTGCGTGGAGCCCCAGATCGAGGGAGATTATCAGTGGTCTTGTATGTCTTCCATTTTCTAATTATTGCTCCCACTGTTGATTTCTTCACTCCAAGATGGTTGGCTGTTGCTGATCCAGTCTTCCCAGCCTCGTGCAGGGCTACAATTTTGTTTCTGGTGTCCTTTGACAGCTCTTTGGTCTTCACCATAGTGGAATTTGGAGTCAGACTGTTTGAGGGTGTGCACAGGTGTCTTTTTATACTGATAACAAGTTTAAACAGGTGCCATTACTACAGGTAATGAGTGGAGGAAAGAGGAGACTCTTAAAGAAGAAGTTACAGGTCTGTGAGAGCCAGAAATCTTGATTGTTTGTTTCTGACCAAATACTTATTTTCCACCATAATATGCAAAAAAAATGATAAAAAAACAGACAATGTGATTTTCTGGATTTTTTTTTCACAGTGTGTCTCCCATAGTTAAGGTCTACCTATGATGTAAATTACAGACGCCTCTCATCTTTTTAAGTGGTGGAACTTGCACTATTGCTGACTGACTAAATACTTTTTTGCCCCACTGTATATATATATATATATATACACATATATATATTAAACAAAAAGGGAAACAGCACAAAAAGATGTAAAAAAGAGGACTTTAATGCCGTGTGGTGTGGCAATGTTTTGGATAAAATGAATCCTTTCTCAAGACATGAGGCTTTTTTACATCTTTTTGTGCTGTTTCCCTTTTTGTTTACTGTCTTAAAGGCCATTGGAATGCTGGTCAGGGAAGCGTGCAGGCTTTAAGGTATTTTTTCTTGTGCTGATCCCCTTTTCATACCTATATATATCTATCTATCTATATCTATATATATATATATATATATATATATATCCCCTTCATGATCTTGGGATTTTCCGTTTTTCCGTGTTCTTTTTTCGCTCCCCTCCTTCCCAGAGCCATAACTTTTTTTATTTTTCCGTCAATAAGGCCATGAGAGGGCTTATTTTTTGTGAAACAAGTTGTACTTTTGAACGACTTCCTTGGTGTTTAGCATGTTGTGTACTAGAAAACGGGAAAAAAATTCCAAATGCGGTGAAATTTCAAAAACAGTGCAATCCCTCATTTGTGTTTTGTTTGGCTTTTTTGCTAAGTTCACTAAATGCTAAAACTGACCTGACATTATGATTCTCCAGGGCATTACGAGTTCATAGACACCTAACTTGACTAGGTTGTTTTTTATCTAAGTGGTGAAAAAAAATTCCAAACTTTGCTAAAAAACAAAAATGCGCAGTTTTACGATACCCATAGCGTCTCCATTTTTCATGATCTGGGGTCGCTTGAGGGCTTATTTTTTGCGTGCCGAGCTAGCATTTTTAATGATACCATTTTGGTGCAGATGCGATCTTTGGATCGCCCGTCATTGCATTTTAATGCAATGTTGCGGCGACCAAAAAAACCTAATTCTGGCGTTTCAAATTTTTTTCTCGCTACGCTGTTTAGCAATCAGATTATAGCTTTTTTTTATTGATAGATCGGGCGATTCTGAGCGCGGCGATACCAAATATGTGTAGGTTTGATTTTTTTATTGATTTATTTTGAATGGGGTGAAAGGGGGGTGATTTAAACTTTTATATTTTTTTTATTTTTTTCACATTTTTTGTTTACTTTTTTTTTACTTTTGCCATACTTCAATAGCCTCCATAGGAGGCTAGAAGCTGGCACAACTCGATCGCCTCTGCTACATAGCAGCGATCATCAGATTGCTGCTATGCAGCAGAAATGCAGGTGTGCTATGAGCGCCTACCACTGGGTGGCGTTCATAGCTAGCCGGGATCAGTAACCACAGAGGTCTCAAGGACCTCTATGGTTACTATACAGAAGCATCGCTGACCCTCGATCATGTGACGGGGTCAGCGATGCGCTCATTTCCGGCCGGCCGGAAGCACCGGTTAAATGCCGCTGTCAGCGTTTGACAGCAGCATTTAACTAGTTGATAGCGGCGGGTGAATCGCGATTTCACCCACCGCTATTGCGGGCATATGTCAGCTGTTCAAAACAGCTGACATGTCCCTGCTTTGATGCGGGCTCACCGCCGGAGCCCACATCAAAGCGGTGGTTCTGACCTCGGACGTACTACCCCGTCCAAGGTCAGAAAGGGGATATATATATATATATATACACTAGCTATTGAACCCGTTCTACGCCCGGGTGGCGAGCATTTATATTGGTATATGGTCTCCATCCTGTCATGTGCTGCTCCATCCTGCGTCCCCATCCTGTCATGTGCTGCTCCATCCTGCGTCCCCATCCTGTCATGTGCTGCTCCCATCCTGCGCCTCCATTCTGTCATGTGCTGCTCCCATCCTGTGCCTCCATTCTGTCATTTGCTGCTCCCATCCTGTCATGTGCTGCTCCCATCCTGCGTCCCCGTTCTGTCATGTGCTGCTCCCATCCTGCGCCCCCGTTCTGTCATGTGCTGCTCCCATCCTGCACCCCCGTTCTGTCATGTGCTGCTTCCATCCTGCACCCCTGTTCTGTCATGTGCTGCTCCCATCCTGCGCCCCCGTTCTGTCATGTACTGCTCCTATCCTGCGCCCCCGTTCTGTCATGTGCTGCTCCCATCCTGCGGCACCGTTCTTTAATTTGCTGCTCCCATTCATATGCCCCATACGCTGCTCCATAAGATGCTCCATAGTATATGCCCCATATCAGGTGGCGTAAGTAACATATAGCTGTGGCATTGCAGGGACATTAAGTTCATCGCAGTTCACTGGGGAATTTCACTGTGGTGAATTTGAACTCTGGTGAACTCGTCTCTGCATATATCCTCTTGACTCCCAATACTGTGTTCGCAACCATCTCATCACCCTTGCTCCCCATACTATGTATACATACATTCATCCCCTCGCTCCTCATACTGTGTCTGCATACATTTTTACCTCGCTACTTATACTGTGTCTGCACCCATCCCCCACTTACTATACTACATCTGCACCCATCCCCTCATACTGTTTCCTCATACATTCCCCACCTTGCTCTTCATACTGTGTCTACACCCATCATCCCACTCACCATACTGTGTCTACACTGATCCCCCCATACTGTTTCCTCATACATGCCCCCATCTCACCCCTTGCTCCCCAAACTGTCTCTTCAAATTTCTCACGCTACCTATATTGTGTCTGCAAATTTCCCTTCCTTGCTCCCCAAACTTTGTCCTCAAATCTTCCCCACCCCATTACTAAATTTTTGATGCCTTCAGCTCCACTGGAGCGCTTACCACCAATGTTATTAGTGCCTCTGTAGTACCTAGAGTGACACCAGCTGCATGATCACATGATCTGATCATGCTGCTGACATCGCCCTGACCAGGCGGTCAGAGCTTCAATTGTACTCACGTCTTTCAGAGGCAGAAACACAACACTGAACCCGGGAAGGGCAAGTAACAATGTTTAGTTTTATAACTATAGCAATTTATAGTTATCTGAAATGCGACAACTTCATTAATATCTCACTATTGACTTACAGCCACTCTGCTGGGATGAAATGAACTTTATTCCTCCCAGCATTATTAATGTTTCAGTCATGAAGATGGTGCTGGCGCGGGTTCAATCATCACTCTGCGTATAGAGAGCAACTGTTGTAATCGCGCCTCCGGCACTGACTGACAGCAGCTCAGCATTAGAGTCAGCTGTCAGTCAGTGCCAGGGCACGTTTACAGCCCTCACTCAGTATGGACAGAACAGTGACTAAAACCATGCTGGCACCATCACTGGCACGGCTGCTGAGAAAAAGTAAAGTTCATATCCTCCTTGCAGAGGGGCAGGTTCAAAACGCTATTAACCTGCAGTTTAACCCCATATCTGCAGGTGAAGAGCGTTTATTCACGTGACAGGTTTCCTTTAACTATTCATTCGGTGCTACCTTTAAGACAGAAAGCATCATATAGAGTACACAAATAAATAAATATTTAAGTTACTACATTTTGAAGACAATATTATTATTTTCTATATGTAGCTTTTAGACATATTCCTGAATAAACTAAAAACAGTTAATCAGTGAAGGAAAAGTTTTTAAGTACATTGTCAATGCTTAAAAGCAAATAATACAATCATTTCTGTCACAAATGATCTTTTTCCAGATAGATAACACAAATGTAAAATACTTATGTTTTAGTTATGCTCCTGCCCTCTGGTGGAGATAAATTACTTTAACAAATGAAGATTTCAAAGAGATCTCAGTATACACTTTTGGAAAAGATACATGGTAAAAGCTGTGGAAGAAATGGATAATTAATCTATTATTCTTAATAAAGTATATTAGGTCCAAATCCTATTTATATAGCCCATGGCCATTTTCACATGTATGTAGGTTAGTCAGTATTTTGCATCAGTATCTGTAAGGGCTCTTGCACACAACCATCGTTTTTATGGGAAATACTCATCCACAGTACACATGTCCAATTTTTTCCTTGGACCGATTCAGTTGGAGGAAAAAAAATCTCAGCATGCACTAGTTGCCTCAGATAATTATCGGATGGCAGTCACACACTCAAGTCTATGGGTCCATGGCAAACATCGGACCACAATCGAATAACATACAAGTGCAGGCGGACACACTGCATGTAGAAGATGCGGAAACTTTTTTTCTCCACATCCGAGAAAATTGGATTACAATATCACAATACTTTTCCGCTGAATGTTCTACCCATGGTTTTGGCTTACAAATGCTGATGTAGAATACTGACCATGGGTGTGAGCATGGCCTTACAATTTTTTTTCTGAGAAGGTTTCACTCCTGGCTTTGGGTTACAAGCACTAATGCAAAATACTGACTGACCAAAATACTGCATGTCTTCAGAATTTTAATATGTATTTTTTTTTATCTTGAGTTTGAGGATTGTGGTGTTTTTATAAAATCATGAGTCATGACATGATCTTGACATTTTTTTAACTGAAAATTTTCTCTTTTTTCTTTCTTTTCTTTTAATTTTACAAATAACCAGAAAGTTGCTTAAATAAAATGTCACACGCTCCATTCTAATGAAGATAAAAGTGTCCTGCTTTGGCAATTGGTGGAGTCCCAGAGGTTCAATTTTCACTGATATGTAAGTTATTCTACCTTTACGTTGATAACTTGTTCTTTAACTCCTTAACGACCAGATATATTTGTGGTTTTGCATTTTCAGTTTTTGTTCCCCTTCTTCCCAGAGCCATAACTTTTTATTTTTTGGTCAAAATGGCCATGTGGGGGCTTGTTTTTTTATGGGACGAATTGTACTTTTGGTTTTACCATGTCATGTACTCGAAAATGAGGAAAAAAAATTCAAGTGCGGTGAAATTGCAAAAAAAAAGTGCAATCCCACAGTTGATTTTTGGGTTTTTATTTTCCCATATTCACTAAAAGATAAAACTGGCCTGCCATTATGATTCTCCATTATGAATTTGTAGACACCAAACATGGATAGGTTCTTTTTTATTTAAAAGGTGAAAACAAATTCCAAAGTTTGTTAAAAAAAAGAAAATTGCGCCATTTTCTGATACCTTTTGCGCCTCCAGTTTTTGTGATCTTGGGTTGGGTGATGACTTATTTTTTGCGTGCTGAGCTCTTATTCTTTTTTTATATTGATAGATCAGACTGTTCTGAACGTGGCAATACCAAATATGTGTATGCTTGATTTTTTTTATTGTTTTATTTTGAATGAAGTGAAAGGGAGGCGATTTGAACTTATATATATATATATTTATATATATATATATACAGTGGGGCAAAAAAGTATTTAGTCAGTCAGCAATAGTGCAAGTTCCACCACTTAAAAAGATGAGAGGCGTCTGTAATTTACATCATAGGTAGACCTCAACTATGGGAGACAAACTGAGAAAAAAAAATCCAGAAAATCACATTGCCTGTTTTTTTAACATTTTATTTGCATATTATGGAGGAAAATAAGTATTTGGTCAGAAACAAAATTTAATCTCAATACTTTGTAATATATCCTTTGTTGGCAATGACAGAGGTCAAACGTTTTCTGTAAGTCTTCACAAGGTTGCCACACACTGTTGTTGGTATGTTGGCCCATTCCTCCATGCAGATCTCCTCTAGAGCAGTGATGTTTTTGGCTTTTCGCTTGGCAACACGGACTTTCAACTCCCTCCAAAGGTTTTCTATAGGGTTGAGATCTGGAGACTGGCTAGGCCACTCTAGGACCTTGAAATGCTTCTTACGAAGCCACTCCTTCGTTGCCCTGGCGGTGTGCTTTGGATCATTGTCATGTTGAAAGACCCAGCCACGTTTCATCTTCAATGCTCTTGCTGATGGAAGGAGGTTTGCACTCAAAATTTCACGATACATGGCCCCATTCATTCTTTCATGTACCCGGATCAGTCGTCCTGGCCCCTTTGCAGAGAAACAGCCCCAAAGCATGATGTTTCCACCACCATGCTTTACAGTAGGTATGGTGTTTGATGGATGCAACTCAGTATTCTTTTTCCTCCAAACACGACAAGTTGTGTTTCTACCAAACAGTTCCAGTTTGGTTTCATCAGACCATAGGACATTCTCCCAAAACTCCTCTGGATCATCCAAATGCTCTCTAGCAAACTTCAGACGGGCCCGGACATGTACTGGCTTAAGCAGTGGGACACGTCTGGCACTGCAGGATCTGAGTCCATGGTGGCGTAGTGTGTTACTTATGGTAGGCCTTATTACATTGGTCCCAGCTCTCTGCAGTTCATTCACTAGGTCCCCCCGCGTGGTTCTGGGATTTTTGCTCACCGTTCTTGTGATCATTCTGACCCCACAGGGTGGGATTTTGCGTGGAGCCCCAGATCGAGGGAGATTATCAGTGGTCTTGTATGTCTTCCATTTTCTAATTATTGCTCCCACTGTTGATTTCTTCACTCCAAGCTGGTTGGCTATTACAGATTCAGTCTTCCCAGCCTGGTGCAGGGCTACAATTTTGTTTCTGGTGTCCTTTGACAGCTCTTTGGTCTTCACCATAGTGGAGTTTGGAGTCAGACTGTTTGAGGGTGTGCACAGGTGTCTTTTTATACTGATAACAAGTTTAAACAGGTGCCATTACTACAGGTAATGAGTGGAGGAAAGAGGAGACTCTTAAAGAAGAAGTTACAGGTCTGTGAGAGCCAGAAATCTTGATTGTTTGTTTCTGACCAAATACTTATTTTCCACCATAATATGCAAATAAAATGTTAAAAAAAACAGACAATGTGATTTTCTGGATTTTTTTTTCTCAGTTTGTCTCCCATAGTTGAGGTCTACCTATGATGTAAATTACAGACGCCTCTCATATTTTTAAGTGGTGGAACTTGCACTATTGCTGACTGACTAAATACTTTTTTGCCCCACTGTATATATAAATATATATTTTTTTTTTTACTTTTTGCATGCTTCAATAGTCTCCATTGGAGACTAGAAGCTGCACTTGTCCGATCTGCTCTGCTACATACAGGTGATGAGCAGATCGCATGTATGTAGCAGAATTGCTAACCCGTTATAAGCACTGACCAAAGTGTGGTGTTCATAGCAATGCGGCAGTGACAACCATAGAAGTTTGCTGGAGACCTCTGGTTGTCATGCCAACTCATCGTTGACCATGGTGGTCACATGACTGGGTCACCGATGGACATGATTTCCGGCGTGCTTGCGGGAAGTGTGAGTTAAATGCCGCTGTCAAAGTTTGACAGTGGCATTTAAAGGGTTAACAGCTGCGAGTGTATCCCGACTCCATCCACGGCTGTTAGAGGCACATGTCAGCTGTTCAAAAAAGCTGACATATGCTGAAAAAGATGTGGGCTCAGCTCCTAAGCCCACATCAAAGGGAGTGAGTCAGCGTAGTATTACGCCCTATGTAGGAAAGGGGTTAAACTAATTATCCATATAGAACATTACAAAAACTTTTCAATTGGCAGATAACTTTACATCTTTTTCGAAGGAGTTCAAAAACACTTTGTGAAGCAACTACTGTGGCATGTAAAAGTTTGGATACCCCTGGTCAAAATTGCTGTTATTGTGAACAGTTAAGTAAGTTGAAGATGAAATGATCTCTAATAAGCCTAAAGTTAAAGATTACACATTTCCTTCGTATTTTAGGTGAAAAAAACATATTTTCATCTTTTATATTTTAAAAATTGCAAAAAGTAATATGGGCATTGCAAAGTTAGTGCACTGTGCATGGTTAGTACCTAGAAGTACCCCCTTTTGAAAGTATCACAGCTTGTAAAATGCTTTTTGTAGCCAGCCAAGAGTCTTTCAATTCTTGTTTGAGAGATTTTCCTTTGGAAAATTTCAATTTCAATGATGTGCAGATCAGGGGACTGTGAGGGCCATTATAAAACCTTCAGATTGTGCCTTTTGAGGAAGTCTATTGTGGATTTTGATGGGTGTTTAGATTTATTCATTTGTAGAAGCCATCCTTGTTTCAACTTCAGCTTTTTTACAGATGGTGTTATCTTACCATCAAGAATTTGTTGAAATTTCATTGAATTCACTCTCTACCCATGAAATGTTCCCTGTGCCACTGGCTGCAACACGACCCCAAAGCAAGATTGTTTCCCTCATGCTTAATGGTTGTTAAGATGTTTTTTTCCTGAAATTGTGTGCCAATTTGCCTCCACAAAAATAGGGAAAAAGAAAAAAGTGTGAAGAAAATAAGTCAGCTCACCAATCCCTCAACAGTGCAATGATGTCCACGCACGGAGCCGCCTTGGTCAAGGGTATAGTCCAGAGCCAGCAATGAAAAAGAAATAATAATCTCCAGCATGGATCTTCTAAAAAGTCAATTTATTGGAAACACTTTAAAATGAAAACATTTGCAAAAAAGAGATGGGGGTCCCAGGTGTTCAACGCCGATGATCGACCATCAGGTCTTAGTCATGGCATGAAAATGGAACCACATATTAACATTTTATACAACACAGAACACTAAAACAACAAGTGCTTAGATTAAAACTCAGGTGGGCAATCAGAACATCCATTATATTAACCCCCTGTGAACCGCAAAAGACAAAGACATGTCCATGGAAAAAGAACCACATCGGTGTATCAAAAAGTTACATTAGCCAGAATAATAGAACCAATTCACAGTGTGTACAATATTAAATATCACCTTCTTATGGGGAAAAAAAATTAAATTAAAATAAAAAATATATGTATATATGTATATAAAAATAAATAAATTAAAAAAAAATTAAAAAAAAAAAATTTTCTGAAAAAAAAAAAAATTGCCTCCACACATATCTTTGAACATTGTGGCCAAAAAGTTCAATTTTATTATCGGTCCACAGAACTTGTTTCCAAAATGTTCCAGAATGTTTCCAAAACATTTGTTTAGATGTTCTTTTGCATACTTATGATGCTGAATTTTATGGTGAGGATGCAGGAGAGGTTTTCTTCTGATTTTCCATGAAGGTCATATTTGTGCAGGTGTGTCTGAACAGTAGAACAATGTACCACAACTCCAGAGTCTACTAAATCTTTCTGAAGGTCTTTTGCAGTCCAGGAGAGGTTCTGATTTGCCTCTCTAGCTATCCTACAACCTGCTCTCACTAAATTTTGTTTAGTCTTCCAGAAGTTATCTTGACCTCCACTGTTCCTGTTCACTGCCATTTCTAAATTAAATTTCAAACTGAGGAAAAGGCAACTTGAAAACCCTTTCCTATCTCCTTATAGCCTTATACTGCTTTGTGGGCCTACACTATTTTTATTTTCAGAGTGCTAGGCAGCTGATTAGAAGAATCCATGGCTGCTGTTTTTTGGCATAAAGTTAGAGGAGGCTGGGTTTTTATAAAGCTGGGAAATTTCATCACCTGGTCTTTCCTAATGATGATAAAAATGTTATACACTGGCGCTTGGTCACCTGAAAGGATAAGACGGGGGCCACAGAAGCCGCAGGTTGTAAAAACAGGTTCTGTGCAGGAGCCTGTTTGAAGATTAACCAGTAAATAATATTGAAAAATCACCACGCTAAACTGAGGCTAGAGTGATCATAGATTAATGTAGTTAATATCACCAATTAGTGATATTGTGCAGTACTTACTTATATTGTTGCTGCTGTTGTAATGTATGCCTAGGGGACCTCTGTAAGTAAAGAGTTGCCCTTGGCTGCAGCGATTTTCTGGAAAGTAGAATATACAAGGTGTAAAATAGATGTTGTGGCCTGCAAAAATAGACTGCCAGTGGTATTGGTAAAATACACTTACTTTTTGCAATTATGTGGACTGCACATAAAACGATACTATGTGGGATTAATGTTTTCCATGGTATAATGAACCAGTACTAATAGACAAATAGAGTAAAAATCCTAGCAGTTAATTAGATTATTCTGTTCATCTCACCCACAACCATCCTAAAAAGACATAAATTGATGTCAATTGACACTCACCAAATCCCACTCAGGTGAGCAAATGCCGGGAAAACAGCAGAGTAATCCAATGGATGCGTTATTACTAGTGTTGAGCGATACCGTCCGATACTTGAAAGTATCGTATCGGATAGTATCGGCCGATACCCGAAAAGTATCAGATATCGCCGATACCGATACCCGATACCAATACAAGTCAATGGGACACCAAGTATCGGAAGGTATCCTGATGGTTCCCAGGGTCTGAAGGAGAGGAAACTCTCCTTCAGGCCCTGGGATCCATATTAATGTGTAAAATAAAGAATTAAAATAAAAAATATTGATATAATTACCTCTCCGGAGGCCCCTGGACATCACCGCTGGTAACCGGCAGCCTTCTTTGTTTAAAATGAGCGTGTTTAGGACCTGAGAATGACGTTGCGGCTTCTGATTGGTCGCGTGCCGCTCATGTGACCGCCACGCGACCAATCAGAAGCTGTGACGTCATTCCTCAGGTCCTAAATTCCTAGAATGAGGAGTTTAGGACCTGAGGAATGACGTCGCGGCTTCTGATTGGTCGCGTGCCGCTCATGTGACCGCTACGCGACCAATCAGAAGCCGTGACGTTATTCCTCAGGTCCTAAATTATTAGAATGAGGAGTTTAGGGCCTGAGAATGACGTCGCAGCTTCTGATTGGTCGCGTGGCGGTCACATGAGCGGCACGCGACCAATCAGAAGCCGTGACGTCATGGGAGTCCCTAAACGCGCTCATTTTAAACAAAGAAGGCTGCCGGTTACCAGCGGTGATGTACAGGGGCCTCCGGAGAGGTAAGTATATCAATATTTTTTATTTTAATTCTTTATTTTACACATTACTATGGATTTGATACTGATACCCAATACCACAAAAGTATCGGAACTCGGTATCGGAATTCCGATACCGCAAGTATCGGCCGATACCCGATACTTGCGGTATCGGAATGCTCAACACTAGTTATTACTTGTACCGTTCTATGAGCACAGCGATTTGGATCGGATTTTGTACCAGAGACCAAGGTTCCTGGGCAATAGTGTCCCAGTGAGTAGCAGGAAGGCACCAGCGTCTCGCGTGCCCCGGCCGGAAGCAACGCTGAGGACGCGGCGTGGAGATGGGGGTGGAGCTAATGTGACGTCACAAGTAGCAGGGACGGGTGCGCGAGAGAGACAAGCTGCCAATGCGTTTCGAGGGGTAATTTTGTAAGTTTGCCCACTGGCAATCACATGAATAGTTTATAATTTTAAGGGTAGGTTAATTTTAACATTGAGAGATAGATTATCGAAAATAACATCCAGAAAATCACATTGTATAAATTATATAAATTTATTTGTATTTTGCTGTGAGAAATAAATATTCTATTCCTCTGGCAAGCAATACTTAATACTTGGTGGCAAAACCCTTGTTGGCAAGCACAGCAGTCAGACTTTTTTGTAGTTGATGCGCACATGTCAGGAGGAATTTTGGTCCACTTCTCTTTGCAGATCATCTCTACATCATTAAGATTTTGAGGCTGTTGTTTGACAACTCAGAGCTTCAACTCCCTCCATAAGTTTTCTATGGGATTTAGGTCTGGAGACTGGCCAGACCACTCCATGACTTAATGTGCTTCTTTTTGAGCCACTCCTTTGTTGCCTTGGCTGTATGTTTTGGGTCATTGTCTTGCTGCAAGACCCAGCCACGACCCCTTTTTAATGTCCTGGCGGAGAGAAGGAGGTTGTCACTTAGGATTTTACGGTACATGGCTCCATCCATTCTGCCATTGATGGGGTGAAGTAGTCCTGTGCCCTTAGCAGAGAAACACCCCCAAAACATAATGTTTCCACATCAATGCTTGACAGTGAGGACAGTGTTCTTTGAGTCATAGGCAGCATTTCTCTTCCTCCAAACAAGGCGAGTTGAGTTAATGCCAAAGAGCTCAATTTTTGTCTCATCTGACCACAGCACCTTCTCCCAATCACTCACAGAATCATCTAGGTGTTCATTGGCAAACTTCAGATGGGCCTGCACATGTGCCTTCTTGAGCAGGGGGACCTTGCAGGCACTGCATGATTTTAAACCTTCACGGCGTAATGTGTTAGCAATGGTTTTCTTAGTGACCTTGGTCGCAGCTGCCTTGAGATAATTAAAAAGCTCTCCCCGCGTAGTTTTAGGCTGATCTCTCACCTTCCTCATGATCAAGGATACCCCACGAGGTGAGATTTTATATGGTGCCCCAGATCGATGTCGATTAACAGTCATTTTGCATTTCTTAGGTTTTATTACTATTGCAACAACAGTTGTCTCCTTCTCACGCAGTGTCTTAAATATGGTTTTGTAGCCCATTCCAGCTTTGTGCAGGTCTACTATCTTGTCCATGACATCCTTATAAAGCTCTTTGGTCTTGCCTATGTTGTAGAGGTTAGAGTCTGACTGATTAAGTCTGTGGACAGGAGTCTTTTATAAAAGTGATTATGTAAGACAGCTGTCTTTATTAAGAACCAGAATTCTTAATAATTGGTAGGGGATCAAACACTTATTTCTCACTGCAAAATGCAACTAAATTCATATAATTTATACAATGTGATTTTCTGGATTTTATTTTTGATATTCTATTTCTCAATACCTACCCTTAAAATTATAGACTGTCCATGATTTTACAAAATCAGCAAGGGATCTAATACTTATTTCCCCTACTACTATCTACTGTATATTTTGCCTAAAATACAAAGAAGATCTATCATCTCATCTTTAACTTTAGGCCTTTTAGAGAATATTTCATCTTCTACTTGCTTAACTGTTCACAATACCAGTAGCTTTGACCAGGGGTGCCAAAATTTTACATGCCACTAAGGCCACCTTCGCATACAGTACACTTCACATACAATTTTATTTAGAGTATTAAAATGCATGTAAAATGCAACACGGCCCCGATTCCTCAAAGCAATTTCTCCAGAACTCAGGCATAAATTCTTTTGAAAAGTTGTAAAATGTTGGCTCAACTCGGTTGCACAAAAAATATGCTACTTTTTGGTGTTTTCACACTTGTTTCTCCCAGCTCAGTGAAACTAGGCAGAGCTGAGGTGAGACAGGGGTCTCACAGCTTCTCTAATTCATGATAAGCCGTGGAGTTCCCGAAGGCTTTTTTCACACTTCCATCAGCAGTGTCCTGTCCTAATGCGTCGGGAAGACGTGCCGACGCATGTTGATAAAATAGTGATACAACGGAGGGAACACATCCAGTGTTATGACGGATGCGTCGGCTGAGCTTTTCCAGTGTAGGTATGGGACTTGGTATCCGGGGACGAGAGAGAAAGAAGAGAGAGAGAGTGAGAGAGTGATTATCTCCTTCCTTTAAAATCCTTCCGGGCATGCTCAGAGGGAAAAAACTTAATACGTCGCTGGATTCCTGTGTGTGACGGTCAGTGACGGATCCTGCGTCCATAGGCTTCCATTATAGCCGACGACAGACAGCGCAGGACCCGTCGTTGACCGATTTTCCAACGTGCAGCAAAAACGTTGCTCTGAACATTTTCTCTCCATGACAGACCGCTATTTTCCGACGGATCCAGTGCACGACGGATGAAATGAATGGCCATCCGTCACAATCCGTCACTAATACAAGTCTATGGGAAAATGCAGGATCCTGCAATTTTTTTGCAGGATCCTGCATTTTCAAAAATCGACGGATTTCGACGTGAGACAAAAGACGGAAGTGTGAAAGAGGCTGAAGTTAGGCTACTTTCACACTTGCGTCGTGCACCGCACGTCGCTATGCGACATTGCGGCGCACCGACGCAAGCAGTGAAAGCACCGCACAACGGGGGCAGCGGATGCATTTTTCCAGCGCATCCGCTGCCCCATTGTGAGGTGCGGGGAGGTGGGGGCTGAGTTCTGGCCGCACATGCGTGGTCGGAAAAAGCGGACCGCCGGCAGCAAAAAACGTTGCATGTAACGTTTTTTGCTCCTGGCGGACCGCCACAACACGGCGCAACTGTCGCAGAACGGTTGTGACATGTGTCAATGCGTCGCAATGCGTTGCTACTGTTAGTCTATGGGGCAAAAACGCATCCTGCAGACAACTTTGCAGGATGCGTTTTTTCCCCTAAACGACGCATTGTGACGTATTGAAAAAAACGCTAGTGTGAAAGTAGCCTTTTAGAAATTTTATTCCAGTTGGTGGCTGAAATAAGATTTGTGGCGAGGTGCATTCCACTTATCAGACACTCCTAATTTATTAAGAGGCGTCTCTTATTAAATTGG
This sequence comes from Ranitomeya imitator, assembly GCF_032444005.1. Lineage (NCBI taxonomy): Eukaryota > Metazoa > Chordata > Amphibia > Anura > Dendrobatidae > Ranitomeya > Ranitomeya imitator. The sequence continues at coordinate 1,056,229,907 of NC_091282.1, read as the reverse complement.
CAGTATCTAACTCCAACATGCCACCTCATCAAGTGCTCCCTTATCAAGACGGTGAGAAAATTGCTGGTCTTGATTAATTAAGGCCCGATGTTTTAACTTTTTTTTTTTAAAGGAAGCTTAAAAAAAGTAGAAAAAGGAGGATTCCACATTGATTTCTCTGTAAGGTTAAAAAGGTATCTCTAGTTACAGAAAATGTTTACATTGCATAACTTTGCTGCATGATTATTTTTCTCAATCAGCTTATCATTTTTTTATGATAACTTGCAGCACTGTCTGTGCTTTGAGCTGCACTAAACTAAGCAGGAGTGAGTGTCACAAGATTTCACACTGCTCCCACACTTAAGAATGGAGAGCAGGACACTGCATTGTAGCCTGTAGCACAGACTTCAGGTGGTCCTTAAAGCAGCCAATCAGTAAAATTTGCTAATAGAATGATATAGAAGAGCAGATACCTGAACTTTAACCATTTCCCTTTGAAAATCAAGGTGCATTTTAAGGAAAATATAACATTTATAATTTGGGATGGGCAAAACTGAGCAGTATAGGTTGGGATTTATACAGAACATCTAATATCCATGCACGGGCCCTGAACACAGACTTCTCCCTGAAGTTCGTGTTACTGTTTGGATTCAACAGCATGTACATCTGGTGTTTCCCTCACTGTCATCTGTCTAACAGCGAGAGAAATACCGGCTCTGATCAGTGGTAAGTTTGTTACCACTGGTCACAGTGCTGCGGTTCCCATGCTGTCATACAGATGACAGCATGTGAGCCAGCAGCTGTGACCCATGGTAAAAGGTTACCGCAGGTAGCAGTTGTTGGCTGATGATGAGAGCACTACTCTCATCATCCTACACCAGGTCCCGCTGATAGCAGCAGGAGCAAGCATATGATGATGAGAGTATTCATCAGCCAGCGCCCGTGAAATAAACAAAAATTAAAAAAATGATGTGTGGTCCCCTCAGCTGTCAGTGTTATCTTGGCTGGTTATCAAAATTAGAGGGGTCCCCAAGCCATTTTTTAATTATTTAATAAATAATTTAAAAGGCAGCATGGGCTCACCCCCAGTTTTGGCAATCAACTAAGCTAAAGCAGACAGCTGGGGGCTGATATTCTCTGACTGGTAAGGGGCAATGGATATTGGCCCCATAACCTAAAAATAGCAGCCCTCAGCATCTATTATATGTGCCAATTCTGGTGCTTTGCCCTACTCTTCTCACTTGCCCTGGTGTGGTGACAAGTGGGGTAATATTTGTGGGGTTGATGTCAGCTTTGTTATGTCAGCTGACATCAAGCCCACAGGTTAGTAATGGAATGGTGTCTATAAGACACTCCCATTACTAACCCCGTAATCAAAAGTAAGAAAGATACACACAGACTAAAGTCCTTTAATTGAAATAAACACAGAAAAAATCCTTTATTTGAAATAATTACTCCCCACCTTCTTTTACCCATTCATTAATGTAAAATTAAAAATAATAAAACACCATATTCCTCACCTGTCTGACAATTATCCATCCCATGATGTGCTCCAACTCTGCTATATCTGGATTGCATGACTGACCAGTGGCATGATACTGTATAATCGCTCATCCATGAATCCTCTTGACCCTGAGCTGAGCCTGAGAACCACTGCCTGTTAATGGCGGTAACCTCAGGGATATCACCGCAGGTCACTGAAGCTGCACTCTCAGGCTCAGTGTCTTCTGGATTCATGGTTAAGCGGTCGCATCATGCCACAACTCAGCCATGCAATTCAGATGCAGCTGAGTTAGACTGTTTGTGGGATAAATGGATGGTCGTTGGACAGGTGAGGAATGTGTTTTTTTAAATTATTTTTAATTTTACCGTAATAAATGGGCAAAGGAGGTTGGGGAGTGTTTATTTCAAATAAAGAATTTTTTTCTGTGTATCTTGTATTGTATTGTATTAAAGGACTTTTTCATGTGTGTTTTTATTTAATTTTCGCAACAGGCTTAGTAATGGGGGTGTCTTATAGATGCCTTTCCATTTCTAACCTGTGGGCTTGATGTCAGCTGACATTACAAAGCTGACATCAACCCCACAAATATTAACGTAAGTGCTACCCCACCAGGGCAAGTAGGAAGAGCCGGGCAAAGCACCAGAATTGGCGCATCTAATAGATGCACACCTTCACTAGGGTAACTGTGGGCTGCTATTTTTAGGTTGCGGAGACCCTTAACAAGTCTGAAAATACCATCCCCCAGCTGTCTGTTTTAGGATGGCTGGTTATCAAAAATGGGGGATGCAAATTTTAAAAATTATTTATTTAAATAATTAAAAAAATTGTGTGGGGACCCCTATATTTTTTTATACCCAGAAAGGATAAAGCTGACAGCTGGGGGATGCAGTCTACCAAAAATGGGGAGGCTCACTCCATTTTTTTAAAATTATTTATTTAAATACACTGAAGCTGCATCTGAGTTCATAGCAGCTGGTTCTCATACTGTGCAGCCCCAGTGCCAGACTGATGAAAGACCACTAGTCCGGCACCCAGCACTCTGGCATTCATCAGTCCAGCACTAGAGCTACCATGAAACCTGTTGGCTGTTAACTCAGGTAACCTTAAAGGTTACCTGGGTTCACAGCCACCGGGTCTTACAGCAGCTGCAAAGCCCGGAAACTTCAAGGGAAACATTGTTGGACACTTTAAGGTTATTTGTGTTTCCAGCTGCTGGAAGACCTGGAGGCTGTAAACTAAGGTTACCTTTATCCCATAACTTTTGTAACCAGCTGAGGGAAAGTCAAAGCCTTGCATGAGACTCCAGTTTCCCTTGAGGAGGCCATGTCTCTGTCTATCTGGGTAGATTGCCATCATCGCCAAAGACATGAAGAGACACCCCAATGTGCGCAAGGTCTGGGGCCAAGGGAAACCTGGTCTGAGTCATCTGAGGAACCCATGTATTTGGGTGGGGCAACTCATTCTGGAATGCAGTCTGTTGTTTCACACAAATGGGAGTATTTTTTTACTGTGGTAGAAAGGGCCATTTCATTGGCATGTGCCCATTCCTATCTCACTGTAAAAAGCCACCAGAAAACTAAGGAGCCCATGTTGTGGGGAGGTTAGCAAACCGGGTGTACATATCTCCTCCATGGGTAGGACACAATTTTCTCTACCTGTTGAAATCGATCTGGACAAAATAAGGTGGTTATTTCTGCCTTTCTAAACAGTGGGGCGGGGTTTAACTTGATCAACGCTAGGATCTTGCAGGTTCAGGGCCTCAAACCACATACACTGTGAAGATCTATGCCCATAATAGCCATCAACTCTGTACCCTTGAGATAGGGGTATTTTACTCAAGCCATCCAAGGGTTACAGGTAGCCATCTACAGGTAGCGGTCATGCACTAAGAAGGCATTGACTGTTGTGTGCTAGAGGGTTTGCCCTGTACTGTGGTTCTTGGACTTTCTTGGCTCACTCTGCACAACCCTGTGGTAGATTGGAAGGCTTGGGAGGTGGTAAAGTGGAATAAGCATTGTCAAGACATTGCTTGAGCACTTGGCTTGCAAGGGTGGATACCAAGCTACCAAAGAGGAGACTATATAATATCTCTGGTCCAGAGAGGCAGGCCATGAAGGACTATATTGCAGAAAGTTTGGCAAAGGGTCATATCATACCATCATGCTGTACGGGATGAGTGGAAAACAGCTTTCTTTACGCCTGAAGGACACTATAAGAGCCTAGTGATGCTATTTGAGTTGACAAATGCTTCTGCCTTCTTTCAGCACTTTGTAAATGACATCTTTAGTCAACCAGTAAGTAGATTTGCAATCTATCTATGACATATTTATTTATTCAACTGACCTTGAGTCACATCAGGTACATGTCAGGCAGGTCTTACAGATGCTCAATAAATTATTTATCAAATCAGAGAAATCAATGTTCTTGGTTAAGAAGATCCCTTTTCTAGGATATGAGTTTTCGTCCACCGATTTTCGCATGGACCTGGCAAAAGTCCGGACGGTACTGAATTGGGACTGTCATGAGGATTTGAAGTCGCTACAGAAGTTTTTGGGTTTCACCAACTACTACCGTGAGTTCTTCAAAAACTTTTCAGTAGTGGCAAAACCTCTGATGGATATGACAAGGAAAGGGACTGACTTTTCCAAGTGGTCCAGTCCGACCAGGGAGGCATTTGATACCTTGAAGGAGTGTTTTGCATCTGCACCGATTATCATACAGCCTGAGGTCACTCAGTCTTTTATTGTAGAAATTAACGTGTCTGAAGTGGGGGTGGGGGCTATATTGCAGCAGGGTGCGTCTCCTTGTTAATGGCGTCCACGTACATACTTTTCTAAAAAACTGTCATCTTCAGAGAAAAATTATGACAATTGTAACAAGGAACTCTTGGCAGTCAAATGGACCTTTGAAGAATGGCATCATTTTATGGAGAGGGCAGTTCATTCGGTTATCTTAATCACGGATCATAAGAACCTCATATATCTAGAGTCAGCGAAATGTCTAATGCATCGACAGGCATGATGAGCATTATTTTTCACCAGGTTTAACTTTTTTGTTAGATAGAGGCTAGAAAACAAGAACATTAAGGCGGATGCCTTATCTCGTTTTCCTGGGATTGGACATAATTGTGAACTAGTCCCTATACCACCAAAAAAAGGGGTGGTTATTGTGTCTTTATGCTCCGATCTTAAAAAAAAGAGGCTGCTGACGCTCCGGGGGACGCTCCTTCTGCCGTCCGTTAGGTAAACTGTTTGTGTCTGTGAATGTCTGAGAGTTCTTAGTGAACATCATGATTTGGTCTTGGCCTGACATCCCAGCAATAAAGCCACCACAGATCTTCTTACTCAGCATTTTTGGTGGTCAGGGGTACATCAGGATGTCCGGGAGTATGTGGACCCCTGCAGGGTCTGTGCACTAAAACTTCTCGTACTCAACTGTCTGGATCTCTCCAACCATTGTTAATTCCCAGTAGACCTTGGACAAATTTATTGGTCGATTTTATCACTGATCTACCCGTGTCGGCAGGTAATACTGTAATTTTGATGGTGGTGGACAGATTTAGTAAGATGTCAAATTTTATTGCTCTACTTGCTTTACTTAATGCCAAGACATTGGCTCAAATTTTCATCAGTGAGATAGTAAAATTACATGGGATCCCTACCGATATTGTGTCTGACCAGGATGGGGGCGTGCAGTTTATTTTCAAATTTTGGAGTGCATTTTGTATTTGTTTAGGGATCCATCTGTTCAGCATTTCACCCACAGTCTAATGGGCAAACTGAACGCATTAACGAGAATCTTCAGACTTGTTTTAGGTGTTTTGGGTCTCAGAATCAGTAGGATTGGGTTACATACTTACCTCTAGTTGAATTTGCGGTAAAAAATCATTGTCATGAGTCTACTGGTAAGTCGCAGTGGGTTTCATCCTCAGTTCAGCTCTTTTAATAGGAATCATTCTTTTGGATGCCTGAAGAAGAACAAATTACATAATCAATTATGTCTGTGTGGTAAGGGGTTATTGAGGAAGATGACTTCCAAATATAAGAGTGTGGCTGATCGGAGACGTTTGGTGGATCCGGACCTGTGTGTTGGTGACTTGGTGAGGTTGTCCTCAAGGAACATTAAGTTGAAGGTTCCCTCTTGGAAACTGGGTCCCAGGATCATCGGTCCTTATAAGATTGTGGCTGTCGTCAATCCGTAGCATTCCATGATGTGTTTCATCAATCTCTACTCAAAAAATTTGTTGCACCTCTGTACCATCACCGTTGCCGCCATCTCCAGTCATTTTGAATGGTAATTTGGAATTTCAAATAGCTAAGATCATTGGTTCTCGCTTAATTTGTTGGTCTCTTCAGTATCTGATACACTGGAAGGTATACGGTCCCGAAGAGAGGTTGCGGGTGATCCTGAAGAGAGGTTGTGGGTACCAGAATCTGACATCCATGTGGCCAAGCTAATACAGTATTTTTACATGGTACACCCTGAAAAAACCCAGTTCTGAGGTTCCAGAGGTCCCTCACAGAAGAGGGGGTACTGTCAGAGGTTTATCGTGAGAGAGAGGAACCAGAAGACCCCAGCGTCTGATTTATCCTACTCCTGCACTCATTAGAAGCGCTTCACCTTCCTATCAAACGATGTAAATTTCATTTTTCAGTGCAGGGGTTAATCTGCTCTGTTGAGGGCTCCTGGAGTGCTTAGGCTCTCAGCTATGCATATATCCTATCTCGTATAAAAACAATGCCCTGGCTAGAACACATTGTCAGAGCTAGCTTATGCTGCATGGCTGGAGGTTATTCTTGGTTATTATAGGAGATGGTGTTTTGTGAGTTTGTCTGTGACTGTTGCTAACTTTTGAGTGTGTGATAATTCCCTTTCTTCTCCTCCTTTGGTTTAACCCCATCGTCCACTTCCTCTGTTATATGTGTGAGTATATTTGAGTGTTTAGTATTTTTTGTTACCTCTTTTTGTACTACCTTGTTAGTTTGGTTGGTGTACTATGGTATACCACTACTCCCCTCTTCCCTGGATGGGGGAAGTGTACAGACTGAGGGCAGATTCAGGAGCTATGGCAAGGTACGTACCCCGACATCTGCACCATGAGACGTAATCCAGGGAGCACCTAGTATTAGGGACAGGGAAGGAGCTCCTGGTCCTGGGACACCCGGCAATAGAGTCACGATGTGCGCTGCTGATTTAAACATCACCCAAGGGATATCATGAAAAAGTGGTTTTAATGTCAACACATTTCAGAGTCCATCCTTAAGAAAACTGCAAAAAAAGATTTTCTGAGGACGGAATCATATGGATTCTGTAACAAGTCAACATTAAAACCACTTTTCATTATATCACTTGGATTGTGTTTAAATCAGCAATGCTTATCATAAATCCACTTGACCCTGGTATCGCTCTGATTATAGACTTGTGAATCCTCCCAGCGCATGTACTTCAGCTGGGGTCCGAGTTTTAAATCCCACCCCCAGAACAAGATCTGCAAGGGGTTTGTATATTCTCTCAATGTTTGTAGGTTTCTTTCAGGTACTCCAATTTCCTCTCACATTCCAAGGACATACTGATAGGGAATTTAATTAGAGAGCCCCAGTGAGGACAGTAATGATGATAATGTCTGGAAAGCACTATGGAATATGATGGCGCTATATGAGCAAGGAACAAAAATACCACACACCTTTATCACGACAGTTTATAAATTGTCTTGTATGATATTCTTTGTTGTCCAAAGGATTTATCAGTGCCTTCATTTTTAGCATTAGGCTATAAAAGGAACATGAACACAATGATTGTTCTCGACTGGAGCCAGGTGCATGGGCACATACTCTTTGAAAATGACATTGTTCTATCAACTGATGTTGGGTTAATCATGGGCCAATATTTTTGAAGAGTATGGTTTACTTCAGTAGTGTAAATGTGGCACCCCAGGGTCCTGGTCGTTGCAGTAGTGTCGCTTTCCTCCCGGGGAGAGTGATGCTACGTTTGGAGGCAAGGAAGGATAACTGCATCCAGGTATCACAAATATGCAACACATTTCATACTCCAGGCCACCAGGGGGAGCTTCTGATCCTATTTATTAGGTGACTCCCCATATATAGTGTAGTCTGTAGGGAAAGTTAGTTAGTTCCAGACATCAGTCTGAGGAGGACAGAGGGTCCACGGAGCTGTGCATGCCCTCAGAGCTGCAGCTCTCAGAAAGAGACATTTTGAAGGCAGAACTGTATTGCAGCGAGCATGAAGGAAGGCAAAGCAAAGGAGAGGATACCAGAAGGGGACCAGCCTGGAACAGGCTGCCTCCTTCTCAGGCATAGAACACCGGTAGCAGAACACCGAGTTAGTAAGGACCTCAACGCCTTACTTCAGAGACTAGCAGGACAGCTAATTGCAGATTACCTGTCTGCACCTTCACCCAGGAGGCACGGTGACTCCCCACAGAGCTGGGTTATCTAAGAGACCCTATAAACAGGCTCAAGTCACCAGTCATACAGGTTTTGTCTTATTCTATATGAGGTACAGAGAGAGAGAAACACCACATCTGTGAGGACCTTACGAGAGGCTTAGCAGTAAGGGACTACATCACTACAGCGCAAGGGAAGGCTATTGATTTCCACCTGGACAAGGGGACTCTTGACTTGCCTCCGAACCGGCCTGACTCTGCCTGCCCTGTGGTCTGGTGCCCTGGACTGTGGATGCTGAAGTCTTCAGTAAAGGTAAAGAGACTGCAACCTTGTGTCCTCGTTCTTCATTGCACCATTCACCATTCACCATCTACATACTGGGAAGCCCTGGGGATATACTTCACCTGTGGGAAGGTATACCAGCTAGCTGCCATAACATCACCCCAGTAGACCCCTTAAAGCAGCGTCAGTCACCCTGACCAAATACTGCAGTTGGTGTCATGAACACAAACTTTATCCCTTTAAAGACCTTTCCCTTTCATACAGATGTCCCAGGGCCACGGACCGGGTCAGCCACCATGACATCCCCCTTTGAGCCGACCTGACCCAGTACTGAGTACCCATTGCTCTGACGGGGCGCTGCAAACTTGGCATCACGAGCAGGATGGACTGACCTTGAAAATCAGCTCATGTGCACCTAAAAGTCTGTGCCTAACTGTTTTTGTGCTCAGAGACTGTGTATTGCAAAAGACCACTAAAATTGCCACCAAAACCGCCGCCATTACAGCGCCATGAGGAGAGCTGGAGAAGGGTGTGCCATCATGAGTGGGTCCAGCAGACCGGTGCGAAGAACATGCCCACCCCCTGCCAGCACCGTGTGTGGGGAAGGAGGAAGAACCGAGAATCAAGATGGCAGAAGGAGGTGAGTGGACCCCAGAGCATGGGAAGGAGCAAGAGGACACTCCCAGCCAGGACCTGAAAGAGCTGCACCCGTCACCGACGATGAGCCCGGACCACCTGCGGAGAGAGATGGAGGAGCTGGCCTGACGACTCCTGCTGACCCAGATGACAGCGGTGACCGCATGGAAGGAGTCCCTGATCAAAAAGATGACGACCGCACAGCGACAAAACTTACCACCAGTGCTCACAACCCCGACGGAGCCAGAAAGTAAGACATCGCCGGAAAGCGAGATGCCACGAATGGAGATGTCAACACCACAGCACAAGGCACTGCAACAAGTGATCCTGACCCCAGCAGAGGAGCAGACCGTCAACAGAGAGACCGCATCTGAAGCAGGTATGAAGAACGACCCTGCCCCAGTGACCGGCCCCATTCCAGTGACTGCTCCTGCCCCAGCTACTGGCCCCGCTGCAGTGACCGATCTTACCGCAACCACCTCTGAGCTAGATGACATCCTGGTGGGTCCCTTACTGGTCCCTGCAGATGCAGCAGTCCAGGCCCAGGCTGAGGGAGACCATGTAGAAATATTCAGCCAGAAAGAGTACTGTCAGCAGCAGGCAGTCAAGCAGGAAAGACTGCAATTCCTGGCCCAGCAAGCATAAGAGCTGAATGTTAAAGTTACTGTAAAAAGTTAAGTTAAGGGTTTCCACTAAACGGGTGCCACGTTAAAAAGGGATCCTATGTTTTGCACAAGTTGCTTGTTGCCTTTCATTTAAAGACACTGGAGTCATGGACAGTGAATGGCTCAACAATAGTGTTGAGCGATACCTTCCGATATCGGAAAGTATCGGTATCGGATAGGATCGGCCGATATTCAAAAAATATCGGATATCGCCGATACCGATACCCGATCCCAATGCAAGTCAATGGGACCAAAATATCGGAATTAAAATAAACCCTTTCTTTCCTTGTAGGTTCATTCTACATGAAGGAAAACAACTAAGAATAATGCAGGATGTATTTGGGGAAGTGGCGGAGACATTAAAGTCATAGAGGTTTAGCCCAATCAAATAGAATAGCATGTTTTTTTTTTTTTTTTAAAGACGTTCGGAGTGACAAAGATATTGACTATGTAAATTTTTATTTTATTTTGTCAGATATTGATGTTTCACTATTCCACGCCCATCCCCTTCTTTTTTTTTTACTTTTCCCACACTTTCATCTTCATCATCATCAGCATCTTTGACATCAACTTCTTCTTCACCTTATTCATCTTCTTCTTCATCCTTTACCTTTTTTTTTTTTAATACATTCTTCATATTCATTTTATTCAACTATTATTATTCTTCCTATTCTACATATTCATTTTATTCAACTGTTATTATTCTTCCTATTCTACTTCTTCATCATATTCTCATTTGTGACAGCCAGGCATTCCCGTAGTTGTTATCTATAAAAGTTGGAAGATTACACCTTCCGTTCTGCCAGTCACAAAAGTTACATTTGTCCGCGTTCAGTTTGGCCTGCAGCATCAGGCTTTATCCAGGGGCACCACGAGGAGGAACGGACTCACCCCCATACACTGCTTAGTCTTCTTCTGCATATAATTTAGATAATATCTTTTGCTCTGATATTAAGTGTTATGCTTAATGTTCTTCTGCTCTTTGTTCTGCAGCCTCTTGTTCTTCTGCTTCTCGGTCTTCCATGTCGTCGTCTCCAGGGTCGTCGTCTCCAGTGTCGTCGTCTCCGCCGTCGTCGTCTCCGCCGTCGTCGTCTCCGCCGTCGTCGTCGTCGTCATCGGGGTGGTCTTCCGGGTCATCGACGTTAGGGTCTTCAACTTGGAAATGTAGCAGAAGGTACAAGAAGGCTGAGAAAATGCCAAGAACCAGCTGATGGAACTGGAACTCAGATGGCTACCCGAAGGTTCAAGAGCCTATGGAACTACCGAGGACCAGCTGACGTTACTGGAACCCGGTTACTAAGCAGGAGGTACCCGTGCTAAAAAGCACTACCAAGGACCGCCTGACGTTGGCGGAACTCGGATACCCAGAAGGAGGCACCTAAGCCAAAGGCTCTGCCCGGAACCAGCTGACGGTACTGGAACCAGGATGGGGAGCAGAAGGTACAAGAGCAAAAGACACTGCCGAGAACCAGCTGACGGTACTGGAACCCGGATGGGTAGCCGAAGGTCCAAGAGCCAATGGAACTACCGAGGACCAGCTGACGTAACTGGAACCCGGATACTAAGCAGGAGGTACCCGTGCCTGAAAGCACTACCAAGGACCACCTGACGTTGGTGGAACTTGGATACCCAGAAGGAGGCACCTAAGCCAAAGGCTCTGCCCGCAACCAGCTGACGGTACTGGAACCAGGATGGGGAGCAGAAGGTACAAGAGCAAAAGACACTGCCGAGAACCAGCTGACGGTGCTGGAACCAGGTGGTGGACCTGAAGGGCCACAAGAGAGGAGAGAACAGCTAGGCCGCGAGGCAGCCGCAGTTACCGAACCCCAACAGTCCTACAGGGGGAGCTGGGCCTACTGGCACTACAGAACCAGCCTTGACTACCAATTCATGCAGCCCACATAGGAAGCTCCTAAACTGGAGGCACCCTGGGGTTGGCTAACTCGACCGCAACACGACGGGGCAAGCATAGGCGTCTCAGCGAGCTTGACACAACCCGGAAACAGCTGACGGTGCTGAAACCAGGTTTGGCACGAGGGAGTACCTGTGACAAAAACACTGCCGAGAACCAGCTGGCGGTGCTGGAACCCGGATGCGTTGCCCCAGTGTGCAAGAGCCAATGGCACGACCGAGGACCAGCTGACGGTGCTGGAACCCGGTTACTAAGCTGTAGGTGCCCGCGCTTAAAAGCACTACCAAGGACCGCCTGGCGTTGGCGGAACTCGGATACCCAGGAGGAGGCACCTAAGCCAAAGGCTCGGCCCGGAACCAGCTGACAGTGCTGGAACCAGGTGGTGGACCCGAAGGCCCACAGAAGAGGAGAGAACAGCTAGGCCGCGAGGCAGCCGCAGTTACCGAACCCCAACAGTCCTACAGGTGGAGCTGGGCCTACTGGCACTACAGAACCAGCCTTGACTACCAATTCATGCAGCCCACATAGGAAGCTCCTAAACTGGAGTCACCCTGGAGTTGGCTAACTCGACCGCAACACGACGGGGCAACGCATAGGTGTCTCAGTGAGTTTGACACAACCCGGAAACAGCTGACGGTGCTGAAACCAGGTTTGGCACGAGGGAGTACCTGTGACAAAAACACTGCCGAGAACCAGCTGGCGGTGCTGGAACCTGGATGCTTTGCCCCAGTGTGCAAGAGCCAATGGCACGACCGAGGACCAGCTGATGGTGCTGGAACCCGGTTACTAAGCTGTAGGTGCCCGCGCTTAAAAGCACTACCAAGGACCGCCTGGCGTTGGCGGAACTCGGATACCCAGGAGGAGGCACCTAAGCCAAAGGCTCGGCCCGGAACCAGCTGACGGTGCTGGAACCAGGTGGTGGACCCGAAGGCCCACAGGAGAGGAGAGAACAGCTAGGCCGCGAGGCAGCCGCAGTTACCGAACACCAACAGTCCTACAGGGGGAGCTGGGCCTACTGGCACTACAGAACCAGCCTTGACTACCAATTCATGCAGCCCACATAGGAAGCTCCTAAACTGGAGGCACCCTGGAGTTGGCTAACCCGACCGCAACACGACGGGGCAACGCATAGGTGTCTCAGTGAGTTTGACAGTACCCGGAAACAGCTGACGGTGCTGGAACCAGGCTGGGCACGAGGGAGTACCCGTGACAAAAACACTGCCGAGAACCAGCTGGCGGTGCTGGAACCCAGATGCGTTGCCTATTAAAGATTGTCTTCCTAGAGCCCCAACTAGCGGTGCTGGAGCAAAGGGTAAGCAGGGGGAGCAGAGTGTAGGCCGAAGCCTGCACTGGAGGCAGCTTTGTGTCTGCGTTGCGTTTGCAGGACACTTTGCCGGCTACACAATGGGGGAACAGCTGGCGTTGCTGAACCCCACTAACACAATGGCGGGTGTTTTTCTCTGTGCAGCTAGCACTTGCGGGCAAAAACTAGCGATGTTAGAGCCCGTGGTGAAGCAGGAGGAGGAGGAGAGGAGCAGAGTGTAGGCCGAAGCCTAGTTGAACCAATTTCAAAGGAAACCTTTAACCCCCCCTCAGGTGTTACAAAGTACAAGAGACACACCTTGTGCAGTATTAATGCTGCACAAGTGAAAGGTTGCTCTATTAATTTGTCTACTTGCACACGCTGAATGAAAGACGTACACAATTTAGCCCATTCTACAGTCAAACTGTAGTGGATGCGTGACTTGGCTTTTTAAGGAGACGCAGCACAGGTGTCCCAAATAACGCCTTGGTGCTTGGCGCAGCTTCCTGAGCGTTGTTATTTGCTGTACAGGAGTCTGCGCTCTTGTGTTATCCCTTGGCAATGCCCTGTTAGCGCTGCCCGTCTTATGACCTCATTTCATGTTGGCCGGTGCGGTTAACGATGGCCATAAATCCCAGACCCACAGTGCCTTTTCATAAAGTCACACTGCGGTGCTGGGATTCGTGGCCTTGAGCAGTAAATATTTTGGCCGCTCACACACGTCCTTACACCTGCTTCAGACTGGGCGGCCTCTGCTGATCCCTTCTCGCATGCCACGGCCATGAGGCTGCACAGTCTGAAGAAGGCGGGAGGAGATGAGTTAAGACAGGCGAACATATGCACTGCTCGTGCCCATAAACCACACCCTCGCTGACAAAATAAATAAGAAACCGAGGGGCGTTGTTTGGAGCAGGGCGGACGCACAGGCGCAGCCAGCTAACCAATGATGTCAAAAGACGGGAAGCGCTACCAAGGGTGGTGCTGCGTATCATTAGAAAGGAAAGTCACACCTCAGGGACAGTGGAATGGTCTCAATGAGACACATTTTGTACGTGTTGAGTTCCACGTGGGCAAGTAGAAAAAGTCAGCCACCTTGTACAAATGCAGCAGTACTGTTGTACAAGGTGGCTGTTATACATAGAAACACCTGGGGGTGGGGGGCAGGCTTCCTTCAATTTCAGTTCATGTGCCTGCGTGGCGTTTGCAGGTCACGTTGCCGGCTACACAGCAGGTTAACAGCTGGCGTTGCTGAACCCCACTAACACATTGGCTGGTGTTTTTCTCTGTGCAGCTAGCACTTCCGGGCCAAAACTAGCGGTGTTTGAGCCCAGGGGCAGCAGCAGGAGGAGAGGAGCAGAGTGTAGGCCGAAGCCTGCACTGGTGGCAGCTTTTGGTCGGTTGTGCCAGCGTGGCTTGTGCTGGACACGATGCCGGCTACACAGCAGGGGAACAGCTGGCGGTGCTGAACCCCACTAACACATTGGCTGGTGTTTTTCTCTGTGCAGCTAGCACTTCAGGGCAAAAACTAGCGGTGTTAGAGCCCAGGGTCAGCAGGAGGAGGAGACGAGCAGAGTGTAGGCCGAAGCCTAGTTGAACCAATTTCAAAGGTAACCTTTAACCCCCCCTCAGGTGTTGCAAGGTACAAGAGCCACACCTTGAACAGCATTAATGCTGCACAAGTCAAAGATTGCTCTCTTAATTTTGCTCATTGCACATGCTGAATAAAACACGTACACTATTTAGCCCATTATACTGTCAAACAGTAGTGGAGGCGTGACTTTTCTTTTGAAGAAGACGCAGCACAGGTGTCAAAATTTACACCTAGGTGCTGGGCGCAGATTCCTTACCGTTGTTATTTGCAGTACAGGAGACTGCGCTCTTGTGTTATCCCTTGGCAATACCCTGTTAGTGCAGGCCGTCTTATGACCTCATTTCATGTTGGCCGGTGCGGTTAACGATGGCCATAAATCCCAGACCCACAGTGCCTTTTCATAAAGTCACACTGCGGTGCTGGGATTCGTGGCCTTGTGCAGTAAATATGTTTGCCGCTCACACATGTCCTTACACCTGCTTCAGACTGGGCGGCCTCAGCTGATCCCTTATCGCCTACCACGACCATGAGGCCGCCCAGTCTTAAGAAGGCGGAAGGAGGGGAGTGAAGACAGGCGAACATATGCACTGCTCGTGCCCATCAATCACACCCTCGCAGTCAAAATTTATGAGACAACGAGGGGTGTTGTGTCCGGCAGGGCGGACGCACAGGCACAGCCAGCCAACCAATGGTGTCAGAAGACGGGCAGCGCTAACAATGGGGGGGCTGCGTGTCATTAAAAAGGAAAGTCACACCTCAGGGACATTGTAATGGTCTCTACTGAGACACATTTTGTACGTGTTGAGTTCCACGTGGGCAAGGAGAAAAAGTCAGCCACCTTGTACAAATGCAGCAGTACTGCTGTACAAGGTGGCTGTTATACATAGAAACACCTGGGGGTGGGGGGCAGGCTCCCTTCAATTTCAGTTCATGTGCCTGCGTGGCGTTTGCAGGACACGTTGCCGGCTACACAGCAGGGGAACAGCTGGCGGTGCTGAACCCCACTAACACATTGGTTGGTGTTTTTCTCTGTGCAGCTAGCACTTCCGGGCCAAAACTAGCGGTGTTTGAGCCCAGGGTCAGCAGGAGGAGGAGAGGAGCAGAGTGTAGGCCGAAGCCTCCACTGGTGGCAGCTTTTGGTTGGTTGTGCCAGCGTGGCTTGTGCTGGACACGATGCCGGCTACACAGCAGGGGAACAGCTGGCGGTGCTGAACCCCACTAACACATTGGCGGGTGTTTTTCTCTGTGCAGCTAGCACTTCCAGGCTACAACTGGCGGTGTTATAGCCCAGGGTCAGCAGGAGGAGGAGAGGAGCAGAGTGTAGGCCGAAGCCTAATTGAACCAATTTCAAAGGTAACCTTTAACCCACCCTCAGGTGTTACAATGTTGAAGAGCCACACCTTGTGCAGCAGTAAAACTCCACAAGTTAAAGGTTGCTCTTTAAGTTTTGCTCATTGCACACGCAGAATGAAAGACGTACACAATTTAGCCCATTGAACAGTAGAACTGTATTGGAGGCGTGACTTGTCTTTTTAAGGAGACGCAGCACAGGTGCACATAAATAACGCCTTGGTGCTGGGCGCAGCCTCCTGAGCGTTGTTATTTGCTGTACAGGAGTCTGCGCTATTGTGATCCCTTGGCCATGCGCTGTGAGCGCTGCCTGTCTTCTCACCTCATTTCATGTTGGCCGGTGCGGTTAGCAATGGCCATGAATCCCAGACCCGCAGTGTGTTTTCAAAAAACCACACTGCGTGGCTGGGATTCGTGCCCTTGTGCAGTAAATATGTTTGCCACTCACACATGTCCTTACACCTGCTTCAGACTGGGCGGCCTCAGCTGATCCCTTATCGCCTACCACGGCCATGAGGCCGCACAGTCTGAAGAAGGCGGAAGGAGATGAGTTAAGACAGGCGAACATATGCACTGCACATGCCCATCATTCACACCCTTGCAGCCAAAATATATGAGACAACGAGGGGGGTTGTGTCGGGCAGGGCGGACGCACAGGCACAGGCAGCCAACCAATGATGTCAGAAGACGGGCAGCGCTACCAAGGGTGGTGCTGCGTACCATTAGAAAGGAAAGTCACACCTCAGGGACAGTGGAATGGTCTCAATGAGACACATTTTGTACGTGTTGAGTTCCACGTTGGCAATGAGAAAAAGTCAGCCACCTTGTACAAATACAGCATTACTGCTGTACAAGGTAGCTGTTATACATAGAAACACCTTGGGGTGGGTGGCAGGGTCCCTTTAATTTCAGTTCATGTGCCTGCGTGGCGTTTGCAGGTCACGTTGCCGGCTACACAGCAGGGGAACAGCTGGCGGTGCTGAACCCCACTAACACATTGGCTGGTGTTTTTCTCTGTGCAGCTAGCACTTCCGGGCAAAAACTAGCGGTGTTTGAGCCCAGGGTCAGCAGGAGGAGGAGAGGAGCAGAGTATAGGCCGAAGCCTGCACTGGTGGCAGCTTTTGTTCTGTTGTGTCAGCGTGGCTTGTGCTGGACACGTTGCCGACTACACAGCAGGGGAACAGCTGGCGGTGCTGAACCCCACTGACACATCAGCTAGTGTTTTTTCTGTGTAGACAACACTTCCAGGTGGCAACTGACAGTGTTGAAACCCAGGGAATCAAAGAGGAGCAGAGTGTAGGCCGAAGCCTGCAGTGGAGCAAGTTGAAAGGGAACCTTTACCCCCCCCCCTCACCCCCCCAGGCATTTGTTGCTGAAAGAGCCATCTTGTACAGCAGTAATACTGCACATGGAAAATGGTGGCTCCGAAAATTATGCTCCTTGCAAACGCTGAAGTACACACTCATATAATGTGTCCCCTCACACCGTCAAACCGTCCCGGAAGTGGGACTTTCCTTTGTAATGTGACACAGCACAGCCGTCATTCCAACCCCCTTGGTGCCGTGCGCCACCTCCTCAACGTTGTTTGGTTCTGTCATGGAGACCGCGCTGTAATGTTATCCCTTGGCCATGCACAGATAGCGGTGCCCATCTTCTGACATCATTTAGGTGTCAGGCTGGCAGTGCCTGTGCGTCCAAGCTGCCCGAGATCCAACCTCGCAGTGTCATCTAATGTAATCCCACTGCGGGCCAGGGATCCATGGGCATGCGCAGTGCATATCATCGCCTCTCACTCACCTCCTTCCTGCTTCTTCAGACTGTGCGGCGTCACGGCCGTGGCATGCTATTAGGGATCAGCTGACGCCGCCTAGTCTGAAGAAGCGTGAAGAAGGGGAGTGAGAGGCTAGTATATGCACTGCGCATGGCCATGGATACCAGGCCCACTGTGGGATCACATTAGACGACACTGCGAGGTGGGATTTCGGGCAGCGTGGACGCACAGGCGCAGCCAGGACGACAACAAATGATGTCAGAGGACGGGCAGCGCAAACTGTGCATGGCCAAGGGATAACATAACAGCGCAGGGTCCAGGACGGAATCAAACAACGCTAAGGAGGCAGCGCACGGTGCCAAGGGGGTAGCAATGACGGCTGTGCTGCGTCACATTACAAAGGAAAGTCCCACCTCCGGGACAGTTGGACAGTGTGAGGGGACACATTACATGAGTGTGTAGTTCAGCGTTTGCAAGGAGCATAATTTCAAGAGCAACCTTTTCCTTGTGCAGTATTAGTGCTGCACAAGGTGGCTCTTTCAGTAACAAACGCCTGGGGGGGGGGGGGACAGGTCCCCTTAGATTTTAGTTGTGCCAGCGTGGCGGTCGCATGACACGTTGCCGGATACACAGCTGGGGATCAGCTGACGTTACTGAACCCCAATAACAGAGGAGCGACTGTTGACTGTGCAGACAGCACTTCCAGGCACCAACTGGCGGTGTTAGAGCCCAGGGACAGCAGGAGGAGCAGAGGAACAGAGTGTAGGCCGAAGCCTGATTGGAGCAAGTTGAAAGGGAACCTTTAACCCCCCCCCAAGACGTTTGTAGCTGAAAGAGCCATCTTGTGCAGCACTAAGGATGCAAAAGGAAAAGGTTGCTCTTTTAATTATGCTCCTTGCAAAGACAGAAGTAAACACTAAAAATGTGTCCCCTTATACTGTTAAACCGTCCCGGAGGTGCGAATTTCCTTCGTAATGGGACACAGCACAGCTGTCATTCCTATCCCCTTGGTGCCGTGCGCTGCCTCCTCAGCGTTGTTTTAAGCTGTCACGGAGCCTGCGCTGCTCTGTTATCCCTTGGCCATGCCCAATTAGCGCTGCCTGTCTTCTGACATAATTTGGTGTCAGGCTGTCAGTGCCTGTGCGTCCACGCTGCTCCAGATCCCACCTCGCAGTGTCGTCTAACGTAATCCCACTGCGGGCCTTGGATCCATGGGCATGCACAGTGCATATCCTCGACTCTAACTCCCCTCCTTCCCTCTTCTTCAGACTGTGCGGTGTCGCGGCCGTGGCATGCTATTAGGGATCAGCTGACGGCGCACAGTCTAAAGAAGGCGGAGGGAGATGAGCGAGAGCCCGAGGGGAAGATATGCACTGCGCATGCCCATGGATCCCAGGCCCGCAGTGTGATTCAATCAGAAGACACTGCGAGGCGGGATCTCGGGCAGCGCGGCCGCACAGGCGCAGCCAGCCTGACACCAAATTATGTCAGAAGACAGGCAGCGCAAATAGGGCATGCCCAAGGGATAACAGAACAGCGCAGGCTCCGTGACAGCTTA
The DNA here is from genome assembly GCF_032444005.1 of Ranitomeya imitator. NCBI lineage: Eukaryota > Metazoa > Chordata > Amphibia > Anura > Dendrobatidae > Ranitomeya > Ranitomeya imitator. Next base: position 1,056,210,952 of record NC_091282.1, on the reverse strand, counting down.
AAACAACGCTGAGGAGGCAGCGCATGGCACCAAGGGGGTAGGAATGACGGCTGTGCTGCGTCACATTACGAAGGAAAGTCCCAGCTCCGGGACGGTATAACGGTATCAGTGAACACATTTTATAAGTGTTAAGTTCTGCGTGTGCAAGGAGCTAAACTAAAAGAGCTACCTTTTCCTTGTGCAGCATTACTGCTGCACAAGATGGCTCTTTCAGTAACAAACGACGGGGGGGGGGGGGGGGCGGGGTACAGGTTCCCTTACATTTAGGTTGTTGTGCCAGTGTGGCGGTCGCAGGACACATTGCCGGCTACACAGCTGGGGATCAGCTGACGTTACTGAAACCCAATTACACTGGGTCGTATGTTTTTACTGTGCAGCCTGTACTTCTGAGCCGCAACTGGCGGTGTTGGAGCCCAGGAATAGCAGTTCAGGTGGTAGAAAGATGAACACAGCAGGAGACCTGGATGACACCCAATTACTTAATCAGGCAGAGGAGTGGCAAATTCCTGCGAGATCCAGGCCTGGTTCATTTTCAGGAAAGTAAGCCGGTCAACGTTATCGGAGGATAGTCGCATGCGACGGTCTGTTAGTACACCACCTGCGGCACTAAAGACATGTTCCGATAAGACACTAGCCGCAGGGCAAGCCAGCACCTCCAATGCATACTGGCTTAGCTCTGGCCATGTATCCAGCTTAGAGACCCAAAACTTGAACGGGGAAGAGCCGTCTGGGAGTACAGTAAGAGGGCAAGCCATGTAGTCTGTCACCATCTGACGGAACCGTTGCCTCCTGCTGACTGGAGCCGCCGGTGATGGTGTAGACATTTAGGGCGGGCACACAAAAGTGTGCCAGAGTTGTGCCATACTGGGCTTGCCTTGGGCAGAGGCACTGCTTCTGCTCCCTCTTTGGGCAGAGCCTCCCCCACTGCCTCGACGCACTGAGCTGCTTTGTAAAGCACTAGCAGCACTCCTCTCAGTTGGACTGGAGAAGATGATGGAATTCACCAGTGTGTCGTGGTACTCCCGCAATTTATGCTCCCGGGTCAACGCTGGGATGAGGTTTTGGACGTTGTCCCGGTAGCGAGGATCGAGGAGGGTGAACACCCAATAATCAGGCATGTTGAGAATGTGGTCGATGCGGCGGTCGTTTCTCAGGCACTGCAGCATGAAATCCACCATGTGCTGCAGACTGCCAACTGGCCCAGAAACGCTGTCCCCTGCTTGAGACATGATCTCTGCCCGCTCGTCATCACCCCACCCTCGCTGTACACACTGACCACTGGACAATTGTGTCGCTCCCTCCTCTGGACGGAGCTCTTCCTCCTCCATTGACTCCTCCTCATCCTCCTCACAAAGTGGCCCCTGCGTACCCCTTTGTGAGGAACCACGTGGCGCTGACTCTCCAGAAGCTGATGGAAAAGGTGACTCCTCATCCTCCACCTCTTCCACAACATCATCCCTTAACCCTTGCAAAGTTTGCTGAAGCAGGCAGATAAGGGGGACAGTCATGCTGACTAGTGCATCATCTGCACTTGCCATCCGCGTGGCATAATCAAAAGGACGCAAAACCTGGCAGACGACCTTCATAGTGGCCCACTCTGTGGTTATGAAGTCTGATCGGCGCTGACTGCGACTTCTTTGCGCCTGATGCAGCTGGTACTCCATAACTGCTTGCTGCTGCTCACACAACCGCTCCAACATATGTAACGTGGAATTCCACCGGGTAGGTAGGTCACATATGATGCGGTGTTCCGGAAGGCGGAATCGGCGCTGCAGAGCAGCAATGCGGGATCTTGCCAAGCTGGAACGCCGCAAGTGAGCACACTCTAGGCGGACCTTGTGCAGCAGGGCATCAAGATCCGGATAGTCCCTCAGAAAACTCTGCACAACCAAATTGAGCACATGTGCCAGACATGGGATGTGAGTGAGGTTGCCAAGGGCCAAAGCTGCCACCAGATTTCGGCCATTGTCACACACTACCATGCCTGGCTGGAGATTCGCTGGCAGTAACCACACATCGCTCTCCTGCTTGATGGCATTCCAGAGCTCCTGCGCTGTGTGGCTTCGATTCCCCAATGAAACTAGTTTCAAGACGGCCTGCTGACGTTTGGCCACGGCTGTGCTCATGTCGGTCATAGGTAAACGTTCACGGGTCCATGTGGAGGTGGACTGTGACGGCTCCTGCAGAGATGATTCTGAGGAACTTGTGTAAGAGGAGGAGTCAATGCGTACAGACTGGATTCCTGCAATCCTTGGAGTGGGCAGGACACGTCCTGCGCCACTCGCATGATCTGTACCTGGCTCAACAACATTAACCAAATGGGCAGTGAGGGAAACGTATCGCCCCTGTCCATGCTGACTGGTCCACGCATCGGTGGTGAGGTGGACCTTGCTACTGACGGTGTTCAGTAGCGCATGTTTTATGTTTCCCTCAACATGCCTGTGCAGGGCAGGGACAGCTTGCCTGCTGAAGTAAAAGCGGCTGGGCACCTTGTACTGTGGGACTGCCAATGCCATCAAGTCACGGAAGCTGTCAGTCTCCACCAGCCTGAATGAGAGCATTTCCAGGGACAACAGTTTGGCAATGCCTGCATTCAGAGCCTGTGCTCGGGGGTGGTTGTCCGAGAATGCCCGCCTTTTCTCCCATGCCTGTACTACCGATGGCTGTAGAGTAGACTGGGAGTGTGAGGATGACTGGGAAGGTGGTGCTGTGGGTGGAATTACACAAGGTCTCTGGACAACAGTGCCAGAGGTTCTTCCATGGCGATCCTGGGAGGAAGCCAAACCAGCTGTGCGTGAGCTGGAGGAAGAGACAACACGAGCTGAAGAGGTGGTAGCTGCCGCTGTTGGTTGGCCTACATCTTCAGTGTGTTTCTGTAACTCCACCGCGTGCCTGGTCCGCACATGTTTCCACATATTTGTGGTATTGAGGTTGCTGACATTTTTCCCTCTTTTTACTTTCTGATGACACAGCTTGCATTTGACAAAACAAATGTCATCTGCAACTGTGTCAAAAAAGGACCAGGCACTGCAAGTCTTGGGAGCGCCCTTTTTGGCTTTGGAAAGAGACAGGCTCCTAACGGGTGCCAAAGTGGAGGCTACAGGCTCCGCAGTCTTCCCCCTCCCTCTCCCTCTTTGGCCCGTAAGGGGAATCTCTTCCTTAGAGCTGCTCCCACCACCTTCCTGTTCCTCACGCCACGATGGGTCAACGACCTCATCATCTCCACTACCCTCTGCCACCAACTGCTCCTCCTGGGTAGTCTCGGCAGCACAGTACGCACCAGAAAGCGGCACCTGAGTTTCATCATCAGATGCGTACTGCGCTGTGGTCACCGGAGGCACTGGCCCACCCGCCTCTTCAGAGTCAGAGAGACAAAGCTGTTGGGCATCACTGCACACTGCCTCTTCTTCCATTTCTCCAATGCTGCTTGGCTGGCCCACTGTTTCCAAGCCAAGAGATTCAGAGAACAGAAGTAGAGACGGCTCCTGTCCTGGGCTCTCTGACTGCCTGGCCAATTTGGCAGGTGGTGAAGAGACAGATGGCTGCTCTCCAGTGCTCTGTGCCTGAGAGGATGTGGCACTAACTGAAGTCGATGCCGAGGCGTTAGCTGCCATCCACCCGACAACGGCTTCAATTTGGTCTTCACGCAGCAGCGTTGCACGGCGCTCTCCGACAAAGCTGCGCATGAAGGACTGTTCCCTGCTGAAACTGAGTGACGACGAGTCACCGGTGCCCGCAGCAGGCACAGAATCACCACGTCCTCTCCCTGCTCCTCTCCCTGCTCCGCGCCCACGCCCACGTGCCTTACTCCCTGCCCTCTTCATCTTGGTTGACAGATAAAGATAAGCAGAAAAGTACTAAGGCCTTAGTGTGCTTATTCCTGAAATGCTCCTCCTAACAGGTGTAAGAAACACTAATGTTGTAAAGTGTGGACTAAACTTTATAATTTTTCAAATGCGGCCTACACAAGTGTTAAGTTGTGTTTGGTGAACTTTCCTTTTTTTTTTGTTTCTGCAGATCGGACTACAGAGCAAGTTTAACTCACACGGGGACCGTGCAGACAGCCGTAAACGGCGCTGCAAGGCCCAAAAACCCTCCTCTAGGTTATCCTATGTAGTGTTTTTCCACTATTTAGCTGGAGACGGGTGGAAAGACACTAATAGGAAATTTTTTTTTTTAGATTTTAAACAGGCTGCACTATTTGAAAAAAAGGAAAATTTTTTTCAAGGTATGAGGCAGTAACGCACCCTGAGCTGAATCCAACCGGCTATGGCTGCACACAGACTATAGGGCGAGCTGCGCTCACACAGAGACCGTGCAGACAGCCGTAAACGGCGCTGCAAGGCCCAAAAAAACCCCTCTGGGTTATCCTATGTAGTGTTTTTCCACAATTTAGCTGGAGACGGGTGGAAAAACACTAATAGGAAATTTTAAAAAAAATTTTTTAACAGGCTGCACTATTTGAAAAAAAAGGAAAATTTTTTTCAAGGTATGAGGCAGTAACGAACCCTGAGCTGAATCCAACCGGCTATGGCTGCACACAGATTACAGGGCAAGCTGGGCTCACACGGAGACCGTGCAGACAGCCGTAAATGGCGCTGCAAGGCCCAAAAAACCCCCTCTAGGTTATCCTATGTAGTGTTTTTCCACAATTTAGCTGGAGACGGATGGAAAAACACTAATAGGAAATTTTAGAAAAAATGTGCAGCAGGCTGCACTATGAGCAAAAAAGGACAACTGTGTGAGGCAGTGTGAACCCCCCCTGAGCTGAATACAACCAGGTATATGGCTGCACACAGACTACAGAGTGAGCTGCACACACACACACACACACACACACACAGAGACCTTGCAGAACGCTGTTAAAACAGCGCTGCAAGGCCAGAGCAAGGTGAACAGTGAAGAACACACAGCGTTTTGCTAAATTAGCCTTGGGAAAGGAAAATAAAGCAATTAGCTATCTCAACTGGCCCTCAGTTAGAACACAGCGTCCTGTCCCTAACTGAAATTACAGCAGAGTGAGCGCAAAATAGCGGCAGCGTTTTTTATAGTGCAGAGTGACATCATTTCAGCAGCCAATCACAGCCTTGCCAGTAGTTACATGCCCACCATGCTAAACAGGATGTGCCCACACTTCCAATCATTCCTCATTGGCTGCTGCGTTCAGTTTGAATTCTGGGAACTTCCGATTCTGGTATCCGATACGCGGGAAGTATCGGAATTCGGTATCGGAATTCCGATACCGCAAATATCGGCCGATACCCGATACTTGCGGTATCGGAATGCTCAACACTACTCAACAACGTTCACTTGTAAATAGTTTGCACCTTTTTAAAGGTGCTTTCTACTGGTTTTACATAGCAAATGTGGTGCCAATATTCAAAAATTGCTCTAAAAGTGAACCTGGAAATTATAGGCCAGTAAGTCTAACCTCTATTGTTGGTAAAATATTTGAAGGGTTTCTGAGGGATGTTATTCTGGATTATCTCAATGAGAATAACTGTTTAACTCCATATCAGCATGGGTTTATGAGAAATCGCTCCTGTCAAACCAATCTAATCAGTTTTTATGAAGAGGTAAGCTATAGGCTGGACCACGGTGAGTCATTGGACGTGGTATATCTCGATTTTTCCAAAGCGTTTGATACCATGCCGCACAAGAGGTTGGTACACAAAATGAGAATGCTTGGTCTGGGGGAAAATGTGTGTAAATGGGTTAGTAACTGGCTTAGTGATAGAAAGCAGAGGGTGGTTATAAATGGTATAGTCTCTAACTGGGTCGCTGTGACCAGTGGGGTACCGCAGGGGTCGGTATTGGGACCTGTTCTCTTCAACATATTCATTAATGATCTGGTAGAAGGTTTACACAGTAAAATATCGATATTTGCAGATGATACAAAACTATGTAAAGCAGTTAATACAAGAAAAGATAGTATTCTGCTACAGATGGATCTGGATAAGTTGGAAACTTGGGCTGAAAGGTGGCAGATGAGGTTTAACAATGATAAATGTAAGGTTATACACATGGGAAGAAGGAATAAATATCACCATTACACACTGAATGGGAAACCACTGGGTAAATCTGACAGGGAGAAGGACTTGGGGATCCTAGTTAATGATAAACTTACCTGGAGCAGCCAGTGCCAGGCAGCAGCTGCCAAGGCAAACAGGATCATGGGGTGCATTAAAAGAGGTCTGGATACACATGATGAGAGCATTATACTGCCTCTGTACAAATCCCTAGTTAGACCGCACATGGAGTACTGTGTCCAGTTTTGGGCACTGGTGCTCAGGAAGGATATAATGGAACTAGAGAGCGTACAAAGGAGGGCAACAAAATTAATAAAGGGGATGGGAGAACTACAATACCCAAATAGATTAGCGAAATTAGGATTTTTTAGTCTAGAAAAAAGACGACTGAGGGGCGATCTAATAACCATGTATAAGTATATAAGGGGACAATACAAATATCTTGCTGAGGATCTGTTTATACCAAGGAAGATGACGGGCACAAGGGGGCATTCTTTGCGTCTGGAGGAGAGAAGGTTTTTCCACCAACATAGAAGAGGATTCTTTACTGTCAGGGCAGTGAGAATCTGGAATTGCTTGCCTGAGGAGGTAGTGATGGCGAACTCAGTCGAGGGGTTCAAGAGAAGCCTGGATGTCTTCCTGGAGCAGAACAATATTGTATCATGCTATTATTAGGTTCTGTAGAAGGACGTAGATCTGGGGATTTATTATGATGGAATATAGGCTGAATTGGATGGACAAATGTCTTTTTTCGGCCTTACTATGTTACTATGTTACTATGCTACAAACAAATTCTTAAAGGGACTGTTCCCATGTTGCCTTAAAGTTCAGACTTGTTTTCCAGAGACCTGAAGAAAAACCCATTTGGTGTGGCAGGATTCCAAGTCTCGATACACGCCTTGTAGCCCACCCAAGCCAACGTTGGGGGTTAATGACGGGTCCCTCACTTCGTTTCTGCTGTTTTAGAGTTAATGATTGACTTGAATAGTAATTGCACTACCTCATTGAAGGACTTGAATATTGCTTGAACCCTTAAAGGGAATGTTTACTTGTTGCACTTTGCCAGTTAGACTTATATGTTGCAAGATAGAAAAGTTAATATATTAAAGGATATTAAAGGATTAATATAGTAAATAGTGATGAAACTTGAGATAGCCGATAGTGTGTAGTTGATATTCTGATGCACTTTTGAGTAAACTGAAGAAAATACAGTGAGCCCGTGGGGGTTGATAGACAGTTCTACACTTGAATAAAGCATAAATTATTGTTCTGCACTAGAAGTTCTAAGATAGCATACATGTAGTGGGTAATTGTATTTCATAGTTATATTGTTTTATTAAAGTACGCGTACAATGTAAATAGTTCATGCAATGTTCAAGTGTCCTCACCTCCCATAAAGGGAAGCACCAGTTTATATTAACTTGTTTTAAAGCATTTTAACAATTGTATGTCTTTTTGTTAACATGTATTGTTGTTCTTCCCTTCCCAGTCTGGGAGTACTGGATTTAACGGGGGGGGAGGGTGGAGCGCACGGGGTTCTGGTTGTTGCAGTAGTGTCTCTTTCCTCCCGGGGAGAGTGATGCTATGTTTGGAGGCAAGGAAAGATAACTGCATCCAGGTATCACAAACATGCAACACATTTCATACTCCAGGCCACCAGGGGGTGCTTCTGATCCTATTTATTAGGTGACTCCCCATATATATAACTGGTAGTCTGTAGCGAAAGTTAGTTAGTTTCAGACATCAGTCTGAGGAGGACAGAGGGTCCACAGAGCTGTGCATACCCTCAGAGCTGCAGCTCCCAGAAAGAGACATTTTGAAGGCAGAACTGTATTTCAGCGAGCATGAAGGAAGGCAAAGCAAAGGAAAGGATACCAGAAGGGGACCAGCCCCAAACAGGCTGCCTCCTTCTGAGGCGCAGAACACCGGTACCCAGAACACCAACGTAGTTAAGACCTTAACGTCTTACTTCAGTGACCAGCAGGACAGCTAATTGCAGGTTACCTGTCCGCACCTACACCGAGTAGGCACGGTCACACCCCACAGAGCCGGGTTATCTAAGAGACCCTATAAACAGGCTCAAGTCACCAGTCATACGGGTTTTGTCCCTTCCTATACGGGGGACAGAGAGAGAGAGAAACACCACATCTGTGAGGACCTTATGAGAGGCTTAGTAGTAAGGGACTACATCACTACAGCGCAAGGGAAGGCTATTGATTTCCACCTGGACAAGGGGACTCTGGACTTACCTCCGAACCGGCTGGAGGTGCCCTGGACTGTGGATGTTGAAGTTTTCAGTAAAGGTAAAGAGACTACAACCTTGTGTCCTCGTTCTTTACTGCGCCATTCACCATTCACCATCTACATACTGGGAAGCCCTGGGGATATACTTCACCTGTAGGAAGGTATACCATCTAGCTGCCTTAACATCACCCCAGCGGACCCCTTAAAGCAGTGTCAGTCACCCTGAACGAATACCACAGGTGGCGTCACGAACACAAACTTTATCCCTTTAAAGACCTTTCCCTTTCATGCGGACATCCCAGGGCCACGGACCAGGTCAGCCACCGTGACATCACCCTTTGAGCCGACCGGACCCGGTACCGAGTACCCCTTGCCCTGATGGGGCGCTCCATAAACAGCGAAGGTACCAATGTATCTAATCATCATAGGACCATCAATTTTTGAATGAGCACAAAAGAGAATAATTCTGACACTCGTCTAATCACGATATTTGCTTTTCATAATGACAAATGAAAATGACTTCTCAAAAACAAATGTAAAAACTCATGTCCTCTTTCAATATTTGTTTGTATTCCCATCACCCTAAAGAAGCCTTAAAACAGCAAAGTGCCATATTCTACAGACATCATCATTAGAGTTGAGCGACCTTGACCTTTTTAGAGTTGAGCCGGGTTTTGCGAAACCCGACTATGTCCAAAGTCGGGTCGAGTGAAATCGGCCGATTATGACGTAAAGTCGGGATCGACCGAAACACGAAACCCAATGCAAGTCAATGGGGCAGCATAGTCGGCAGTGAGTGGGGGCCAGGAAAACACCTAGAGTGCCCATTTTAATGTCAAAACCATCCATTCTTCTTAATGAAGCTTGTCAAGCGTAATTTACCTTATAATAATTGGAAGGCATTTGAAATTGGGGGTCATTTGGCTAAAGTTGTGGGGGGTAGGGTTGGTTCAAGTAATTAGTGGGCCCAGGAAATCTGGACCACGTCACGGCAGTGGAGCAGGGAGAGGTAAGTATTTCAACTTTGCAAGTGCTGTGAACCTGAGCAAGCAGGGGGGGCCCACTCGTTGGCATTGGCACTGGCACAGGGCCCCTCAAAGTACAGCGGTGTGTTTGCACGGCGGGGGCGCCTCCCACCGGCAGCAACACTTTTGCGTACTATGAGAGGCCCTGTGCCAGTGACGTCGCCAACTAGTATTCCTCCCCCCACCTGATGAAGGAACCTGCACTTTCATCTGCACCTTCCTCTTTGTCCCCGTGTAAGGTGGTATGGTATGCGGGAAGAGCAACCTGACTTTCAGCAGGGTCACAATGTTGTTGTGTAGCGTGCACGGGGAATGTTGCGTTATGGGTCAATGTACCAGCAGACTCATCTATCACTGGCTGGGCAATGGGCACGATGAAGTGGAAACACAGATATAGGCCCAAAGAAGAAAGTGGGCTAAATGCAGTTCAAAATTGGTAACACAGGAATAACCAGGGGGCATTGCAGTGGAGGACAACTGGAATGAGAGGCTGACACAGAGAGTAGGGCCAAATCAGTAAGTAGTCGAAATGCAGTTCAAAATTGGCAACCGTAGTAAACAGGCGGCACAGCTTTGTTCAGTGGAGGAGAACAGCAAGGAGTGGCAGACACCGATAGTAGGCCCCAACCCAACTAGTAGGCCAAATGCAGTCTAACATTAACAACTACTTAACGAGAGGCTGAAAATGGTATTTCAGGACAGGAAACCAGGAGAACAGCAAGGAGTGGCAGACACCGATAGTAGGCCCCAAACCAACTAGTACGCCAAATGCAGTTGTTCCATTTAACCACAATTTAATGAGAGCCTGAAGATAGAAGCTCAGGAAAGGCAACCTGGGGAACACCTTGGAGTGTAACACACCATCTCTCTCCACCCCATACCCATTTTGTAGGCCTAATGCTGTGTACTTTTCTACAACTACTAAACGAGAGTCGGAAGACCGAAGCAATGGCAAGGAAACCTGGGGAACACCTTGGAGTGTAACACACCATCTCTCTCCACCCCATACCCAATTTGTAGGCCTAATGCAGCCTACTTTCCGACACCTACTAAACGAGAGCATGAAGATCGAAGCTCAGGAAAGGCAACCTGGGGAACACCTTGGAGTGTAACACACCATCTCTCTCCCCCCCATACCCATTTTGTAGGCCTAATGCTGTGTACTTTTCTACAACTACTAAACGAGAGTCGGAAGACCGAAGCAATGGCAAGGAAACCTGGGGAACACCTTGGAGTGTAACACACCATCTCTCTCCACCCCATACCCAATTTGTAGGCCTAATGCAGCCTACTTTCCGACACCTACTAAACGAGAGCATGAAGATCGAAGCTCAGGAAAGGCAACCTGGTGAAAACCTTGGAGTGTAACACAACCTGTCTCTACACCCCATACACAATTAGTAGGCCTAATGCAGCGTAGTTTCCAACAGCTACTAAACGAGAGCCGGAAGATCGAAGCTCAGGAAAGGCAACCTGGGGAACACCTTGGAGTGTAACACAACCTCTCTCTACACCACGGAAGGGCTGATTCTTAGGAAGGAAGGCTGTTGTAAATAAGCATGGCGCGTCCGAGGGTGATTATATTCTTATTCGGTATCTACTCACCCTCGGACGCGCCATGCTTCTTGATTTGTAATTAATGTTTATTTGCAATGTGCTTTTGACTTACTCAATTATTTTTTTAATTATTGATTTTATTAAATTAATAGTTTAACATCTTATTGGAAATAATTTAAAGGAGACGCGACAGGACAACACTCGGTGGATGCCATATCTGTGTTAACAACTCCAAAAAACTTTCAGTTAACTTCTTGCAGGAGAAAGAAATTGTAGCTGTTGGACCTTTGTAGTACAGTTCCAGATATTTGTTGTGTGTTTGTTTTGATTGTTAAAATGTCTGCATTTGAGATCTCAACACGATCTTATTTTTTTTAATCAAATTAATTTTTTTTATATTTAATGATGTTGGTTCAAGGGGTACACGGGCAGCAATAGACAGGTCAGTGGAGGCCTAGTGGAAGGATTGACGGCAGACAGGCATCAAAGGCCTAACATTGGGCTGGCTGTAGGCAAGTTAAAATTGGTTCCAGGGGAACACGGCCATCAGTGGCCTGGTCAGTGTAGTTGTAGTTGAAAGAACGGGACGCAGACAGGCTTCGAAGGCCTAACATAATAACATAGGGCTGGCTGTAGGCAAGTTAAAATTGGTTCCAAGGGAACACGGCCATCAGTGGCCTGGTCAGTGTAGTTGTAGTTGAAAGAACGGGACGCAGACAGGCTTCGAAGGCCTAACATAACAAACTTGGGCTGGCTGTAGGCACTTTTAAATTTGTTCCAGGGGTACATGGGCAGCAGTGTATGGTCAGTGGAAGTCTAGTGGAAGGAGTGACCGCAGACAGGCTTCCAAGGCCTAACATAACAAACTTGGGCTGGCTGTAGGCACTTTTAAATTGGTTCCAGGGGTACACGGGCAGCAGTGGTCTGGTCAGTGGAAGTCTAGTGGAAGGAGTGACCGCAGACAGGCTTCCAAGGCCTAACATAACAAACTTGGGCTGGCTGTAGACACTTTTAAATTGGTTCCAGGGGTACACGGGCAGCAGTGGTCTGGTCAGTGGAAGTCTAGTGGAAGGAGTGACCGCAGACAGGCTTCGAAGGCCTAACATAACAAACTTGGGCTGGCTGTAGGCACTTTTAAATTGGTTCCAGGGGTACACGGGCAGCAGTGGTCTGGTCAGTGGAAGTCTAGTGGAAGGAGTGACCGCAGACAGGCTTCCAAGGCCTAACATAACAAAATTGGGCTGGCTGTAGGCACTTTAAATTGGTTCCAGGGGTACATGGGCAGCAGTGTATGGTCAGTGGAAGTCTAGTGGAAGGAGTGACCGCAGACAGGCTTCGAAGGCCTAACATAATAACATAGGGCTGGCTGTAGGCAAGTTAAAATTGGTTCCAAGGGAACACGGCCATCAGTGGCCTGGTCAGTGTAGTTGTAGTTGAAAGAACGGGACGCAGACAGGCTTCGAAGGCCTAACATAACAAACTTGGGCTGGCTGTAGGCACTTTTAAATTTGTTCCAGGGGTACATGGGCAGCAGTGTATGGTCAGTGGAAGTCTAGTGGAAGGAGTGACCGCAGACAGGCTTCGAAGGCCTAACATAACAAACTTGGGCTGGCTGTAGGCACTTTTAAATTGGTTCCAGGGGTACACGGGCAGCAGTGGTCTGGTCAGTGGAAGTCTAGTGGAAGGAGTGACCGCAGACAGGCTTCGAAGGCCTAACATAACAAACTTGGGCTGGCTGTAGGCACTTTTAAATTGGTTCCAGGGGTACACGGGCAGCAGTGGTCTGGTCAGTGGAAGTCTAGTGGAAGGAGTGACCGCAGACAGGCTTCCAAGGCCTAACATAACAAACTTGGGCTGGCTGTAGGCACTTTTAAATTGGTTCCAGGGGTACACGGGCAGCAGTGGTCTGGTCAGTGGAAGTCTAGTGGAAGGAGTGACCGCAGACAGGCTTCCAAGGCCTAACATAACAAAATTGGGCTGGCTGTAGGCACTTTAAATTGGTTCCAGGGGTACATGGGCAGCAGTGTATGGTCAGTGGAAGTCTAGTGGAAGGAGTGACCGCAGACAGGCTTCGAAGGCCTAACATAATAAGATAGGGCTGGCTGTAGGCAAGTTAAAATTGGTTCCAAGGGAACACGGCCATCAGTGGCCTGGTCAGTGTAGTTGTAGTTGAAAGAACGGGACGCAGACAGGCTTCGAAGGCCTAACATAACAAACTTGGGCTGGCTGTAGGCACTTTTAAATTTGTTCCAGGGGTACATGGGCAGCAGTGTATGGTCAGTGGAAGTCTAGTGGAAGGAGTGACCGCAGACAGGCTTCGAAGGCCTAACATAACAAACTTGGGCTGGCTGTAGGCACTTTTAAATTGGTTCCAGGGGTACACGGGCAGCAGTGGTCTGGTCAGTGGAAGTCTAGTGGAAGGAGTGACCGCAGACAGGCTTCCAAGGCCTAACATAACAAACTTGGGCTGGCTGTAGGCACTTTTAAATTGGTTCCAGGGGTACACGGGCAGCAGTGGTCTGGTCAGTGGAAGTCTAGTGGAAGGAGTGACCGCAGACAGGCTTCGAAGGCCTAACATAACAAACTTGGGCTGGCTGTAGGCACTTTTAAATTGGTTCCAGGGGTACACGGGCAGCAGTGGTCTGGTCAGTGGAAGTCTAGTGGAAGGAGTGACCGCAGACAGGCTTCCAAGGCCTAACATAACAAAATTGGGCTGGCTGTAGGCACTTTAAATTGGTTCCAGGGGTACATGGGCAGCAGTGTATGGTCAGTGGAAGTCTAGTGGAAGGAGTGACCGCAGACAGGCTTCGAAGGCCTAACATAATAACATAGGGCTGGCTGTAGGCAAGTTAAAATTGGTTCCAAGGGAACACGGCCATCAGTGGCCTGGTCAGTGTAGTTGTAGTTGAAAGAACGGGACGCAGACAGGCTTCGAAGGCCTAACATAACAAACTTGGGCTGGCTGTAGGCACTTTTAAATTGGTTCCAGGGGTACATGGGCAGCAGTGTATGGTCAGTGGAAGTCTAGTGGAAGGAGTGACCGCAGACAGGCTTCGAAGGCCTAACATAACAAACTTGGGCTGGCTGTAGGCACTTTTAAATTGGTTCCAGGGGTACACGGGCAGCAGTGGTCTGGTCAGTGGAAGTCTAGTGGAAGGAGTGACCGCAGACAGGCTTCGAAGGCCTAACATAACAAACTTGGGCTGGCTGTAGGCACTTTTAAATTGGTTCCAGGGGTACACGGGCAGCAGTGGTCTGGTCAGTGGAAGTCTAGTGGAAGGAGTGACCGCAGACAGGCTTCCAAGGCCTAACATAACAAAATTGGGCTGGCTGTAGGCACTTTAAATTGGTTCCAGGGGTACATGGGCAGCAGTGTATGGTCAGTGGAAGTCTAGTGGAAGGAGTGACCGCAGACAGGCTTCGAAGGCCTAACATAATAACATAGGGCTGGCTGTAGGCAAGTTAAAATTGGTTCCAAGGGAACACGGCCATCAGTGGCCTGGTCAGTGTAGTTGTAGTTGAAAGAACGGGACGCAGACAGGCTTCGAAGGCCTAACATAACAAACTTGGGCTGGCTGTAGGCACTTTTAAATTGGTTCCAGGGGTACACGGGCAGCAGTGGTCTGGTCAGTGGAAGTCTAGTGGAAGGAGTGACCGCAGACAGGCTTCCAAGGCCTAACATAACAAACTTGGGCTGGCTGTAGGCACTTTTAAATTGGTTCCAGGGGTACACGGGCAGCAGTGGTCTGGTCAGTGGAAGTCTAGTGGAAGGAGTGACCGCAGACAGGCTTCGAAGGCCTAACATAACAAACTTGGGCTGGCTGTAGGCACTTTTAAATTGGTTCCAGGGGTACACGGGCAGCAGTGGTCTGGTCAGTGGAAGTCTAGTGGAAGGAGTGACCGCAGACAGGCTTCCAAGGCCTAACATAACAAAATTGGGCTGGCTGTAGGCACTTTAAATTGGTTCCAGGGGTACATGGGCAGCAGTGTATGGTCAGTGGAAGTCTAGTGGAAGGAGTGACCGCAGACAGGCTTCGAAGGCCTAACATAATAAGATAGGGCTGGCTGTAGGCAAGTTAAAATTGGTTCCAAGGGAACACGGCCATCAGTGGCCTGGTCAGTGTAGTTGTAGTTGAAAGAATGGGACGCAGACAGGCTTCGAAGGCCTAACATAACAAACTTGGGCTGGCTGTAGGCACTTTTAAATTTGTTCCAGGGGTACATGGGCAGCAGTGTATGGTCAGTGGAAGTCTAGTGGAAGGAGTGACCGCAGACAGGCTTCGAAGGCCTAACATAACAAACTTGGGCTGGCTGTAGGCACTTTTAAATTGGTTCCAGGGGTACACGGGCAGCAGTGGTCTGGTCAGTGGAAGTCTAGTGGAAGGAGTGACCGCAGACAGGCTTCCAAGGCCTAACATAACAAACTTGGGCTGGCTGTAGGCACTTTTAAATTGGTTCCAGGGGTACACGGGCAGCAGTGGTCTGGTCAGTGGAAGTCTAGTGGAAGGAGTGACCGCAGACAGGCTTCGAAGGCCTAACATAACAAACTTGGGCTGGCTGTAGGCACTTTTAAATTGGTTCCAGGGGTACACGGGCAGCAGTGGTCTGGTCAGTGGAAGTCTAGTGGAAGGAGTGACCGCAGACAGGCTTCCAAGGCCTAACATAACAAAATTGGGCTGGCTGTAGGCACTTTAAATTGGTTCCAGGGGTACATGGGCAGCAGTGTATGGTCAGTGGAAGTCTAGTGGAAGGAGTGACCGCAGACAGGCTTCGAAGGCCTAACATAATAACATAGGGCTGGCTGTAGGCAAGTTAAAATTGGTTCCAAGGGAACACGGCCATCAGTGGCCTGGTCAGTGTAGTTGTAGTTGAAAGAACGGGACGCAGACAGGCTTCGAAGGCCTAACATAACAAACTTGGGCTGGCTGTAGGCACTTTTAAATTTGTTCCAGGGGTACATGGGCAGCAGTGTATGGTCAGTGGAAGTCTAGTGGAAGGAGTGACCGCAGACAGGCTTCGAAGGCCTAACATAACAAACTTGGGCTGGCTGTAGGCACTTTTAAATTGGTTCCAGGGGTACACGGGCAGCAGTGGTCTGGTCAGTGGAAGTCTAGTGGAAGGAGTGACCGCAGACAGGCTTCCAAGGCCTAACATAACAAACTTGGGCTGGCTGTAGGCACTTTTAAATTGGTTCCAGGGGTACACGGGCAGCAGTGGTCTGGTCAGTGGAAGTCTAGTGGAAGGAGTGACCGCAGACAGGCTTCCAAGGCCTAACATAACAAAATTGGGCTGGCTGTAGGCACTTTAAATTGGTTCCAGGGGTACATGGGCAGCAGTGTATGGTCAGTGGAAGTCTAGTGGAAGGAGTGACGGCAGACAGTCTTCGAAGGCCTAACATAACAAAATTGGGCTGACTGTAGGCACTTTTAAATTGGTTCCAGGGTAACACGGCCAGCAGTGGCCTGGTCAGTGTAGTAGTTGTAGAAAGAAGTGACCGCAGACAGGCTTCGAAGGCCTAACATAACAAAAATGTCAAAACAATGGTATTGTCAGTGCCAGGCATTGAAGGATGTCAGCGCCTAGACTACACATTGGTGAAGCTGTGAGAGATAATTTTGCTAGTGGTAGAGCACTGTTTGAGCTGGGGGGGGGGAACTGTCTTGTGGCCGGCGGTACAGGCACAGGGCCCCTCATATTACAACGGTGTGTCTGACGTTGGGTGCGCACCACCACCGCCAGAGACACTTTATTGTACTATGAGGGACCCAGTGGCAGTGCCGTCGACCAAAAGCGGCCACACCCACCTCTTCAGACAAACAGCACTCTCAAGGGTCCAAGCGCAAAGTGGCGATAGCACGGCCCCGTGTGGGGAGTTTGGCCATTTCGTGAGGTGGAAACATGTCGTATGCTGGACAATCAGGTGAAGAAAATTACGAGATTGGAAAAGTCATTCAGAATAGTCCACAGGCAAGACCTTTTCATAGGAAAGCTAGGTGTCAGCCGGGCAGGGTGGGGCAAAAGATTTTGAAATCCAGTTGTGGTTCATTTTAATGAAGGTTAGATCATCTACATTTTGGGTAGCCAGACGAGTCCTTTTTTCTGTTAGTATTGAACCTGCAGCACTGAATACTCTTTCTGATAGGACACTAGCTGCCGGGCAAGCAAGCTCCTGCAATGCATATTCTGCCAATTCTGGCCAGGTGTCTAATTTGGATGCCCAGTAATCAAATGGGAATGACGGTTGAGGGAGAACGTCGATAAGGGATGAAAAATAGTTTGTAACCATACTGGACAAATGTTGTCTCCTGTCACTTTGAATTGATGCTGCAGTACCTGTCCTGTCTGCGGTCATAGAAAAATCACTCCACAACCTGGTCAGAAAACCCCTCTGGCCAACGCCACTTCTGATTTCTGCCCCTCTAACACCTCTGGTCTGCTGGCCCCTGGAGCTCGTGTGAGAACGATCACGGGCGCTGTGTGCAGGGAATGCCAGAAGCAAACGGTCAACAAGAGTTGATTGTTTTGTTGCTAATATTAGTTCCAAGTTCTCATGTGGCATAATATTTTGCAATTTGCCTTTATAGCGAGGATCAAGGAGGCAGGCCAACCAGTAATCGTCATCGTTCATCATTTTTGTAATGCGTGTGTCCCTTTTGAGGATACGCAAGGCATAATCCGCCATGTGGGCCAAAGTTCCCGTTGTCAAATCTGCGGTTGTGCTTGGTTGAGGGGCAGTTGCAGGCAAATCTACGTCACTTGTGTCCCTCAAAAAACCAGAACCCGGCCTTGCCACGCCACCAATTTCCCGTGCCCCCGGGAAAGCTTCCTCATTAAAAATATACTCATCCCCATCATCCTCCTCATCCTCCACCTCCTCTTCGCCCGGTACCTCGTCATGTACACTGCCCTGACCAGACAATCGCTGACTGTCATCAAGGCTTTCCTCTTCCTCTGGTGCAGACGCCTGATCCTTTATGTGCGTCAAACTTTGCATCAGCAGACGCATTAGGGGGATGCTCATGCTTATTATGGCGTTGTCTGCACTAACCAGCCGTGTGCATTCCTCAAAACACTGAAGGACTTGACACATGTCTTGAATCTTCGACCACTGCACACCTGACAACTCCATGTCTGCCATCCTACTGCCTGCCCGTGTATGTGTATCCTCCCACAAAAACATAACAGCCCGCCTCTGTTCGCACAGTCTCTGAAGCATGTGCAGTGTTGAGTTCCACCTTGTTGCAACGTCTATGATTAGGCGATGCTGGGGAAGGTTCAAAGAACGCTGATAGGTCTGCATACGGCTGGAGTGTACAGGCGAACGGCGGATATGTGCGCAAAGTCCACGCACTTTGAGGAGCAGGTCGGATAACCCCGGATAACTTTTCAGGAAGCACTGCACCACCAGGTTTAAGGTGTGAGCCAGGCAAGGAATGTGTTTCAGTTGGGAAAGGGAGATGGCAGCCATGAAATTCCTTCCGTTATCACTCACTACCTTGCCTGCCTCAAGATCTACAGTGCCCAGCCACGACTGCGTTTCTTGCTGCAAGAACTCGGACAGAACTTCCGCGGTGTGTCTATTGTCGCCCAAACACTTCATAGCCAATACAGCCTGCTGACGTATGCCAGTAGCTGCCCCATAATGGGAGACCTGGTGTGCAACAGTGGCAGGTGCGGATGGAGTGTTTGTGCGACTGCGGTCTGTGGACGAGCTCTTGCTTCTGCAGGAGGACGAGGAGGAGGAGGAGGAGGAGGGGGTGCGAACGGCTACAGACAACTGTTTACTAGACCGTGGGCTAGGCAGAACTGTCCCAAACTTGCTGTCCCCTGTGGACCCTGAATCCACCACATTTACCCAGTGTGCCGTGATGGACACGTAACGTCCCTGGCCATGCCTACTGGTCCATGCATCTGTTGTCAGGTGCACCTTTGTGCTCACAGATTGCCTGAGTGCATGGACGATGCGCTCTTTAACATGCTGGTGGAGGGCTGGGATGGCTTTTCTGGAAAAAAAGTGTCGACTGGGTAGCTCGTAGCGTGGTACAGCGTAGTCCATCAGGTCTTTGAAAGCTTCGCTTTCAACTAACCGGTAGGGCATCATCTCTAACGAGATTAGTCTAGCTATGTGGGCGTTCAAACCCTGTGTACGCGGATGCGAGGCTAAGTATTTCCTTTTTCTAACCATAGTCTCATGTAGGGTGAGCTGGACTGGAGAGATGGAGATCGTGGAACTAGCGGGGGTGCCGGTGGACATGGCAGACTGAGAGACGGTGGGAGATGGTATTGTTGCCGCCGGTGCCCTAGATGCAGTGTTTCCTACTACGAAACTGGTGATTCCCTGACCCTGACTGCTTTGGCCTGGCAAAGATACCTGCACAGATACAGCAGGTGGTGCGCTAAATGGTGGTCCTACACTGCCGGAAGGGATGTTGCGTTGATGACTAGCTTCATTGGCCGAGGGTGCAACAACCTTAAGGGACGTTTGGTAGTTAGTCCAAGCTTTCAAATGCATGGTGGTTAAATGTCTATGCATGCAACTAGTATTGAGACTTTTCAGATTCTGACCTCTGCTTAAGGAAGTAGAACATTTTTGACAGATGACTTTGCGCTGATCAATTGGATGTTGTTTAAAAAAATGCCAGACTGCACTCTTTATAGCATCGGATACCTTTTCAGGCATTGCAGACTGAGCTTTAACCGGATGGCCACGCTGTCCTCCACCAGGTTTTGGCTTTGCCACGCGTTTTGGGCAAGATACGGGCCCGGCAGATGGAACCTGTGGCGATGTTGATGCCTGCTGCGGCCCCTCCTCCTCCTCTGCTTCAGAACTGCTGCCGCCTGCACCCTGTTCCCCCAATGGCTGCCAATCGGGGTCAAGAACTGGGTCATCTAATAACTCTTCTTGTACCTCCTGCGCAACTTCGTCTGTGTCACCGTGTCGTTCGGTGGTATAGCGTTCGTGATGGGGCAACATAGTCTCATCAGGGTCTGATTCTTGATCAGCACCCTGCGAGGGCAATGTTGTGGTCTGAGTCAAAGGACCAGCATAGTAGTCTGGCTGTGGCTGTGCGTCAGTGCACTCCATGTCAGATTCAATTTGTAATGGGCATGGACTGTTAACTGCTTCACTTTCTAAGCCAGGGACGGTATGTGTAAAGAGCTCCATGGAGTAACCCGTTGTGTCGCCTGCTGCATTCTTCTCTGTTGTTGTTTTTGCTGAAGAGGACAAGGAAGTGACTTGTCCCTGACCGTGAACATCCACTAACGACGCGCTGCTTTTACTTTTTCCAGTTTCACGAGAGGAGGCAAAAGAGCTAGAGGCTGAGTCAGCAAGATAAGCCAAAACTTGCTCTTGCTGCTCCGGCTTTAAAAGCGGTTTTCCTAATCCCAGAAAAGGGAGCGTTCGAGGCCTTGTGTAGCCGGACGACGAACCTGGCTCCACAGCTCCAGACTTAGGTGCAATATTTTTTTCCCCACGACCACCTGATGCTCCACCACTACCACTACCCTCATTACCAGCTGACAATGAACGCCCCCGGCCACGACCTCTTCCACTAGACTTCCTCATTGTTTTAAAAACGTAACCAAACTAACGTTATTTGTTGCAGTCACACAACTTACACGGTGAGCTATAACTTCAGTATGATTTAGCTACCCCTTTACAGGTTGGTGAGACCACAGCGAAAATCAGGCCCAATGTTACACACTCTTTTTTTGGTGGCTGCAAATTAGAGAGATGCCCCACACGCAGGACTGTCACTGAAGCACAAATGTTAATATTAATGTCACACTATTATTTTTTTTTTATTTTTATTTTTTTCAGGAACACTTTAGAAACCCCCCCCCAAAAAAAAAATAGATTTTTGCAGGGAGAATTTAGAAAACAAATGTAACAAACTATATGCTTTCTATGGGCCACTGAGTGAGAGATGACGCACACAGGAATCAGGAGTGGCACACAAGCCCAGAGGCCAATATTTTTCTACCAATGATTGATGGAGTTATTTTCTCTGGTAGATTTTGGAACCCAAATCAAGGAAAAAAAATATAGGCTTTCTATGGACCACAATTGGAGAGAGAGAGAGAGAGAGAGAGAGAGATGGCACACCCAGGAGTCAAGACTGGCACACAAGCAGAAAGGCCAATATTAATCTCCCACTGTTTTTTTTGGTTGTTTTTTTTTTTTTTTTTTCAGGGAGACTTTAGAAAAAAAAATAATAAAAAAAATATGATTTTATCAGGAAGAATTTAGAAACCAAATAAAATAAAATGATTTTTTCAGGGAGAATTTATAAAACAAATAAAAACAAAAATAGGCGTTCTATGGCCCACTGACTGAGAGATGACGCACACAGGAATCAGGAGTGGCACACAAGCCCAGAGGCCAATATTTTTCTACCAATGATTGATGGAGTTATTTTCTCTGGTAGATTTTGGAACCCAAATCAAGGAAAAAAAATATAGGCTTTCTATGGACCACAATTGGAGAGAGAGAGAGAGAGAGAGAGAGATGGCACACCCAGGAGTCAAGACTGGCACACAAGCAGAAAGGCCAATATTAATCTCCCACTGTTTTTTTTGGTTGTTTTTTTTTTTTTTTTTCAGGGAGACTTTAGAAAAAAAAATAATAAAAAAAATATGATTTTATCAGGAAGAATTTAGAAACCAAATAAAATAAAATGATTTTTTCAGGGAGAATTTATAAAACAAATAAAAACAAAAATAGGCGTTCTATGGCCCACTGACTGAGAGATGACGCACACAGGAATCAGGAGTGGCACACAAGCCCAGAGGCCAATATTTTTCTACCAATGATTGATGGAGTTATTTTCTCTGGTAGATTTTGGAACCCAAATCAAGGAAAAAAAATATAGGCTTTCTATGGACCACAATTGGAGAGAGAGAGAGAGAGAGAGAGAGAGAGATGGCACACCCAGGAGTCAAGACTGGCACACAAGCAGAAAGGCCAATATTAATCTCCCACTGTTTTTTTTGGTTGTTTTTTTTTTTTTTTTTTCAGGGAGACTTTAGAAAAAAAAATAATAAAAAAAATATGATTTTATCAGGAAGAATTTAGAAACCAAATAAAATAAAATGATTTTTTCAGGGAGAATTTATAAAACAAATAAAAACAAAAATAGGCGTTCTATGGCCCACTGACTGAGAGATGACGCACACAGGAGTCAGGAGTGGCACACAAGCCCAGAGGCCAATATTTTTCTACCAATGATTGATGTAGTTATTTTCTCTGGTAGATTTTGGAACCCAAATCAAGGAAAAAAAATATAGGCTTTCTATGGACCACAATTGGAGAGAGAGAGAGAGAGAGAGAGAGAGAGAGAGAGATGGCACACCCAGGAGTCAAGACTGGCACACAAGCAGAAAGGCCAATATTAATCTCCCACTGTTTTTTTTTTTTTTTTTTTTTTTTTCAGGGAGACTTTAGAAAAAAAAATAATAAAAAAAATATGATTTTATCAGGAAGAATTTAGAAACCAAATAAAATAAAATGATTTTTTCAGGGAGAATTTAGAAAACAAATAAAACCAAAAATAGGCGTTCTATGGCCCACTGACTGAGAGAGAGAGAGAGATGGAACGCTTAGTACTGGCACACAAGCCCAAAGGGCAATATTAATCTCCCTTTTTTTTTCCAGGGAGAATTTCTAAAACCCCCCCCAAAAAAAAAATAGGCTTTCTATGGCCCACTATTTGTGAGAGAGATGGGACGCTCAGGACTGGCACAGATGGCACGCTCAGGACTGGCACAGAAGCCCAGAGGCCAATATTAATCTCCCTTTTTTTCTGGGAGAATTTATAAAACCAAAAAAATATTTAAATAGGCTTTCTATGGCCCACTATTTGTGAGAGAGATGGCACGCTCAGGACTGGCACAGATGGCACGCTCACAACTGGCACACAAGCCCAGAGGCCAATATTAATCTCCCTTTTTTCAGGGAAAATTTATAAAACCAAAAAAAAAATTAAATAGGCTTTCTATGGCCCACTATTTGTGAGAGAGATGGCACGCTCAGGACTGGCACAGATGGCACGCTCACAACTGGCACACAAGCCCAGAGGCCAATATTAATCTCCCTTTTTTCAGGGAAAATTTATAAAACCAAAAAAAAAATTAAATAGGCTTTCTATGGCCCACTATTTGTGAGAGAGATGGCACGCTCAGGACTGGCACAGATGGCACGCTCACAACTGGCACACAAGCCCAGAGGCCAATATTAATCTCCCTTTTTTTCAGGGAGAATTTATAAAACCAAAAAAAAAATTAAATAGGCTTTCTATGGCCCACTATTTGTGAGAGAGATGGCACGCTCAGGACTGGCACAGATGGCACGCTCACAACTGGCACACAAGCCCAGAGGCCAATATTAATCTCCCTTTTTTTCAGGGAGAATTTATAAAACCCAAAAAAAAATAAAATAGGCTTTCTATGGCCCACTATTTGTGAGAGAGATGGCACACTCAGGACTGGCACACAAGCCCAAAGGCCAATATTAATCTCCCACTGTATTTTTATCAGGGAGAATTTATACACCCCACAAAAAAAAATACAGAAAAATGAAAAGGCTTTCTATGGCCCACTATGTGAGAGAGATGGCACACACAGGGATGGCACTCTAGCAGAAATGCCAAATTGCCAATCTTAATCTCCCACCAAAAAAAAAAAAAAAAAAAAAACAGGGAATGTCCTACAATTACTATCTCCCTGCCTGCAGTAATCTCAGCCAGGTATGGCAGGCAGCTACTATCTCCCTGCCTGCAGTAATCTCAGCCAGGTATGGCAGGCAGCAATAAGGAGTGGACTGATGCACAAATGAAATAAAAAGTGTGGACAAACAAAAAAGATAGCTGTGCAGAAAGGAAGGAACAAGAGGATTTGTGCTTTGAAAAAAGCAGTTGGTTTGCACAGCGGCGTACACACAGCAATGCAGCTATCAGGGAGCCTTCTAGGGCAGCCCAATGAGCTACAGCGCTGAGGGGAAAAAAAAAAAAAAAAAAACTTCCACTGTCCCTGCACACCGAGGGTGGTGTTGGACAGTGCAAATCGCTGCAGCACAAGCGGTTTTGTGGTTAATGGACCCTGCCTAACGCTATCCCTGCTTCTGACAAAGCGGCAGCAACCTCTCCCTAAGCTCAGATCAGCAGCAGTAAGATGGCGGTCGGCGGGAACGCCTCTTTATAGCCCCTGTGACGTCGCAGACAGCAAGCCAATCACTGCAATGCCCTTCTCTAAGATGGTGGGGACCAGGACCTATGTCATCACGCTGCCCACACTCTGCGTTTACCTTCATTGGCTGAGAAATGGCGCTTTTCGCATCATTGAAACGCGACTTTGGCGCGAAAGTCGCGTACCGCATGGCCGACCCCGCACAGGGGTCGGATCGGGTTTCATGAAACCCCGACTTAGCCAAAAGTCGGCGACTTTTGAAAATGTTCGACCCGTTTCGCTCAACCCTAATCATCATGATTGTCCCTATTGAGGCTAAATTCCCTATCATTATGACTTTGAAGTATGTGAGGAAGACAGAGTACACAGAGGACATCCCCACAAAACGGGGAGAACATACAAACTCTTTCCAGATGTTGTCCGTGGTGGGATTTGAGCACAGGACCACAGCACAGCAAAGCTACAGAGCTAACCACTGAGCCATGTGCTGTCCATAAAGTAGATTTTGTGACTTCAATACTACATGTATTAGCTATCATATAGATACAGTAGGTGATACATGTGGTTTATGGTATTACCCCTCCACGGCCCCCTTTAATTCCATATGCGTCATCTCCCCAGCTTATTGCATTTTCCTGTAAAACTAAATACATATATTTCCACTTTACTGTATCCATCTCCGCCACTGCAAATCCACAGCAATTATTTCTCTACAGTATTTCTTCATTAAATAATAACCGAGTGGCAGAACGGTCCTCACCTCGCTGAATCGCTTTCTGTGTGTTTCATTGAAATGTTAGCATACATTTCCACTCGGGAAAGGATAACTCTCCTGAAAACTGCGTGCAGATTTCATTTACATATCTTTACCCAAAGCCCTGCAGTGTATGACCAAAGCAATTAACTTTCTGTTCATTTTTTATTCCATTTGCTATGGTATCAAAACACACACTAATGAGATATATCGCAATATGGTATTATACAATTACTGTACAGCACAGACTTCAAACTGACTGATCTACCTTGTAAAACGAAGAAGGAGAAGACGATACAAATTATTTCTTCAGATACAGAAGGATTCAAATGAGAAACTCTGACAAGAAGGGAAAAAGATCCATTGTGTATCACGGAATACATATTTTCTATTATGCTTCTAGATTGTAAACTATTTTAGGATGATCCAGAAGATGTATTTTAATTGATCCTATATGTTATATTTATATTATGAGGCTTTGGGGGAAATGCCGACTGCTCTCTATTGCCATAACAACAGTCTGCATACAGAAGACTAGATCAGCTGTATGTCAAAGTAAGCGGGTTACCATGGAAACTAGCTTCATTTATTAAAGACGGCAACCAAGCTTAATCAGTCAGAATGCACCCTGCTATCACGCTCCCCATTAAATCAATGTATTTTTATATAAATAGGATACAAATATACTGAAGACAAGTGTCATTTTTTTATACAGTAAATGTCAATTCGCAATGTGTGTGATAGTATGAAAGCCTCAGTACATTTAATTATAGACATTAAGTCAATCAATCAAATATTTTCAAATATTTTCTCATCGTAATGATAGTTGATATCAGACATTGCGCTGCAATGATCTAAATTCAATAGCGCATTGTTATGCTCACGGAGAGTGTAGACTTGGGCAATAAAATTGTTTTAATAGGGTGAACACAGACCAATTCAGTGCTAAAGTATTGTGGCCTCAATTCAACACCACTCCCATGTACAGAACAAGAGCAGCGGCAAGTGACACCCTACGCATTTAGCTTCAGATTGGTGAATCACTCCAACAGCATCTTGTGAGGCATTTGTCAAAGAGTATTACTACCACCCTAGATAACCATAAGGACTCGTGCAGATGACTGTTTTAATCAAACGAGTGCAATCTGTGGTTTTGATGGATCACACTCATACTCAAGTTATTCTATATGCGCACATGTCCAATTTTTTCCTCGATTTGCCTCCGAGAGATGGTATCTATGGGTCCATAAAAAATCAGATCGCACTCAGATTGCATCACAGTGTGGTCCTATTTTCACAGACATATATAATGGAGAAGGTGGAGACACTTTTTTGTTCTACATCCGAGAAAATCAGACCCACTCTGATCACACCCTGATGAACGTGTGATTGACATAATTGGACCAATTTTCTTGGATGGAAAGAAAATGTTTGTGTGACCACAGTCTAATAGTTATATGTTTCATAACCTTCCTTTGCAGGGTTTTGTAAATGCAGACACTGAGCTTTACTTTGTGTGAGGTGGGTATGAAGAATTGGTTGTGATACCTTGTCCCCTGTGACGCGCCCACAAGGCAGTGGGATACTCGATACCAGGTCCTGTTGCAAAGGGGGATGTCATGGAGGCTGTGACCCGTCCGTGGCCCTGGGCATCAATGTTAAAGGGAGTTAAATGTTCAAAATTTGTCATGACGCCACCTGTGGGGTTCGGTCAATAGAGGGCCGACGCTGCATTAGAGGGGTCCCCTGGGGGATGTTGCGGAGCCCAGATGTTACACTTCCCAGCAGGTGAAGCCGGGTCCCCAGGGGTCCTATGGTGGGTGTCGTAGATGGTATAGCTGGTGAATAAATGAGAGGAGACATGTTGTAAGTCTTTACCTGGTTTACTTGTGGGTGACAGGCCACAGTCCAGGGCACCAGCAACAGGTAAATTAGAAGTCCGGGTAGTCCAGAGACAAGTGGAATCCCCTTGGCAGGTCAGATAGCAGCCTTCCACTATGCGCTTACTGTCTCTGAGGTCCCTGCTGCCACTAAGGGTCCTAAGCAAAGTCATTATTTGTTCTCCGGTCCAAGGACAGGTACATGTATGGCAGGCAGCTTGCCCCGTGCCTACTGGGGTCCTTTCATGGCGACTCCAGGCTCCAAGGTGCTGCTGTGCCACAGGCAAATATGGGCAAAGTCCATGTAATTCAATGTCGTCTGGTTCTGCTCTGTGTCTTAGTACTCCACAAAAGCCTCAGGTTCCCAGTACCCGGCTACTGCGCTCTGACTCCCTGGAAGCCTTCTTAGTCCCCTCCTGGAGTCCTGTATCTACACTGTGCTCCGTTCCTATCTGTCCTCGCACACAGACTGTATCTGTACTAACTGAACTAACTCCGCCTCCAAACCAGGATCTTTATCAAGGGAAGCTGCCCTAAAACAGGGCTTTGAGCTCCCACTCCTGACCTGGATTTGGAAGGTGCTGTGTGTGTGTCAAAACCTGCCAAATGGAATCTCACTTGTCTCCAGACATAGCACTACTCTCCCCGAGAGGAAGGCAGCACTACTGTGGTACCCGACCTCCTGGGGTGCCACACCTGCACTGAATGCCCAGAGCAATGCGACCCACAGGCTGCAATCAGGGCCAGTCTGCATTATATTGCACATCCTATTGCACTTTGAGATCAGACACTGCTGTTGTTAGTTAGATAAAGTGTGCAACTGAGCGCAACTTGTCAGTTGGTGTGCCAATTGCTTGGTTGGAACATTGTAAGGCTACGTAAACTGTTCAGAATTGCTGCCAAATTGAGCCTGCAAGAGAGAAAGATTTCTATGGTATAGGTGGGGCTCTGCAAGTGGATACTGACTACTCTCTGATCTTTACTTGGGGGCTGCTTCAAACAGCAGGAGGAACAATATGCTCTAAAGATAGAAAAGAAAAATCCTGGGTTACTAAGCCTTAAAGGTACCTGAAGTGCCTGAAGGAAACCACTCTGTCTTGAGACAGCCTGTGAAAAGATGGCAGCTTCTATGCAAAGTGGTGCTGTGGCCTATGGCAAAGGAAGGAATTAGGCATAGTGGTGTTGATGAGCTCTAGGTCGGCTTGAGAGCGGGAGTTAAGAGTGGCCCAACTTGTGACCTCTTCATGGCAAGAGACTGCAAGGTGAGACTTCAGTCTGAAGGGGGGCCTCCACACTGAGAAGTTTGGAAGAAATTGTGCTATGAATTGGTGACAATGTACAAGAAGTCAAAAATGGGAAAAAAAAACAGGACAGTGGCGCTTCCACAGCAATGATCAAGAGGCAAAGTGGTATTTCTCCAGGGAATTCAGAAGGATTTATGTAAAAACAGTTAAAAACATACACAACGCATTTCAGCTGAGAACAGCCTTCCTCAAGTGTACAAGTTTTGCAGTTTTTTGTTGATTACAATCAGGGCCGGACTGGCCATTGGGCTCTTCTGGCAAATGCCAGAAGGGTCGGTGCCAGTCGTGGGCCGCTCGATCCGCCTCCCCCCGCCACCGCCGACTCACCCCCCTGCCGTCACATTCAACTATACCGGCATCTATGACGCCGGTACAGTTGAATGCAATGATGGAGGAGAGAGCGTCTACAGACGCTCCCTCTCCCATCATTCCCCGCTCTGCCTCTGACACTATGGGTGCGCGATGACGTCATATCATCGCACACCTGCTGTGTCCCGGGCAGACTGCAGCCGCTGAGACAGGAGCAGGAAGCAACGCAGGGCACGAGGAAAGGTGAGGAGAGTGTTTTTTGTTTTTTTTTGCTGGACTGTGGGGACATTCTCGGGGGGAGGAGAGATGTGGGCTGTGCTGGATATACCACTGTGCGGGCTGTGCTGTATATACCACTGTGCGGGCTGTGCTGGATATACCACTGTGCGGGCTGTGCTGTATATACCACTGTGCGGGCTGTGCTGTATATACCACTGTGCAGGCTGTGCTGGATATACCACTCTGCGGGCTGTGCTGTATATACCACTGTGTGGGCTGTGCTGGATATACCACTGTGCAGGCTGTTCTAGATATACCACTGTGCGGGCTGTGCTGGATATACCACTGTGCGGGCTGTGCTGGATATACCACTGTGCGGGCTGTGCTGGATATACCACTGTGCGGGCTGTGCTGGATATACCACTGTGCGGGCTGTGCTGGATATACCACTGTGCGGGCTGAGCTGGATATACCACTGTGCGGGCTGTGCTGTATATACCACTGTGTGGGCTATGCTGGATATACCACTGTGCGGGCTGTGCTGGATATACTACTGTGTGGGCTGTGCTGTATATACTACTGTTTTGGCTGTGCTGTATATACTACTGTGTGGGCTATGCTGTATACTGCTGTGTGGGCTGTGTTATCTACTATGCGGGCTGTGCTATATACTATGCAGGCTTTGCTGTATACTATGGGGAGTATATTATCTTCTATGGGGAGGCCATGTTATGTACTGTGTGGCTGTGGTATATACTGTTGTGGGGGTATATTATATTCTATGGGGGACGTTGGGTTATATACTATATTATGGGGAGGTGGGCGGTATTATATTCTATGGGGTTACATTATACTCTGTGGGGTGGCTGCATTATACTCTGTGGTTGCCGCATTATATTCTGTAGGGTGATGGCTACATTATACTATATGTGGGCTGCATTATACTGTATCGAGGACTATGGGGAATGCGTTATACTATATGAAGAACTATGGGGT
The DNA here is from genome assembly GCF_032444005.1 of Ranitomeya imitator. Lineage (NCBI taxonomy): Eukaryota > Metazoa > Chordata > Amphibia > Anura > Dendrobatidae > Ranitomeya > Ranitomeya imitator. The sequence continues at coordinate 1,056,181,450 of NC_091282.1, read as the reverse complement.
GCATTATACTATGGGAAGTGAATTGTACTACATGGATGACTATGGTGGTGCATTATATTATATGGAGCACTATGAGGAGTGTATTATGCTATATGGAGGACTATGAGGAGTGTATTATACTATGTGGAGGACTGAGCAGTGTATTTTAATATCTGGAGGACTATAGGGAGTGTATTATACTATATGGAGGACTGTGGGGTGTATTTTACTAAACAAGTAAAATGCTGCATATTCAGATTGTTTTTGCCGGAACAAAAATAATTGTTCTCAGCAGCACATTGCCGCTGTAAACTGTAGATGTGCTGCTGATAACATGATACTGTATGGGGATTGGTTAGTGATCTGTTAGTGATAGTTTTGTCCCATCATTCTTTCTCAGACGGTGGAAAGAGGCCGGGAAACAAGTGTTGAACAACTTCAGTATTGTCGATCAAACTCATTTAGTGGCCTGAACTCAGCGCTTGTAAATACAACCGAAATGCTTTTGTGTGATGTGCAATATGTTAGCATTTTGGGCCCCATTTTAAACTTTAAGACACAAAAGAGAATAGTAAAACCAAAAACACTCAGTTTGAAAAAATGTTGCAGTAATCCGCAAGTGCTAGTAAAAGATGTAAAAAACAGGGTATTTGGTTGATACGTTTTTTGCAAAAAATGTATACTAAGCTGCTCTACCAATCTTCACGGTATACCCTTATCAGAGCAGTCCTAACTAATGTATGCAATCCCTATCTGATGTATTTAAAAACCTGATCATCTGTATATAACCTGTGTGAACAGGGTTCAGAGAGGAAAAATCCATGTGTGCATACAGGGTAGAACAGCTTTTGTGCAGATAGCCCAAGAGGAGTGGTGGAACTCCCCAGTCTTGTAGACACAAGAGAACAATTATGGAAACAGGAACACATGGGCTACTTGCACAGTGAACAAGTCTGTATGATCATGTTCACACACCACCAAGAAACCTGAAGACACAAAAGAGAATAGTAAAACCAAAAACACTCAGTTTGAAAAAATGTTGCAGTAATCCGCAAGTGCTAGTAAAAGATGTAAAAAACAGGGTATTTGGTTGATACGTTTTTTGCAAAAAATGTATACTAAGCTGCTCTACCAATCTTCACGGTATACCCTTATCAGAGCAGTCCTAACTAATGTATGCAATCCCTATCTGATGTATTTAAAAACCTGATCATCTGTATATAACCTGTGTGAACAGGGTTCAGAGAGGAAAAATCCATGTGTGCATACAGGGTAGAACAGCTTTTGTGCAGATAGCCCAAGAGGAGTGGTGGAACTCCCCAGTCTTGTAGACACAAGAGAACAATTATGGAAACAGGAACACATGGGCTACTTGCACAGTGAACAAGTCTGTATGATCATGTTCACACACCACCAAGAAACCTGAAGACACAAAAGAGAATAGTAAAACCAAAAACACTCAGTTTGAAAAAATGTTGCAGTAATCCGCAAGTGCTAGTAAAAGATGTAAAAAACAGGGTATTTGGTTGATACGTTTTTTGCAAAAAATGTATACTAAGCTGCTCTACCAATCTTCACGGTATACCCTTATCAGAGCAGTCCTAACTAATGTATGCAATCCCTATCTGATGTATTTAAAAACCTGATCATCTGTATATAACCTGTGTGAACAGGGTTCAGAGAGGAAAAATCCATGTGTGCATACAGGGTAGAACAGCTTTTGTGCAGATAGCCCAAGAGGAGTGGTGGAACTCCCCAGTCTTGTAGACACAAGAGCACAATTATGGAAACAGGAACACATGGGCTACTTGCACAGTGAACAAGTCTGTATGATCATGTTCACACACCACCAAGAAACCTGAAGACACAAAAGAGAATAGTAAAACCAAAAACACTCAGTTTGAAAAAATGTTGCAGTAATCCGCAAGTGCTAGTAAAAGATGTAAAAAACAGGGTATTTGGTTGATACGTTTTTGGAAAAAAATGTATACTAAGCTGCTCTACCAATCTTCACGGTATACCCTTATCAGAGCAGTCCTAACTAATGTATGCAATCCCTATCTGATGTATTTAAAAACCTGATCATCTGTATATAACCTGTGTGAACAGGGTTCAGAGAGGAAAAATCCATGTGTGCATACAGGGTAGAACAGCTTTTGTGCAGATAGCCCAAGAGGAGTGGTGGAACTCCCCAGTCTTGTAGACACAAGAGAACAATTATGGAAACAGGAACACATGGGCTACTTGCACAGTGAACAAGTCTGTATGATCATGTTCACACACCACCAAGAAACCTGAAGACACAAAAGAGAATAGTAAAACCAAAAACACTCAGTTTGAAAAAATGTTGCAGTAATCCGTAAGTGCTAGTAAAAGATGTAAAAAACAGGGTATTTGGTTGATACGTTTTTTGCAAAAAATGTATACTAAGCTGCTCTACCAATCTTCACGGTATACCCTTATCAGAGCAGTCCTAACTAATGTATGCAATCCCTATCTGATGTATTTAAAAACCTGATCATCTGTATATAACCTGTGTGAACAGGGTTCAGAGAGGAAAAATCCATGTGTGCATACAGGGTAGAACAGCTTTTGTGCAGATAGCCCAAGAGGAGTGGTGGAACTCCCCAGTCTTGTAGACACAAGAGAACAATTATGGAAACAGGAACACATGGGCTACTTGCACAGTGAACAAGTCTGTATGATCATGTTCACACACCACCAAGAAACCTGAAGACACAAAAGAGAATAGTAAAACCAAAAACACTCAGTTTGTAAAAATGTTGCAGTAATCCGCAAGTGCTAGTAAAAGATGTAAAAAACAGGGTATTTGGTTGATACGTTTTTTGCAAAAAATGTATACTAAGCTGCTCTACCAATCTTCACGGTATACCCTTATCAGAGCAGTCCTAACTAATGTATGCAATCCCTATCTGATGTATTTAAAAACCTGATCATCTGTATATAACCTGTGTGAACAGGGTTCAGAGAGGAAAAATCCATGTGTGCATACAGGATAGAACAGCTTTTGTGCAGATAGCCCAAGAGGAGTGGTGGAACTCCCCAGTCTTGTAGACACAAGAGAACAATTATGGAAACAGGAACACATGGGCTACTTGCACAGTGAACAAGTCTGTATGATCATGTTCACACACCACCAAGAAACTTTGCCTAGGGCCCCACTTTGCCTAAAACCGGCCCTGCCTACAAGTGTAGAAAGATATTATACAGTCACCATGTGACAAGTGGGCCTGTGTAACTTCAAATGCCAGGGCTGAATTTTTGTCCCTGATTACAATCCTAGAGTTTGTAGTTCATTTGTTAGTGGTGTTGTACTAGTTAAAAGGCTGCTCCCATTACAGTGCAATCACTAGGTCTGTACTTCAACGTGATAAACCTCTAAGGCCTAGTACCTTAGAGTTAGAATTGAATCACCTAGTTTATAAATTAATCCTCTTGTTTTGCAACTGTGATACTCAGTGCGTGAATTTTGGTGTGCAGTCACTCTGTGACTACAGACTTGTGAAACCTCACTGTGCATGCTGTCAGGATGCTCCAATGCTGCTGGCAAGACTAAGCAGTCATGTGACTGCAAGTGCAGCGCCCCAGGGTCCTGGTCGTTGCAGTAATGTCATTCTTCCACCAGGGCGAGTGATGTTACGTCTGAAGGCAATAAAGGAAATCACAAACCATTCAACACACTTCACACTCCAGCCCACCAGGGGGAGCTATGCTTCTATTTAGTAGGGCACTCTTCACAATTAGGTAAAACTGGTGGTCTGGATAGGAAGTTAGGCAGAAGCTGACTGGGCTTCACCCAGGCAGCACCTGTCAGGCAGACAGAGAGGGAGGAAGAATACCTAATAGCTGCTGACAGGGGGGTCCCTGACAGGGGTGGGATCGTGTCAGAGGCCTAGATAGAAGGCCACGGAGCTGCGTCGGCCCGGCGTGCGGCAGCATCCTAAGGAAGGACACGAAAGAGAATTGTATTGCAGAGGATGAGAAACGAAGTTACAGCAAAAGGAGAGGAAACCAGAAGGAGATCTGCCCTGCAACGGTTGCCTCCTTCTGAGGCTCAGGATCCGGTGGCCGGAAACATCGAGGGAGCAATCGTCTCCATGCCTTGCTCCAGAGACCGGCAGGACAGTTAATTGCACATTGCTGATCCGCACCTATACCCAGGAGGCACGGTGGCAACTTGTGGGGGCTGGGGCGTGCTAGAGTCCCTGTAAAAAGCCTCAAGCCATCAGTCATACGGGTTGTTCCTTTCCATCTGGGGGACAGAGAAAAAGACATAACATCTCGAACATCTACAACAGTTGTGAGGACCTTATGAGAGGCTCAGCAGTAAGGTACTACAACATCCAAGTGCTAGAGGAAGGCTACTGATTTCCACTTGGATAAGGGGACTCTGGATTTGCCTTCAGACTGGCCGGACTCTGCCTGCCCTGTGATCTGGTGCTCTGGACTGTGGACGCTGAAGCCTTCAGTAAAAGGTAAAGAGACTGCAACCTTGTGTCCTCGTTATTCACTGTACCTCACACCATCCACTTCCATCATTGGGAAGCCCTGGGGACATACTTCGCCTGTGGGAAGGTATACCATCTAGCTGCCGTAACATCACCCCAATGGACCCCTAAGCATCATTGGTCACCCTGACCGAATACCAAAGGTGGCGTCATGAACATTTCCCCTTTAAAGACCTTTC